>NW_024739542.1:3156742-3226742 GCF_018991925.1 Homarus americanus | reverse complement strand
CCTCAAATTAACGTATGCGTCACCAGCCAGGTCGTCTTCTCTCAATTCTACCCAACAACGCCAGCTTGAGAAGGTACAGAAAAGGGCCTGCAGAATCATGCTCGGCGCAGACTACTCCAGCTACAACAACGCTCTCTCCACCCTGGAAATGCCATCCCTCAGTGACCTCCACCACCAAGCACTAGCAAGGTTTGGCAGTGGACTACTGCACCACCCTCGTCATCGCCACCTCCTGCCGCCGGCAGTCCCCCGCCCACCTCGTGCAGTCTGCCACTACAACAAAATTCAGCCCATAAGAGCCCGCACTGATAGATATATGAATAGCACCATCCCATCTATTGTTAAAATGATAAACAACTCCTGATTTATGTACTGTACAGCCCTCTAAATGTATTGAACGCACATCATTATGTCTAAATCACATGTAAGTTTGTATATTTTCAGCCACCGGCTGCAACTCTATTAATAAACCGTTTATTATTATTATTATTATTATTATTATTATTATTACACACACACGCACACATACTTCATAGGGTAAGGACGTGTGTAGTCGGCGCTGCCCGCTAACGCGGCCTTGGTCTCTTGACCATGGAGACAGCTGCCAGCCCGGTCTGTCGGGCTCTCCCCTTCCCCATCTCCTCCTTCCCATCTGGATTTATCAACAACCTCACACCAACAGTACAGTGCAAAGATTGACGATTAACCCACAAGTGATATACAAAAGTGGCAATTTTAACTCGAAGGAAAAGCTCAAAAACACAGCAATACTGATTGTGGCTGGATCTGACCTAACCTGACCTCACGGCTTCACCTGACCTAACCTGAAGGATGGAGCACACCTGCATTGCCCCAAGCTACTGTCCTGGCCACACACCTGCCCAACCGCATCCAGCCCATAGGAGCACGAACTGATTGCTACAAGAACAGCCCAGTCCCAACCATTGTAAAAAATATCAACACCTAATTATTATGTCATATTTGTATCACTTATGTTACTTGTACATCATTTGTAAATCAAGAGACCCATTCCCCAATTATGTAATTGTATATTTTCAGCCTTCCGGCTGCCATGCTCTTTCAATAAACCGTTAATTATTATTATTATTATTATGATATATAGCTTGAGTATCATACGAAAAGCTTCAAGTAATGAATACATTGAAGACTCTTGATATATGAGCTCTGTTCACCTACTTCTTATGGTGTTCATTCGAAACCAATTTCCCTGTTGTATTTTGATATTCGAATGGATACTCCTATCACTACAGTTTTCTTCTCTCGTCAGTAGGATATTCATATCAATATCCTTCCCATCTCCTTTTGATTAGTATTCGTTTGACTCACACTGCTCCTTTGCCAATTCTACTGTGTGTGTTGGTAGGAGGTTCGGTGCAGTAACCTGTCGTCCACGAAGGGTACAACAGGCTATGCACCCTTCACCGTCAGTTTACCACGAACTTCTGAACGGAACTGTACTTTAATGGTGAAATATTATACAGAAAACTTGCCAAAAATATGTATAAACAAACTAACTAAAGTGGAACAGTTACGCAAAGCAAGAAATATTATCATACATACAGCACATGACCGAGGCTCATCAAGTGTCGCAGTCCAGTGGTTCTCGGTCACATCTCTGTTATCTATCAATATATTTCATGTTAATTCTTCGAGTAATACTTTAAAATAGTCAAAGTTGGATAGTAATCGATGACGTTTGAGGTATTGCTAACAAGAGAGGTTACAGAGGTTGATGGTACCTCATTCATCTGTGAGTTACCTATTCTAATTATATGGCAGGTCATTCAGGCTATTGGTTTAGTGATATCAGGTAAACAATCACGTCACTCTTCTATCAAGGACATAGTTAATGATCATTAATATCTTAGTTCAATCTACTTATATTCAGTGAAATAATGAATGTTATTATTTCTTTAGGATTTATTTAAAATGTTTTCTATTTTCCTTTTCCAATCACCTTTTTTGTATGTCATTTAGTGCTATCAACAGGGAGGTGTTAAGCAGGATATACACCACCTCACCGTGGCTACCAACTATTCTGGCAGGATATACCATCTCGCTAGGGCTACCAACTATTCTGGTAGGATATACACCATCTCACCAGGGATACCAACTGTTCTGGCAGGATACACCACCTCGACAGGGCTACCAACTGTTCTGGAAGCGGAAGGTAAGTCTGTAGGTGGACAGAGTGTAATGATCCACACGGAGATAATGTCTTGCACACACACACACACACACGCCCATGAACACATGCAAACATAAATAAACAAAAACTGAAAAACAAGTAGACATGAACTCCCACAAACATAACAAAAATACTCATAAACTAGCACGAGAACACACAAGGATACGTGAATATAAACACACACACTGATAAACAAACAAGAGTACGAACACGTCAACACATTTGTAGTGATAAAGATATGAGAAGATAAACTGTGTAATGTGTGGTGCCGCTAACTATAGGGAGATAGTATATTGGGTATAATCTTGACGGACAGACAAACACACACACAGGCAGACAGATTGCGAGAGAGAGAGAGAGAGAGAGAGAGTAATGAAATTAAGGGATCAAATAATAATTATCACTGACTTGATTACAACATCACGGGGTCGAGGCGAACTTGATTATCTTTTATCTGGGGGAGAAATATACGACTGTTGGAGAGATATATATATATACAGATATATATATAGAGAGAGAGAGAGAGGAAAAAGAAACCAAAGAAATAATTTACCACGAGGAAAAAGTCGAAACATATCCTCAAGATTTAACAATAATCCTTGCTTAACCTGCCTCTCTTTTTCTCACATAAGGGACGTGATAACAACATATGTACTGTACAAAGATGACTTTCCTATCAATCAATACTTCCTGAACAAAGAAGAACCTCACTGGCACCTTTAATAAAGAGACCAGGTAAAGGTAGGGAGACAGAGCAATGATTGTGAGGAAGCCAGCCAGGTGAGTGTTGTGAGGGAGCAGCAGCAGTAGTGGCACCTTGATGGCCAACAGTCACTCTCCCGGGAAAAGTTACAGACACGAGGCGCAATTTGACAGACGACACGTATATGGGAATGGTGTGTCTTTCCAAGTTATCTATTCACCTCATTTATCCTTTTTTTTTTACCTAAGCTTATCGAAGACTTAAGGTCATTGATCTATTGCCGATGAAGGAAATGTTTTTAACTCGTGTTATATAGCGACATTGGCAAAGAGACTTTCTGGGGTTACTTTACTGGGTGGATTCCCCAATAATATAGTTGACGACAATGACTCTGGGTGATCAGGTGTAGCCAGGTGTAATCATGCCTATCACCTGCTAAACACCTGGTCTGTAGTCATTGTAAATATTTTGTAATCGTAAAGTAAATTGGAAGTCCAGGTGTTACTGTGATTACTGTCTATTTAATCAGTTTACAGGTTAGACCCCAGAGTCCCAGGTGCAAACTAAGCTCACTTTGTCGACTAGATTTATGTTATATAATTCTGTACGTGTGCGGTTCCTTTTGGTTGCTCTTTACTGTTGCAATTTCCTCTTGCTGTCTATTAGCTAATGGGTTATTTGTCTTGAAATGTGGAGCAAAGTGATTATTGTATGCAATAATTTATATTATGGGTTTCGTGGGGTTAATGAAGTACCCAACTTTAAAAATATATATATGATAATAAGAGTAAAAGTTTGTTTACTCTCAGTTTTAAATTACAATCAGTCATTGAACATATGAAGGAGAAATATTGCATATTTTTTGATACAGACAGTCACGTCGGCTAGATGCCGTACAACATTAATGTTTAGAACAGTACAAAGGAAGAGAGTATACTGAAGGTATACTGTAGTCCGCCTACCACACAAGTGTTGCTGAGAGCCACACTGCCTCACCTGGCAAGATTGAAGACTTGCCAAGTACTGTATAATGATTGGTAGGCTTCTTTTTTTATTCGTTTGTTTGTCGTTCATCTTTCTGTTCGCACGTTAGCAGTCAGAATTTTATTTTTATCTTCATAAGAATATCATAGCTCGTCAGCCTAGATCTAGATTAGGTAAAATCCTATTTGGCCAATTTCGTACAAAGGTCAAGATCAGAGGTCACAGATTAAGGTCACCGCACACCAGGAAGTGTCTACTATCGATAACTAATCGTTACGAAATATTCACAGCTGAAAGGGATGACCTTATCAACAATAACAATCCAATATTTACGAAAGCGTCCAGCTTGGCTGTCTGAGGCCTACAAAAGTCACTCCACTAGTTTGGCTGAACTAAACAAGAACCAAGGTCACGTCATTGACGAGATTCCACAGTTAAGGAAACGACCACACTGAGAATTTGACAAGAATTTCTTTACGAGCGTCGCTTTATTTGACTGTCTGTCTTGTACGCTCTATAGGAAGTACCATTAGGACTATGACGTCCAAGTTTGGTAAGTATCTCCTCTTAGGATGGGCCGAGGACACGTCTGTCTGTCTGTATGTCTGTTTATCTGATTGTATGTCATTCAGAGACCTCCTGAAGTAGATTGATCCTTTGGCACCGACCATTAGCGTCCGTGGGGGTCAGGTCACTATATTTTACACAGTGGTTGTGAATATTACTGTGATGAGTGTCACTTTCATTATTATTACTATCACCAACGTTACAACATAATTAAAAATAATAGTTTTCACGTATGAACTGGGCGCGGAAAGTAATAGTTGGCATCTTTCCCAAGGCGGGTTTGGTCTCTCGTACGCAGTGATCCCCGCATCAGTTGCCTCACGCAGGGTGTCCGGGGAGGGTGTTTCTCTCTCGTCTGGCAAGACTATTCTATGGCTACTACCTGTTTTACAAAATAGTGTTCATAAAAGGAAAGTTCAAGATATTTAGTGGTAGATCAATACCGTGTATAATTTACTGGTATTTTGTGAACTACAATTGGTTTCCAATAGAATTATCTCATAAGAAAAACACAATCACTCGAATTTGAGAATCCTTGGAAATATATATTAACTATAAAGATTGTCAGCGGAACTAATATTCCATACAAGACATTAGGATCACTTTCAGCCGTCGGCGGTGCTGATCAACACACACCGTGTAAGGTAAGTCTACATCACTGCGTCAATAAAATAAAAATTTCTGAAGCATAAAAGATGAACCAGTGCATCTACCAGTTGATGTAAACAGAAACACGACCAATAACCATGTTTCCCCTTGCTAAACTTGACCTACATTATATAAACAAACAGGGCATCAAAATGCCTTGCTTAACCATTATACAGGCACAGGTCAAGCACTCTCTCAGCCAAGTTTATTCACTTAATATAAACCTGAGTTATTGCAACGTATAAACACACATTAAATAACACTACTAACTATCATTGACTTAATAGTTTTTGAAGTAGGAAATAAGGGCACATGCAGGCACCTCACTTTGTTACTATAAATTATACTAACACACTGTCAACTGAAATAAGTTACATAAACGAGATAAATACTTTAGATAAACCCCAACCATAGGACCAGTATTTATCAAGAGAAGAAAGACGTAATCTACATAATATAAACACAACTGAGGTATATAATTTCCTAACAGAATCAACATCTTTACAGAGACAAAATAACTATGGTTGACTTCTTCACCGGGACCTTCATAATGTAAACACATTAAATTTATAAACAGGGCCGACATCATTCTACAAAATACGGACCCAAAAAATAACTCAATTTCAGACGTATAAAACTGGACTTGAAGACCATCTTGAGACATGATGCACCCAAGTGGCACGGCGGAAGTTAGTGAGCTTTAAAAAAAAGGAGGGTCTTCACTTGCTGGAATAATACACTCCCAGACTCTTGGTTATAAGATGAAGCAGAGGAGGAGGAAGAGAAGAGGATGAGGAAGAGGAGGAGGAGCCTGGTGAAAAACATCCTCGTGTGGAATTTAGCGTTTTTGTTAAGAATTTACCGCGTCTTTGATGGCCGCCGCCTACACCTGGCTTCAAAAGACTAAGGAAAGTCTCGGGTGTTTTTGTTGACGATGGTGGTGGTGTGTTTAGCGCCGGGCGTCAAGGGATCCTATTAATCTTTAACCAGGAGAGGAAGAGGGAGTGGTGGAGTGGTCTCAGTGTTGGCTCCAGCGATCACTAAGGATGAGGAGAGATGGTGTTAGGAGAACAGGGTAGGGGTAAAGAAGGAACATAGAAAAAGAAAAAGAGAGAAGGATGTGAGTGAGAGGGAAGGCTAGGAAAACGGGAGAGGAATTGGGGATAAGAAATAGACGGGGGATGGAGAGATAGAGAAGAGGTTAATAGTGAGAAAGATAATGAGAAATAAGAGAGAAATGGGGTTAATGAAGGGAAGAGGAACGGTGAAAATGAGAAGTACAAAAGCTATGGTAAGGAGATTAGGAATAATAGGTTCATGTTGTAAGAATGATGATGATATGTGTGTATAGGCGGGCTGGTCACTGCAACGCTACCCACCCTCAGAGGCAAGACAGGGTGAAGAAGGTGAAGAAGGTGGATGAGAGACAAGGTGAGGAAAAAGAAAACAATAAAGAATAAATGATGAGAAGAAAATTACAAAGGAGTGTAATTTTTCCATAGGTTCAAGAAATTATTAACTTTGTCACGGAAGAGCGTCACTACAAACAAATGCAAGCGAACGTTTGACTGACATACTATCCCTAAGTATCATTTGTGGGTTGGAGGGTGGCAGAACATTCCTTGGTTTCTGCAGGCGTGTCACTCTGGGTTGGAGGGGAACACCAAGCACTGAATCATGCTCGCGCTGACGTTGTTTTTATTACGAGTGATCCAAGGATAAAGAGGCTGGGGGAAGAGGTGTCTTAATATGGCTAAGACCAAGATTAATTATCCACGAAGAGGAGCTGCGGTGGGGAGGGTACGTCAGGAGTGATGGGGACTGAGTGATATCCTGTGATGCATGAAAGACAATTATTTGTCTATTGTTTACATGTACAAGAAATCACGACACAATAATGTACTCTACCTTGGTTGTTGACGTCAATAACATTAATGTATATTTTTACTTTGCATGCATACGAGTTTTATGTGACAATAACACACAACAATACAGGGTGATGTGTGTGCATTACATTATTGCGAAATCTTTGTTACCTGCATTAATAT
This sequence comes from Homarus americanus, assembly GCF_018991925.1. Lineage (NCBI taxonomy): Eukaryota > Metazoa > Arthropoda > Malacostraca > Decapoda > Nephropidae > Homarus > Homarus americanus. Next base: position 3,219,583 of record NW_024739542.1, on the reverse strand, counting down.
ATGTACCTGTATGTGTATTTAATTACATAGCGATAAAATACACATTGATCCTTAACCCTTTGAGTCCCGAAGGGTTAAATCATCATCGTAAACGGGTTAAGACTAAAGAATACTACATTAATTCGAAATATTGGTACCTCCACTGTCGTTGCTGTTGGTTTAATACTGCGAAATGAAATAACGAAGGCGAGGGAGAATGGTGAGATTAGTGGTATGTAAAGGAGTCTTGTGGTGACCCGGGGAAAACATCTTGGGATCTCATGGCGGAATCTTGGATCAGGTGGGATTACTGGTGGGATGAGGGGTATGGATGAGGTTGCTTGGGAGGTAGAGAAGGAAGAGGGAGAAGAAGAGAAGAAGGTATTTGGAGAGGGGGAGAATAAAAATGACGACATGTTGAGATGCATAACCGAAAGCGAGCGATAAGGAATTACCGAGGCAAGAAATGTGGAACTTCGTAGAGAAGAAAGAAGGATTTATACAAGGAAGAACAGAGTCACATAAAGAAGAGAGGAGACAGAAGAAGGAAGAAAGGGGTCACATTAGGAAGAAAGGAGTCACATGAGAAAAAAACAAGAGTTACATAAGGAAGAAAAGAGTCACATAAGGAAGAACCACACAAGAAAAGGGGGAGCCACAAAAGGAAATAGGTCGCATAAGGAAAAAAAAGAGTCACATCAGGAAGAAAGGCATCACTCAAGGAAAAAGGAAGAAATCTCACGAGGAGGCAAGTAGGCGTTACACATCAGGGGCGAAATGAGGAGAGCAGTAAGAGGATGTGCATAGCTCCAAGAGGCATCAACAGCGTGTTTTATAACCCCTCCGATCACAGGAAAACTCAATTCCACTTCAATATTCTAAAGAGAGAGAGAGAGAGAGAGAGGAATTTCGCTACATACAAAAAAGCTTCCATTCTTTGATAATCATACTCACAAAAAAAAAAACTTTATGCACTTTGTAGCTTCGACCTTCAACAGGGAAATACAGCACGGGGTTTAAAATTCATAGAACCAAATAAGAAAGTGATATTGGTAAAAGGAAAGGAAATATTTACTTGGTGGAAGCTGGTTGTATTTCTTTTTTTTATTTTTTGTTTCGACTCTAAAGTATGTCTATGGGTATATATTTATGTGTATATTAGTAACACTCATTAAAAAAAAAATATATATATATATATGTCTTGGCGATTTTGTGTGAGACACTGTGGCAACGGACGAAGGATTTTGACAACCCTACCGAGACAACAGGAGACGCAGTGTTCATTTTGAAATTCATTAGACCTTACCATATAGATACTTTTTGGATTGAGTGTACCTACAGTGTTTATATGTATGTGTGTGTGTGTGTGTGTGTTAAGATATACTTGCATTCGTGTATTTTTGTATGCATTCCTCTATGTGACGATTATATTCAATGTAGTCGTGTTACTTTATATATAATATAAAATATGACCGAGGCAATTTGAAATAATTATATGAAAGCGTCACCCAGAAGGGGGGAAAATCAAAGGTTTAAGGTGAGGTTTACTGAGTATAAAAGAGACACTCCAAGTATATATTAACAACAAAAACATATGAAAAGGGAAGTAGGGTAATCTTAACATTGATGTAATAATAATAATAAAAATAATAATAATAATAATAACAATAATAATAATAATTATAAAAATTATTTAACAAACATTGAATATTACACTCCTATAGTTACCACTGCTATTATTATTATTATTATTATTATTATTATTATTATTATTATTATTATTACCTGGTGTCATGTTGTAGTAGTAATGTGTAGTGATGATAAAAGTAGTAGTGGTATCAGTAGTAGCATAAAACTTACTTAAGAGAGAGAAAATATTAAACTAACTCTCCCTGCAGTGAACGACAATCACTGCAAGATACTATCATGGCCAAAGAGGAAAAGTCGCCAGAGTTCACTTGTAAAACTTTCTCCCAGGCAGTTTTATAAGAGTAAGAGTGTGTCCCTTGTAACGAGATGTAAAAATGGTGAGACTTTCTTCGCTTTCTCTTTTACTCTCTCTATATCTGTTATTTTCTCCGCTTTTTCTTAAATCAATCCCTCTCTCTCTCTCTCTCTCTCTCTCCCTGAAAAATATGTTTCTCTATTTTATTTTAATACTCAATTTCTCTCACTATCGTTTCTTTTATCTTCTCTTCCCTTTCTTTTACTTTCTCTCATTTTATTTCCCTCTTTCACTCTTATTTCCTTTCTCCTTCGCTCTCCCTTTCTCTCTCTCTCTTTCCCTTCCCACTCCGCTCTCCCTGTGCATATGTATGTATGTATGTATGTATGTTTGTATGTATGTTTGTATGTATGTATGTAACGAGAGACAGTCTGCATCTATTTGTGTTTTAGAGAGAGAGAGAGAGAGAGAGAGAGAGAGAGAGAGAGAGAGACTACATATGTACCTGTATTTAGAGAGACTCAACCTACCGTGTATTCAGAGAGACAACCTGATTAATCCATATGTGTTAAGAGATAGAGACTGAACCTATCATGTTGAGAGAGACAGTGTGTACCATCTCTCTTATACCACTATCTAAATCTACCTGTAAAAAACGCTATTTACCTGTATATATTAAATTGGTGTTTCATATTTATTAAAGCAAACTGAAAATAATAATTACTTTACCCTCTAAGAGAGTCTTTTTTTATAGTAGCAATGTAAGAATATTAATAGTAAATGTAGTAAACTCAGTAGTAATAGTAGTCTTAATAGTATATGTGTTTATTTTAGTATTAATAGTAGCATACGTAGAAGTAGAGGTAGTAGTAGAACGTGAAGGAGAAGTAGTTGTCTGTGTTGGTTACTCACTTTATGAAGGAATTAAATCATCTAAGCCAACCAAGTCTTTGTTACAAGCTGATCACGACCTTCAATCACCCCCCCCCGCCCCCCACCACCAAGCCAACAAGAGATCACAACAGATGGTAAGTCCCTCTGATTAATTAATACTAAAACAACTATTACCTCGCTGTTCCCATTTACGTAACCATCAAACACATGTAATACTTATGAACACTGAACAAACGTGTAAAGATGTATTATGTTACTAAGGAAAAAATTTTTCTCTTAAAGTGATCAGTTGTACTTTTATGACATCAAGGAGTTCGATTTCCTCAAAATAGAAGTACCATAAATAGAGGCACAGGACATTTTCTTTAAATTTTTATTCCTTTCTCCGATCATAAGTTTAAGTTAGGGGTGGGGAGGGAGGGAAGGGGGGGGGGTAATGGGTGAGTTTAGCAGGATTCATACCTCACCAGGACTACTAACTGATCCTGTCTCTGAAATATAGGACATGTAACTCAGAAAACGACACATATATACTTTTTTTTTATATGTTTATCCATTCATATGTTCCCATCCAAAACTTTATACATATCCCTTTAGAATGTGGTGGCTGAGTGGATAAACTGCTCGTCTCTTGTCCCGAGGAACATTGGTTTGCTCCCCGGGGTACCCATCCAGCTATAAATGGGTACCTAAATTCACAAGTTTGAGAAATAAAGGCGGTCGATCGCCGTATCATTTACACCACTTCCTGGTGTACCGACGCTAAGTGTTCAGTGTGCTGTATCCGCACTGCCCCGAATAATCCGATGAGTCTCCAGGATCCAGTTTTACTAGATCTATGTTTTATACTTGTGCCTAGAGCTCTTATCAGTATATTTAAAGTTATGTGTCTATAGTTGTATCAAAATCTCTACCTGTGCCTCTAAGCCTATCTATATATCAATATTTAGTTATATTTAACTACCATTGTCTTAATCAGTTCGTTCGCTTCTTTCTCCACAGTAGTTGTCAACCCTTTGATTTTCCTTTTCTTACTTATTTATTTTTAATTGTTTTTTCAGCCGCATTTCTGCCTGTTTTTACTTCTCCTACACTCTATTGGTATTTTTATTGTTCTCCTTTATTCCACATTCTTCTCTGTTTCCTCAGAACAAGTCTTAACCATCTTGTTTATCATTTCTTATCATTTCCTTTTACCACATTCTCGACATTTATCAACAACATTCATATTTATAAAAACTTAAGAATATTACATTCTTTTGCCCCCCTTGTGTTCAACTCTCCGCTCTGTATAATAGTAAAAGCTTAACCACTACCACACGTATTTTTGCTTTCAGTTTCATGGGCATTGTTTTGGTACAAATGATTACTTCAATTGTGTGTTATATATTATACTATTTCTTAAGACTTTCAGTTCACAGCCTTCTCTCTCACTCAAAAGTCAGCATAGGGATCCAAACCTATTACATAATTTTAATTCTTTACATATTTTAAGAATTCCATCCCCCTCTTTTCGTTTCATTTTTCAACATAACTACTGTTTCCCTTGTGTATACAGTGTCATTCCTCCGCTCTCTCTACATATATCTTCCACCCTGAACAAGAACAACTATCCCGTATCACACATCTTATCTACTAGCAATGATGACAATACTCTTCCTAGTTGCTCCTTCACCCAAGATCTCCATTACTAGTACAAAGAGAGAGGAGGTGAAAGTTGGATATCTCATGCAGTCTTACTCAAACTTCCAGCTTCTTGATGTACCCTGATCACGTTCTTATTGCCGTCTTTCCTTCTTTTATACATCATCTCTGTTACCCGTGGTAGTCGGTCATATGCTTTTTCTCGATCGAAAAAAAAAATTAATTAAAATATTATGTTTGCATGTTGGAATTTTTCGATGCATTTGTGTTACTATGATTCACTTATATCTTGGATTTTTTTTTTTTGGTAAGAATTTCTGCCTCGTGTCCTGTTCGTGTTTAATCCTCGGTAAGTTTGCAGCGCAGTTTATTCTCTCATTATTTATAGTTGATCACCATTATGCTTCTTCTTGAGTCCTTTGATTTGTTATCCTCCTTCCCACACTTTTTATTTTTTTTAGATGTACGAGTTATTTACATAGATTTCGTCTCCTCTTCCATTTGCTTTTCTTCTACTCAGTTTCTCATTGCATCTGTCTCTCTCACGTCTTTTGTTTCTTTCGTATATTATCGTTATACAATAAATTGTTTGTTTTCCTTCTGGTGTGTCTAGATTGTCATAACATTCTGGCTATCCTTGGAATTTGTTGTTTTGGTGAGAGATATTTCACTTCTGTCTTGTATTCTGTAAGTTTTCTCGTTTCCATCTCATTTCTCAGCGTCTTTCTTCTTCTTGGAGTTTCTTGTTTATCCATCGTGTTTTCTTTCGCTGTTCTTTTCCTCCTCTTTATTTTCACAACACTTCCGCTGCTGCCGTCACCAATCCTCGCTTAACTTATTCTATCCCACTGTGTTGTTTTACTTCGTTGTTTCCGGTGTTGGTATTTTCTCCTTTTAGCTGCCATACTAAACTTCTTTTTTTTATTTAACTTTTTCAGTTCTTAATACCCACCATCTTTATTGGATTGTAACAACCTTGTCTGAATCTTATATATTCTCCAAACTACTTCTTCATTTTCACCAGTTCCTATCTGGTTAATTTTATACATAACTTCCTCTTCTATCAGCATGTAATGGCGGCAAGTAGCTCCACACTAGTACTTCTCTCGTTTTCTTTCGGTCATTTTACATCTTCAATTAAGGTCTTCCATAGGAGTTCCTCTCACTGTCTCAAGAGATTCAAAGTCGCTTCCAAAATCCCTTTCTATCTCTTTCCAATTATCTTGACTGTCGAACATATACCGGTGTCATATTTGTTTTAATTTTTTTCGAGTTTTAATCATATTACTCAATACTTCCCCTCTCCTTCTCTCTCTTATGCATCCTTTAGCAACGACGTTAGATCTTTGTTTACTAATGTGTTCAGTAAATGAGGTTCTTGCGTACTGTATATTGAATATCCCTCGGGTGCAGAACGACAGCAAGGAGGAATATGACGCTAACTTTTTAATTATTGCAGCATTAACAGGAAAAATAATGTGTTGACAGGTAATGATAATAAACAGGAAAGGCTTTGGAGATATTTACAAACGAGAGACTATCTTATAACAACTTCAGTGACATTTTAAATCTAGTTTCTTGCTTATTAATTTATGTATTTATTCGTTTAACTATAAATTGAGGGTCGTCTTCTATATGCCGTTCTTTGTCATGTTCTAAGGTTACCCAGTTAATAGTAAGAGCTACCCTACGTATTGGCTTCATCATCCTTTTCGGAAATGTATTTTAGAGCAGCCAGAAAAATCACCATTATACTTATATACTTAGTTTATGAAATTTATAACCACCAATCAGTAGTAATTTAACATTTATTTTAATATGTAAACTTAAAAAAAATACGCGTTCACTTAAAATTATCATTGTGAGCATACAGTATATATCTGAATTAAGCTCAGCAAAATTTCAATAAATTCTGAAATATTTTATAGACTCTCATATACAGTAGAAAGCTGAATTATTACCCAGAGATGATAAACTTTTAGGTGAAATATGGTTAAGAATGTTCAATAAATTTTTAATGAAGTATAATACAAGAAAATTCCTTAATCGAATTTCCCTTATCTAAAAATCTCCAATACTCGTATTGGGAGCCATTTTGGGCCTCTTTTGTAGATATTCCCATGTTTACAGTCACTCGCGAAAATCCGATCTACCAGACCCATAACGTGGATTTTCTTGCGGGTTTATGGTTCCTTGTAGCCCAAGAGCACGGCGAGGCTCAAAGCCTATTGCCTAATCAGGGATCCAGTGCCCTTGTCTTCTGTTATCGTGACACAAACTCATGTACGTGGCGATGTGACCTATTTTTGGTGTATTTTGTGCGTGGAAGAATTATTCAACAATGCTTAAAGTTCCAGCCAAGATTTTAAAGAAGAAAATGGAGAAAGAAAATTGCTTGTGATTGATAAGAAAAACTGCAAAATAAATGATAAACAAAAGGGTTGGCAGTGTGTGTTATTGTCTCACATGACGCAGTTAAAGGATCTGTAACTGTATTGGGCTACTACAGCTTCTAGTGGTGAGTTCTGTCCTCTACTGTTTCATCCATTCTATTGTCAATGGAAAAAAGAAATATTGTATAAATGTATAAACGAAGTATTGTATAAATGTATAAAAGAAATGCTGTATATGCCTACAAACGAGGTATTGTATAAATGCATAAAAGACGTACAGTATAAATGTATAAAAGAAATTCTTCTTAAATGTATAAAACATATCCAACATAAATGTAGAATACAAAATGCAGCACAAGGCTTTAACTATTTTATTTCTTCATTTTCTTCTTTGTGTTTCTTCATTTGTTCACACGTTCATTATTATTGTTCCATATTTTGGGTGCATTTATTTACAGTTACATAATAATTCTCCGGAAAATCGTACGGATAATCGTAATTCTACCTAAACCAGAAAGATCAAGCGATACTTAACTGTGTCGTGACACTGAGACAAACCCTACCGCAACCAATCCCATTTTACAAATTAAATATCATTGACATATTTCACCATTTTACATCCTAAATGGACAAAATTTTAATAACTTGCGCATTTACTATATTTTATAACATGTGGCGTTTGACTGTGGTATTTGAGAACGTATTTTAAATTCTACTTATTGCTGGAGCAGCATAACACGGTAAAACGTCTTCTACGATGGTTCAGCAGTTTAGGAAAAATAATGAGAAAACGAGTGCATAAAGTAACTGTCAGGAGACCAGATATCTCCATGATTAGTGGTGGACTATAACCAATGCAGTACAGGATAGTGATGTATTAAGGTTCAACTGTAATTGGTTGGATCTATAACAATTCTACACCAACGATAATTTTTTACTTGATTGGTTTTTTTGTAGGTTGTAATGTATAATGATTTATAATAAAGGCGGGGACACAATTTAACCAATTTAACTTCCCTTTAAGTGCAAAATGAAGGGGATCTCTCTATTCGCCTGTTACCCTTCACATATTACAGTTACATGACCTCAATCTCAATTTCCTGTGGGTCTTCCTTCCAACACTTATTTTCGTCTTTGGTTGAGAGCCCTCACCTATTGTTCACAGCTGAGAAGAAATGAGACTGCGCATCATCTGTAAAGGATATCCTATACCACTATGCTTGTTACTCTAAAACCCAAGATTCTTAAGTGTTTTGGTTAAGTTTTAACATCAAATGACCAACTCTGAAGGAACACTCCCTCCCTCCCTCTCTCATCACACCTTAGACAACCACCTTCAAAGGAACATGGTGGAGTTCTCTGTCCCTCTGTGTTGTCCTTCTACCCGTCTGTACCTATACCAAGCCCAACCTTTACTTACCCTTGAGACTGTAACCTGTGAGGGAAATCCTGAAAATCTGTTTGATATTTGAAAGAGAAATTGAAATTTTAGATTGGTTGATGGCGGGGAGCCACGGTGGGGTGTCCAAGTATTTCCCAACACTGCACAAAACCATTAAACTTTATTTGCTGCCTCAACTTTACCTAAACGAATTCTTTCAACACCACTCGATAGTTTCTTGTGTTGGTGCTTCTCATTCCCTCTCTGTCTCTGATGTGTTATCTATAATTCTCTCTCTCTCTCTCTCTCTCTCTCTCTCTGTGTGAACTTACAATGCTTTATGTCTTACTATGTATTGAGTGTTTTTAAATAACAGTTGTTTACTCGTTCTCATTTTCAACAAGTTATTAATTATTCTTTTATTATCTAATTTACATATGAATGTCTCAGCGGTTAAGTTTACAGAGTCCTTTATTTTTTTTATCTGTCTGCATGTATCTTTGTTAACGTAGGCCTATGGCTTTATTTTGTAATAATTTCTTCTTTCTCTCGTATGTATCTTTTCAGTTTCGCTTTCTTTCTTTTTCTTCCTCTGTTTTTCTCTCGTTTAATCCCAGTTCTTATTTTTGTTTTCCTTTCTCCTATTTTAGGGGTTTCTCCTTCTTTCTCCACTTTACTTTATCCTTCTCCCCTGTTCTTTATCTCTCGCTCTCCTCCTCCTCCTCCTCTTCTTGTATATTTCTTCCCCCTCTCTCTTCTTTCCTTTCCCCTTTTCACGTTTTATTTTCTCTATCTATTATCTCTCTCTCCTTCCCTTTATTTCATCCGTCTATTTTCTCTTCTCTATTCGGCCGTCTCTGTCTCTCTCTCTCTTTCCCACCCCCACCTCTCTCTCTCTCTCTCTCTCTCTCTCTCTCTCACTTCTCTCTCTCTCTCCCTTACTGTGTCACGAAACCAAAGAATGTTTTAGAAATAAAATGAATACAAAAAAGGGGAGGGGTTGGCCGTGTGTGTTGAGTCGGGGGACATTACCATACCAAATTTCCTGCCGGAGTTTTACGACTCGAAGAAATTTCTGAGCATACAACTTCCTTTTTTACTGTGCTTCCTTTGGCCTGTCATGGTCAGGTGCTGTGTGTGTGTGTGAGAGAGAGAGAGAGAGAGAGAGAGAGAGAGAGAGAGAGAGAGGAGGAGGACGAGTCAGTGAGAGAGAATATGAGAGAGAGAGAAAGAATGAGAATGAGAAAGAGAGGAGGAAGAATGAGTGAAAAAGAGAGAAAGCAAGAAAAAGAGATACAAAGCGAGAGAGAGCGAGAGAGAGTGACGGAAAAAAGAAAAAGAGGGAGGATGCCAGCAGAACCTACAACACACGAGAGATGCTGGACGCCTAACTGTCATATTCACGGTTAAAATATTCTCAGTGTTCCTCCCTCCAAACTCCGACCAGTACCAATATTTTCTACTTAACCAGAAATTACGTTTTGGAGAGGAAAAAAAAAAGAAAACGAAGACGAAAATGACAGTACATGTATTTTAAATTCAGTTAATTGTAACTTTCCTAAACCTAACTTAACTAAACCTAACTTAACTAAACCTAACTTAACCTTATCTCTGTTAATCGAACGTTATAAACAGAGTAAAGGGGAAAAAATTCGTTTCTTGAATTAAAAAAAAAAATCTAATTTAACCTAACTTAACCTAATCTAACCTAAGTTAATGTTACTTAGGTTAAATTTTGCTACTTGTTTATCAATAATAAAATTTTGGGTTTATGGAAAAATGTTGTAATGGTGAGGATAGACCCGAAAGATAATGTCTTACAACAGCAGAAGCTCAACTAATGGTAGAATTATGTTGGCTGTTCCTGTCACGCCCTTCAAGGTGGTTGCAGCGGAACCCACTAATAAATTTAAAGATCTAATCTAATATAATGAAAATTTCTGATAATGTTGATGTTTTCCATAGAACAAATACAAACTAAAAAAGGAAGAGTCTTTATATAAATTTATCACAAGACTCACTAACAGTATTAATTAATATATTATCTACATTTCCACCCACCAATGTAACGTCATTAAAAGGGGCTGGCTGCTCTAACTATTCACTAAAATCTATTGTGACTTAATTGTCTAATTCTGTGGCTCCCTTGAAGTTACACGTCACAAATTCTTTACAACTTTATATAATGATTAAGAAAATATAAATACAATTTACAAGTTATAATTTTAAGAGAAAATGTTTTACTTTCTTACGAACACCCAGACAGTCAAGAAATCAATAAAGGTGATGGTGTTGGCTGAAGTAAAGGTTGAGGAACTATTCTCATGTTGATTGGAAGGCTCAGGTAACCCAAGGTGAGAGGTAATTGAAGGGTTCCTTTTTTTGGAGGCAGGTAAAGTGAGGTAGCGAGGAAGAATAAAAAAAAAAATATTGAAAGAAGAAACAAAGTTGAAGATAAAAAAAAAAAATACTGGAGTCAACCATTAAACTAAAGTTGTTTTTGGTCTTTCTGAGAACTGTGAAAAATATAAATCATTAGTCTAAGGCTGTTGTTAATGTTGAGTGTTAAAGGTAGTGAATGTGATTACGTGTGTTGGGTTCATCACCAGATCGTCGTGTAGTTGTTGAGTTCGTCTCCTATTTTTGTGTTTTTACTGTAATTGGGTGTCATGATTTTTCTGTTTATAGGGACCTGGAATATTCTCTCCGAATTACCTCGAAATCTACATTGAATCGAGTATTTTTTTTTATGCTTTATATCAATGTCCAGCTCTTGTTTACTTTTTTGGCAAACTTTTTTTTTGGGGGGGGAGGGGGGCTTCTTTTATGTAGAAATATGTTGGTAGGATACATAATTGCTCTCTCGTGGAACTCTGAACGTGATGTCATATTCGTATCTGGTATGTTGAAAATAAATTAAAGGGGAGTGAACTAGATATAATTTTCAGATATTATTTTTTTTTTTTGGTGAACATTGTCACAGATAAGATATTGGGTTACATGTTTGATAAGTGATACATATAACTCTCCTTATATTTTGGTGTTAATGCGTCTGAATCTTCCAAACTTAAAACTGACCTTGCGGTTTCGATTTTCTCTTATAAAAATATGCGGTAGTTTTCTAAAAATTTAACCAATCGATGCAATAACCTGAGTATTTATAGTGTTCCTTAAACGCTCCACCCTTTTAGCTCCACTTAGCTCTGTGTGTCTGGATTTTCTGCACTTGTGTAAATGAAGACAAAGATAAGGAAACGTTTGGTAGTTCCAGATGGTCGCTCTCCAACACAAACTCTCGAATTGCCGAGCTTGTTGACATGAAGCAGGCACAAGTTTCTCACTAAAATTGTATCATATTTCTATTTGTTGTAGTGTTATTGTTGCAAGTTATGTTTGGCATCAGTTGGTGTGTTTACTTTCTCCTGGTTATTGTGTTTGTATATTATGTCATTTAATTCTTTTTTTGTTAATGTGAGTAAACTTTAGTAACACATTCCCAGTGTTTTATATTGAACTTGATCAGCTGTAGGCCTATGCCAATACATTTTGAATAAGACCCTTTGCCTATTAAGCCTAATGTAAATATTATCGCAGTTTAGCAAAATAAGGCTGGACCTCACCTGATAAAGATTGGGAACAACTGCAGCCTTGAACAGCACTGGACAGACACTACAGTATATACAATATTCAGAGATCCAGCTAAATTGCCACCCGCACCTGCAGGTAGAGTGGCGCTAACAGCAAGGAAGTTACTTTTAAGAATCAACCTCCTCCTCCAGACATTTACACCTCGACTGCACTGCACTTTGCCTGAGGGCGTTAAAAAAATCATATATTTATAGTCTGGAGAAAAAAAAATCGCTGTGTAGAACTTAAATCGCTTGCGAAACTTTAGTAACTTTTCTCTAAGTCACACACGCACACAAAAGTCCCAGTAGCAGCGATAAAATTATAAACAAAAAGTTTGTATCTCATCTACAAAACTGAGTCTTCATAAAAACAAACAAAATCTCAGCCCATCTTTACTGAAACGTTGGTATTCCATCTGTAGAATTAAAACCCATCTATACTACGAAATATTACGCAAGACGTTGTCTCCAACTTGTAGCAGGCGACTGAAAATGTGCCGCCCAACGTTTGTTTACAAAACTGTTGGGGGTCCTCTTGGTTTTCCCGCTGGTCACTCCATTTTCGGGTGTCATGTGAGAAGATGGATTGAGAAAGTGTTGGTGGGGTTTTTGCTTCCTTTTAAGAGACATGGTGAAGGTATTAACTTAAAGAGTTTTATAGAAGAGAAAGTTTACTAGAGACGAAAAGAGAAAGGAAAAAATAGAATCAACGGGAAAGAAAGTACGATACAAAAATGACGAAAAAAAAAAGCATGAATGATCTGATTTTAACATATCAAAACTCTTATTTAAAAAATGAAGAAAAATATCAAGGACAAAAATACAATAAGTAGATTTAAGGAAAGAAAAAAAATGAAAACACTACGATAAAAGAATATTCTTGTCCTTTTTCTTGAGTGGGTTGAAAGTGCGAATGCAATTGTTTCATAAAAAATATAAGATTTCAAGACAGATTTTAGCGAGAGGGAAAAAACGAGCAGAGGAGAAAAGAGAGCGACACAGAACCAAAAAAAAATTACCAAGAAAGACGAAGAGGGAGAGTGAAAACTGATGTCGAGAGAGTTTTACGAGAAGAAAAAACAACAAAGAGTAGACACAAGAGAGCCAAGCAGATAAAAGGTAAAAATGTGAGGAAGAGGAGGAGGAGGATGGAGACGAGGAATCAGAGAGAGAGTGAGACAGAGAATTGAGAGAGAGAGAGAGATACTATCGCCGTGTAAGAGTTATTAGCGCCACATCTTCTCATCCCTATGAATCCTGGAGATAGAGATCAGTGCATACGGATTAGAGCGAATGAGTAAGAGAGAGAGAGAGAGAGAGAGAGAGAGAGAGAGTGTGTCTTAGTCTTATCCCATAAACCCCAGGACCTCAAGAGCTGTGTATTTGACTATCTCGGCTTAACTACACAACCTGCTAATTTGCATCAACTCATTAGGCTTCATGGAATTGCTGTGTTCTGTCTTAATTACATTCCTGGCCTGTTTCTATGGCCTAGTTCCGAATTGTGTTTATTTTGTCTACGTTTGCCTGCCTCTGTCCTTCTGTGTGTGTGTGTGTGTGTGTGTGTGTGTGTGTGTGTGTGTGTGTGTGTGTTTGTTTCTTTTTATGTCTTTATATTTTTTTAGGTTAGGCCAGGTTAGCTTAGGTTAGGTTAGGTTAAGTTAGGTTAAGTTAGGTTATGTTAAGATAAATTGGTTAGGTTAGGTTTGCTTTAGTTAAGATAGACGTGGACGACAAGATGTTTAAGTTACCTTGAGTGCAAGATGTCGTGGTTTATTAATTAAGACGTTTCTCTGCCTTTTAATATGATAAGAACCTCACAACCTTACACCCACACTCCGTATCCACATCCAACACCTCCACACTCTCACCCCCTCACACCCACACCTCACTCCGCCACCTCCACCCCCACATGCAAACTTAATTAGTTATTCCAAATTAGTACATATACAAGTTCATCTGTCCGAGAATTATCTCATTAGACTCGAGAATATTCATATGAAGAGAGAAATAGCGATTGGGAAGATAGTATGAGAGAGAGAGAGAGAGAGAGAGAGAGAGAGAGAGAGAGAGAGAGAGAGAGTATAGAAATAAGAGGGAGAAGAACAAAGAATTAATGAGACAGGGTAAGAGAGAGAGACATGGAAAGGAAAAGGGAAGGGAAGGGATTAAAGGAACAAAGAGAGGAAAGGACACTGGGAAATGTGGGGCAGAAAAGTAAAAGGGGGGAAGCTGGTGACTGGAGAAGGGAAAAGGGAATAGACACTAGTTCCTCCCACACATATAGAGAGGAGAGAGAGAGAGAATAAGAAGCAAGGGTGGGGAGACTTTGTTGACTTAGGCCACAATGGTTGGCCAACTAGAGCGAGACACGAGGGACTGAGGGTAAACACAGTTCTCCCATTTCCTACTATAAATATTGGATTTGGTCTACACTTCCAAAATATATGAGAATATTTCCATATATATGAACCTCTAATATAAATACAATGTTTGTTATATATCATGGAACATTGTCTCGGAAGGCTCTCCAGGATATATAATTATTGAACTGTATGTATATAGATCTTCAACTGATATTAATACATTGTTTAAGGAAGGTACGTCTCTATACCGTGGGGAATTGGTCCATGAAGAGCCACAGTGAACAGGCAGGATTGACCAGCATGATGAGTCAGTACAGTAATGGTTAACTATACTCCCCGGAACACGATCCATCAATCGACTTACATATATATCCAGATCCTCAAACAATAACATGAGGACAGAGGTAACCTTACTGCTGACCAATACTCTCCATACATACATACATACATACATACATACATACATACATGCCTACATACCTACTTCCATGGGAATACCGATAGTTATGTGCGTGTTTCGGTTGCCAAAACGTTGTAAGAGCAGAATGGACCATCGTATTTCATTGTGCATGGATACAATAGAGATGGTAAGCAATAAGTGAATAGAGTTATAGTGAATGTATGTAACCTGGGTATATTGGAGTTTGGCATAACAAATTTGTGAGGGGCATAAAGTCAGGATTGTGCTATAAGTAAATAGATGTTGTGATTACTTGATAGAATACAAATGAATGATGGGTTAATGTAATTTCATAAAAAATCGAGAATACATACTCGTTACTCAGGAAGAGAGAGAGAGAGAACTTGAATTATTGCACTGTTGCACTGAAATATTTAGTTTAAGAGTTAGACTACCAGTCATAAGAGATTTGAATGCAACATGGATGTGAAGATGGGGATTGCATTGTAAATAAACCTGAAGAGTAAGGAATAAATTTATATTGATGAAAAATTTGATAAAATTGTATATTGAGAAATTCATAACATAGGGAAGTTAGACTAGTGTTAGATTATGTGTTTATGGAGAGAAAATTACATATGAAGACTGAGATATTGAGACTACTTTGATAAATGTGATACATGCCGGTGAACAAAAGCTTCCGGGCATAAGATGACTAAATAAATAAAAATAAATGAATCATTGAAGTATCCATTGTTAAGAAAGTAAATGGAGCTGAAAGTTTTGAAGAAATTGTCGAAAAAATACGATTACAAGTTTGAATTGGATAAAAATGACACCGAATACAAAGAGCTTCAGAGTATAATCACGAATTAGCTTATAAGATACAAAATATTATGAAATGAAAACAAAAGAAAATAACATAGATGAAATAGTTGAAAAATATAATAACATAATGACACTGTTAGTTGCAAGTGAGGAATAGTGAAATTACGAAGATATACAGACGTAAAGAGAGAGGTATAAAGAAGAGTAAGAGGATGTAAGGGATGAAGCGATTGAAGATGGGGAGAAAGGTTGACACAAAGCTTTAAAGAGAGCAAGGTATAGTGAAAGGAAGTGAATAGGATGAGAAAACCAAGAGAACAAGTGGAAAAGGCAATTAAACATGAAAACGGGAACATACTGTGTAAAAAAACGACAACAAGGAATTAAAAGGGCGATGGAGAGAATATTTCAATTTACTGTCTAGTGGAGTGGATTAGAGAGACACCACAGAGAAGTGTGTCAAGGGCGACAAAGTGGAGGATGTATTGGACGTAGTGAAGCGGATAGACTGTCTTCCTAGTGTGACGTGTGGAGTCTCGGTGGACTGTCTTCCTAGTGTGAAGGTGTGGAGTCTCGGTATAAGAGGAGGGGATAAATTATTAACCTGACTATATGCAATGGATAACTTTAAAAAAATGCGAAGATATATAGCTGTGAATACAAGAGAGTTTCGGAGTGAGAGATTGTCAGGGTTTGTTAAAATGATACGGACATATGGTAAGAATGATAAATGGAAGAAGGAAGGCAGGAAGGAAGGAGAGAGGTGCTGGGTAGATGAGAAATCGACATCCAGTTACCAGCGGATTTCTACATGACAGTAGGCGAGGGCGTTTAATGGTTAATAGGGATGGATGTGCATTTGATGGGTGATATTAGCTTGAATGACTCGACTGAAGTAAACTTGATGGATGTCTTGGGGTGTTGTGGAAGGGTAATCCCACAGTAGAATATATCTGTTACAGCATTTAGACAGATTGACAGGAGTGTCTGTATTGCTCTTGGTTTTGGCCATCCAGCACTATTGTGGGAGAATCCTGCAGGACACACACACACACTACTACTACTACTGTCACTCGGAATCGAGTATGACGATCATCCAGCTATGGTACGAGTTATTAGGGATGTCACCTAGGTTGGTGAGTTTTGAGGTGACTAAAGAAACCGATACGGGACCGCAGCGTCGTTCACATACGTTGCACATGTGGAGGGCTCCATCTACTGAGGGAGGGGGTGGCAGCGTCTTTCCGGCGTTGGCACTTGTCTGCCTCGCTTTGTATTCGGGCTAACTCGAAAATATTGACACCTTATCGTGTGATGCTCCTCCAAGCGTTACACTGTGGTGTAATCGAGTCCCAGGTGAGAGGGTCGATTTGGTACTTTTTCAGGTTTGTCTTGAGACTATCCATATGCCTTTTCAATTGCCCGCCGGCATTACGTTTACTATTCGTTAGGTGGCTGTAAAGTAGCTGCTTTGGCAGTCTACTGTCGTACATGTGGGTAACATGGCCAGTCCAACGTAGGTGTTTATGGATAATAGTAGCTTCGGTGCTCCTACAGTTTTTGTCAGAAAGAAAACTGGCATTTGTTCTCTTGTCTTCCCAGCGAACTCGGAGGATGGAACGCAGAATACGTTGGTGAAAGTTTTCAAGTGCCTTGAGGTGCCTCCTGTATGTGACCCATGTCTCACTGCCACATAGCAGGGTGGGGAGGACCACTGCTCGATATACGTGCAGCTTTGTAGATAATTTCAGCGCCCTACAACTGAAGACACGATTTCGGGTCTGCCAAAGGCTTGAGATGCACATCTGGTCCAATGCTGACTCTCTTCATCGATGTCTGCGGTGGTGGACAGGTGGCGCGCGCACGCACACGCATACACACACACACACACACACACACACACAGAACATCATCTTCCTGGTTGTTTAATGACGTGACTTAAGAGACCTATCACAAAATCGTTACATGATGAACAAAGATGTGACCCATTTTCTGAATGTTGTTACGAGTGAAGGTAAAAACATGTTATGCACAAGATATTCTCACCAAATCGGCTAATTCCCAGTATAGTAATTAAAGTTTTAAAGTACCACAGATGTTTATAAAGTTAAAAAGAACATCTGGATGCGGCTGAAATAAGACGATTGACTCGTAAAACAGATTATACTTTTAACAAGATTTAATTTATTTTCCAAAATGGTTATTGGTAGTACTAAAGTAGCCACACAATGACCACAAAGGCATCAACGGGTGTGTATGGAGCACTGTGTATGTGATTCATATTGATATTCCAATAAACATATTATACTCGTATTCGTATATAATCATATTAGAATCACCCAAATGAGCGTACAATTTCATGTGCCCATTCCCTTCCCCACCTGCCAAGTAGAAGAGTTAATCTTCGAAGTTAATTTGTTCCAAACACGATACATTATAGACATCTCCTCTCGACTTTTAAAGAGTTTATGATCAATATATAAAAATCATAGTTAGTCATTCAAGTAAAAAGACACGAAATGATACGCTGTAGTGTAAATTGGAAGTTGTGGACTTTTTAAGCGATTTTCAAACTTTGTGTCTAGTTATTTTAGGTCGAGCGCAATACCCCCTTTAAGCCATAAAAGTTCATAAATGATACAAGTCTACTTTTTAAATTGGTAGCTGTAAAAATCAGTGCACGGGAATCTAACTTTGCTACTCTGCTCTGACAGCCACGGTCTCTGCACTTGATATAGTTAATTCCGGGCTTTAGTTGCTTCAGGAAGGGTCATTCACACAGGCTCCCAGTGACTATCATGCACTGTCCCAACCCAGCTTTCTGGCGTTGGTACCCTGGGTTAGGCTTACCGACTAGCTGTTCATATTCCAGTCTAGTGGACGACCGTGCGTACTGTACTGTATGTGTAAATCTAACTCTCTCCTTTAGTCTCTGCTGGTGGTGGTTAGTAAGGATACCATTTATGTCCGTGTTTTTTTTCGGCATAGTGCTAGCTGATGTGTCCATAGCAACCGTAAATGCTATTGCAAATGAATATTGAAGTTCAGGCCTCTACAATGGAATTGTTGCGCAAATTCATGGTACATGTGGTGGACGCTGGATTATGCTCTTACTGGTATTGTAGTAGAGGAGAGGTCAAGGTCATGGCCAAAACTATTGAAGGAACCAACCGTGAAAAACACTATTAACAGATTGTGGGACATCCTACACCTACACCATCAATCTTACACTGCTCACACGGATACAGCCAGTTGATTTTCAATGTGGAGTGTCTCTTTCATATGAAGTAACGATTCCCAGTTTTCCATTTATTCATCCACAACTTTGCATCTTGTCATGTTGTGGATATTCACATTAATATATAAAGGAACTGAACGCTCAGGTCCGGGTAGTGGCAGGGATAAGTTGTTCCTGCTGCTGTTCTTCTCTTGCAGTTGCATTAAATATTGTAGGTTAGAATGAGGAAGCCCTGTGATGTTCCACACAACCAGGCATTTTTGGTCCGATGTTTGGTTCATAAAGGTTCAAGAGGAGGAGGAGCGCGGTGCTGGGGACTACATATCTTTGACATTTACATTTAAAACTATAGTCCACACACCCGCAGACTTTCACATACAAACAATCCCTCACTAGTCGGAAATCGAACCTTCGACCTGTGCGTGTGAACAGAGATCGCCACCACGACACCACAGGGACAGCAAAATTAATCCCAGGCTTTGTTTTATTTTACACGAAGCCTGTTCATTCGTCTTATTTTTAGGTAACGCGAACCTCTACCGGGAATTACCCGTGCTACTACGGCATATATAGATAGATATCACACATGAAGAACAAATTCGAGTGAAACTGACGTATATCAACCACATTTAGCGCCAATAACCTGACAGTTATTGGCCTTTTCCACTTGTGTTGGTGATTGAGTCAGTTAGACGACCACTATCTAAATGACAGAGACGGTTTCCGTTGTTCATTTTGAGCAATTAAGTATTTCTCTTACTGTATTCCCATCTAAACCTCGTCAAATCTTACAAACTACTGTAGTGCTTTACAATTAATTGTTTTATTTTTTATTTGGACGGTCAGTTTGAAAATTTGCTGGGGCGTAAATTTTACATCATGATATTTTAGTTACAATATCTATATAATATACAAAAAATAAACCTTTTTTTCAATTTGTCGCGATCATTTCAGTAAACCACGTGGCTAATATGACTAATTAGAAAAAAGCTTGAACCTTTTCATGTTTAAATTCACTGATGGTTGCCCGTTATATATATATATATATATACACAGAGAGAGAGAGAGAGAGTAGATAGATAGATAGATAGATAGAATATATATATATATATATATATATATATATATATATATATATATATATATATATATATATATATATATATATATATATATATAGTCAGAAATCATTTTACCATCTTCTTTATGCTTATCGACTGACAGAGGCCGCAGCCTCAAGGTAAATATGGCAGGCATCCAGACGCAATTTGTCTGAGAATTCGCTCCTATTGACTTTATCGTCAGCCAGGGCTTCGTAGAACCCTGAGGACCGAGTTTTATGAGCTCTGGTGTGTGAGAGAGAAAGAGAGAGAGAGAGAGAGAGAGAGTTGAGAGAGAGAGAGAAACTGTTTTATGAGCTCCGGCGGGTTGATAGGTCACACTCTCTTTGGTACTTCGCCTCACCTTTGATAATCCTTTCACGATAGAGCGAGAAGACTTAGTTTAAACTTTTCCAGAGCTTAGGTTGGAGTCACTCCCAAAGGGGGAATTTCAAGCAGACAACTCTGATAGTTCGTCTACAACTTTTTCTTGCGACTATCACACTGGTTTTATTGAGAGAGAGAGAGAGAGAGAGAGAGAATACATATTCGACTATAACTAGAGTGAGCAAAGAGGAAAATCTGATTAATTGCATTGAAAACATGAAAGCTTTAGTGATGGCCGGTTTAAATGCAAGGGCTGGTGATAGAGAAGTGGATGGGATTGTTGGCTAATTTTAGAGTACAGGAATAGATGAAAAACGAGAGAATAAAACGGATATAAATAGGTGATGAGAGAGGTTTAATGGGGTAAAATATAATGATACAAAAGGAAAGAAATTAATATGTATACATGAAGGTGAGATATGACGTGTTAGGTAAGATCAGGTTCAAGTTCAGGTCAGGTCCAGGTCAGGTCAGGTCAGGTTCAGGTCAAGTTCAGGTCACGTTCAGGTCACGTTCAGGTTCAGATCAAGGTCAGGTCAGGTTAAGTGAGAGTAATAATGGAAAGAAAGTTTAAGATGTAAGAATTTCAGAGAAGTGAGAAGAGCTGAGGAGAGAGATTTAACAGAATGGTAATAGGTAGAATTGACGAGATAGACATGTGCAAATTGGGTGAAAGGGAAGGGGAAAAAAAACACGAATTAATACAGTTCAAGAATACAATCTTAGTAAATGCTGTTTAGTAGTGTGAGGGAAGAGTAGAGGGAATGGGGGTGTTGAATAATTGACCGTGCTCATTAATGGGCAGGTGACGTGCCTTATTAGAGCCAATTACAGGCAAGGAATGACGAAAACAAAAGAGAAGTATAAAGAGCCTAAAGAAGAATTAGGAGAATGGTGAAAATTAAAAACAAACAAAAACAGAGCAGGTTATAGATTGGAAGATTATCAGTAAGGTTTATAAAGGTCTGGAAACCCCCCAAAAATCATAGTTAAGAGTGAATACATTATACTAATAATAAAACTACAAAATATTAAAGAAAAGATTGGGAGAATATTACGAAT
Organism: Homarus americanus; assembly: GCF_018991925.1. Lineage (NCBI taxonomy): Eukaryota > Metazoa > Arthropoda > Malacostraca > Decapoda > Nephropidae > Homarus > Homarus americanus. The sequence goes on along the minus strand of NW_024739542.1, from coordinate 3,198,337 downwards.
AACTGATGAATGAAGGAAGCGGAGGAGAGATGGAATTATCATATACAGAACAGGATGGAATGAACAATGTCAAGAAGAAAGAGGAAAAGAAGATATTAAGGGTGAAGGAAGTAAAGCAAGTTAAGCTAAGCCCGAGATTATTAAGACAATACTAGTGGAAGGAATCACCTTTGAAATGTAAAACAAGAGAGAATGTAGAAGTTACATGGGGCACAGTGAAAGGTACCAGAGGAATGACTAATGCGATGTATAGATCCCACGTATAAAAGGAAGGCGATAAGAATGGATGTAAATCTGATTACAGATAAAAACCATTGGGTATACTATGGGAAAGGGAAGTGGATATAGCAAAGGAAGATGATGGGTGGATCAAATGCTTACGCAAAAAAAAAACACGCGAAAATTTTTTTTGGAGGAGAGAAAAATATATTTACAATATTGATGGACTGAAGAAAAAGAAATAATGTAAAAATATAAAATTACAATATAAGATAGACTGAAAGCATCTGAGGCAAATGGAAAACTAATGAATTCTTTCTTGGGTCAAGTGTTAAGGGGTTTTCTGGAAGAATTAATTGGTAGTGAACTTAGGACTACCTCAAGGACACTTAACGTTGTGATAGTTGTTTTATATTTTCAAAAGTAAAGTAGTAAAGGAAGATATATGCAAGAGTGATGGGCAGAGTTAAAAGTTGGATGAATAATGATACAGGATATAAAGGGAGAGTGAGTAAGTTAGTGATCAGGTCAGGGTTTGCTCAGGTAGTAGAGACACATTGAAAAATTGGGACGTGAAATGCTGACAAAGAGTGTATAAGTCAGAGGTGGATGACTGGAGAAAAGATGAAACCAAAAAGATGGAAGGAGGGGAATGAAAGAGGCTCTAGAGGAGAGGAGAATGGACGTTCAGGGTACAACAATGTGTGTAAGGGAACAGAGAGCGAGGCGTTAAGTTAATTTAAAGAGAGGACGCGCTGCTGATGAGTAATTCTGCCTTGTGTCAACCAACTGGAGTAAACAAGACTTATATCCCCGTTACAGCCCTCTTGGGGAAAATCACTACCTTAGCGGAAAGCGTCTATTACAGCGGCAAGAACGAGATTTATGTGCGTAAGGGACAAAGGCACAACAGCCAGTCAGCATTTTATCTGGTGACAAGAAAAGAGGCAGACGGGGCAGGACAATACAACTCTGGGAGGGTTCTGTTGTATCCTGCGGAGAGAAAGAAGGAAGGATAAAGACAGATGACAAATGGGCTGATAGAAAAGAAGAGAAACATAGGGGACACGAGAGAGAGAGCAGCCTACAAAACTTAATAGACTCAGGAGAGTCTACAATGTTCTTGGGAAAATTAAGTTTCCGAGCAGTTAAAATCTTCACCTCGACGATATGGTTAAGAAGGAAGATGAGGTGTGGTGGGTGTGAAGGAGGGGTGTGTGGAGGAGGGAGTGTTGAGAAGGGGAGTGTGGTGGGGGGAAGTGTGGAGGAGGGAAGTGTGGAGGAGGGGAGGAGGAGGAGTGGAAGGGGAGTGTGGAGGAGGGGAGTGTGGGGGGGGGGAAGTGTGGAGGAGGGAAGTGTGGATTATCGGCTCTGATGATGATGATGGTGGTGATATCAGCTGCCCAAGAATCCAAAAAAATCGCTCTGTTGAACCTTTCACACACTCACCGCCGTCCACTGTGGACTTTCAAACACCCTCCACGGAAGCTTGTCACCGACGAGGTTAAATGTTTGTAATAACGTTATAATACAAGAGGTGAGTAACATTATTACCAGCTCAGTGTACCTAAGGCTCACGGGGCCTCGAGGCAGCAGGTGAATATATTACCAAGCCTGGAAGCTTGTCTGGTAATACTGCAGTAATATAGTTATTAAATTTGTTTAGGAGAGAAAGCTGTCAGGAGGCCTTGTAAGTTAGTCTGGAGATTAAATACATTATCATACATATTACGCCGCCTCGGCTTCATCTCCTAGCCCTGCACACTAGCGTCCAGGATGAACAAGGTGGCAAGAGTTACCTCGCGTAGTCTTACAACACCATGGAAATATTTCACCCGTTAAAGCAGTTATTACATTCCTGGCATATGAAGGTTAGACGTTTTTCCCCACATTATGTTGTTATGAGTTTATATTACCCAAGTCAACCCTGTGATATACAACCCTAAGGTATTATATTCTCATCAAAGCAGTCATTAGGTTCTTTGCTAATGAAGGTGGATTTTTTACTTGCCTCAAATATTAAAAGTGTAATTAGGTCTCTCTCTCTCTCTCTCTCTCTCTCTCTCTCGGTAGACTTAAGAGTGACATTCCCAAGCCTCCAGAGTTTCAGGTGACAAGGACAGGTAGGAGCACCTCACCTGTCGATACCTCTCGTTTGGTGTATCAACACAACCCAGGGAGGAGCCATATGGGTGAGGAGACCGGAGAAGTTTTCTTGACAGACAGACAGACAGACAGACTGACTGACTGACTGACGGACGCACACACACATTGCAGAAAAAAAAACTGTATTACAAAAGGCAATAGATAGAAAGTTCAATCGGAAAGAAAAATAACCGCACTTGAAACGCATCAATTCTACTGATGCTCAATTTTCCGGTGAACTGCATACGATAACAGCCGACTCTTGTGACCTGAGGGCGGGTTGGCACACCTTAATTCTCGGCTCAAGGTCTTTTCTTTCTCCAGTTTTCTTTCTTCATTTTGTGTATATGACATTGCGAAAATTTATAGTGTGTGTGTGTGTGTGTGTGTGTGTGTCCGCGCGCGCCATCTCCTGAGAGTTGAAGGCGACTTATAATCTTCAGTACTTACGAGTTTAGTACATTTTCCCATAATATATAGATCTGTAAGTATGTCAAACGAAAACAAAAGTCAATGAAAAAAAAAGCAGTTCAAAATTTTTTTGCAATTTTCTCTAAATTCGGTGAGGTTGACGAGGTTACAGTGGAGAAATGGATGGCGGGAGGGTTCAGCATCTCAAAAAAGTATCTGCCGGGATGGGTCCGATGATTTCTGAAATGCTGTCCCGGTAGGGTTGGTACGAGTGGCTCTGTGGCATACTGATCCTACGACGTTTGGTAACCGATCATCATATTAATTATGCCGAAATGAATATAGATTACTTTACTTATGTTAAACTAGATACCAAAGTAGATGATGTCCCAATATCTACCATCCGTGGTCTCTTAATGTGTGGACAGATACCCTTTTTTTTTAAGATACTGTACATGAATTTACAGGGGAAAATGCAGATTTTAACGTCCTGACATTTCTGCATGTGTGCGAAGACGTAACGTGTCTCAGTGGTGTTACTAACGATAAGGATAAAATATCGTATGCGGGAGGCAACGTCAACATCGATAGCCGGGTGCATACAATGTTGTACACCAAAGCCTTTGATGTTACAAACTTTGAATACCCAATATTTAGGAATAATTTAATATCCTTTTCCAGGTCAGGGGCTAAAGGAGGTGTGCACCGCTCCCTTGGATCTTCAAGATGGTAGAGTGGACAAGTACCAGGGCTTTTGTTCACAACGAACAAGAGGCACAAGTTATTGCCGGACACACAGTGATGGATCTCAGATCTTGCATGACATCCTCATTCTGGTTTGGTCATGCATTATGAGTCGTCTTACTCGTGTGGTTGGTATGCCGGTTAAGTCTTTGTTTACAAACGCTGGCGCCATATTCAAGACTGTACATGGACGATCATCAACAGGGGAGTTTTTAGTGCCATTAATTGGGGAGGAAAAGAAGTTTATATTTTCCGGACGAAAACTCACTTACACAACTGCTAAAAAGTTTAAATATTTATCTTAAATGTGCTTAGTTTATTCAATTATGTCACAAAGTTTAGTGGCGATGTCATGCCAGTGAAATTTGGATCTATCTATTTTATAATTACAAAACTGCTAAAAAGTTTAATAAATTACCTTAAATGTGTTTACCCGATTAGTAATAGCGTTTGAAAGATGAAATGACTCCAGCAGATGAACGAGCTTACACTTGGAAGTGAAGGAAAAAACAAATCTTGAAAATTTCTTAATATTCGCTGTAAAAACATTAATGTAAAAAAAGTTTATTAAATTACTATTATGTTTTCTTTGGCCATTTAATGGCATTTACTGTAAATAACAAATAAAATGAACAAAATTACGAATAGGGTAAGACAGAGCAGTTACTAGCCACATCTTCAAATTCCAATATTAGTTAATTTTTTCGTCACCCTTCTCCGTCGTGCGCTGCAGTGAAGGGTCCTTCACTTAAAACTATGGTTGTCGACACGACGACCCCCGTCAATGGAAGAGGGTGATTAAAACTCTAGGCGTTAGCAGCCTCACGAGCTGAAATGAATTGCAAGCAACTTAAAAACGCGAAGCCTGTAACTCTGGAAACAAGTGACGCTGTAATGATTAAAGTTCTCGAACGCATATCAAAACTTTTGCCTAAATTCACAGGTCCATAGCTGATTAAAGCCAAGAAACATGGGGATAAAATCTTAATAGTTGAGGCAACAACAAACCTCACAAATATAGTGCAGTCTCGTTCATGATTCTTCGAACACTGCTGGAGACAGCTGGCAACTCAAGGCCGTTTGTTCCATGTTGCCTAATTAATGGTTGGGGTTTGTTGCTTCGTATTATATTATACTACGTACTACAGTAAACACACGGCCTTGAGTTGCCAGCTGTCTCCAGCAGTGTTCGAAGAATCATGAACGAGACTGTACATGTAGATAGAATAAAAAAATGTCAGCAGAGACTTAGCAGGAACTCTTAATGTCAGTCAATTAGATCCTACTTCTACTACAACTATTGCTCAACAAAACACAACAATAGACAATACGTATCCTTCAAACTATGGTCAACAAAAAAGAAGTATTAAATATCATCGCCCCTTGCAGGCATTGCTTGGATGTCACTACTTTTGTAGGTTTGGAGCGCTGCAGCAGCAGCCACATCCCCAGCAGATGTCATCAAGCCGGGAGCTTTAATAAATGATATGATCGTAGCTGATTTGGTGAATGCAGATTTAGGTCGTGTAGATGCACAGCTTTTACCAATAGGCCATATTCTGGATGCTTTAAACCCCCATCTTTCAGGACCATGAGTAGAATTTATCATCCTTAATACATGAGGAAATACCAATCCAAATTCCACTAAAATCAGAGAAGAAATTTTATGCACGGCACTTGGAACACTTTCCAATGAAGGTGAATAACGAGCTTTTTGTCCTTAACAAACAGCCAGAAAAAATTTTGGTTTCAAAAGACTTTTCATTAGTTGCAGTGACTTACACTTGCATGTCCCGCTTATGCCCTTACTTTTAACACAAGCTGCATAAGCTATCTGTAAACTAGCCACAATGCAAACTAATGCTTCTACAGCTCTGTAACAATGTGAATACACTCTAATACCTCCCAGGTTAGTGTTTCATGCACAGCTGGGATTTTATAATAGTGCTAACACATCTTAGGGTATGATTGAGTGGTCTTAGTTGAAGGACCCTCACTTTGTTTTTATAATATGGTGTTCAGAATTGCGAAAAGTGCAATGAAAGATGACTTTTGTTTATTCTGATTCAATCCGGACACAATCTTTGGTATTCACAAGAAGCACTGGAAAACATGTCAGTTCTCTGAGGACGCATGGCGATATAACGGCAAATGACTTAAAAAACCATGTAATAATTGCAATGAGGAATTCAAAGTTCCAGAAATTGATTAAGTTAATGATATACATAAGTCACTATCTAGAAAATCACTAGATCACGAAAATTTCCCGAGTGACTTTAAATACGAAACGAGATCCCGATCTTCAACATGGTTGCAACAACGACACAAAAAGCGGAGATGCAAGACTCGCGATTAAGTATGAAAACAATGATAACTGATATATAAAACTGACTTGGACATACCTGAAATGTTATGGTGTATTGCGGTCCTTCGAGGAGCTATTAACTTTCACCTTCCTGAAAAAAACACAATCACATTAACCTTCCATCCCACATTACACTTAAAAGAATTTTCATAAAGATGAAGGAGAAAGTCGCCACTTATGCTGCGTTATATATTGGTAGGACCTCAAGGATGTATTTGTTTTAAAGTAAAAATGCTTATGAGGTGGGAGAGGATTCATTAATGACTATGAACCTACAATAGTATCTTTAGAAGTGTTCTTACGAAACGACAACAATTTGTGGAGTTAAGACAATTGGCGACAGAAACCATTTAGATCTAACCGTTTCACTAGATAATTATGTAAAATCATTAAGTTTGGTTCAGTTGGTTCGTGTCATCTGTCATCATTAGTGGTTTAAGCCTTCAGCCTTCCTGAGGGAGTTTTTATGACAAGATCATAAGGTCTGAAGAAAAACTGTATATATTTCACATTCCTATTTTTTCTTCGTCTATTATCAAATAAGTATCTATGCATTAACAAAAACGTGCCCAAAGAGATTCTGCCCACTTAAAAAAAAAAGTGGCAACCATACACTTAACTTTTCCCAACAATTGTACTCAACTAACAGGAGCAACCATGATACTAAACGTGTTTTTAATTAACACCAAAAACAAATAAATATACTTGTCCATTGCATCATAATAGGAACAGTAAAAGTATTGCTCACCTTGCCCTGATGGTAGAGGAAACCTTAGCATCATCTGTCATGTCTTGGGCCAGGGAGCATCCCTCCTGAAACAAAAGTCATGAATGAGGCCACATTTCTGCTTTCATTACTCTGTAGCAACTGAAGAATAATATTATGTAATATAATGTAATGTAATTATGCAATGTAATGCAATATAGTTATCAGATGCCTAAAATTGTTGTAACTAGCCATTCTGCTCATGTAACTGTTGTCCGAGTCTGCTGGCTGACGTCGCTGAACTTGGTTCGAGACTTAAGTCGAGACAGCTGCGTTCAGTCAGCCGGTATATATACTAGCGGGTGGCCTCTGAGAACTGCACCTCGGCGAGGCAAGATCTTCTCTGCTCCCGAGGTACTACGTGAACTTGACGATGCTGACCTGTGACCAGGCGAAGGTCGCAAGACTGTATCCAGTCATGCCCTTCGCTCAAGCAACTAAACCTCCTTGTCCTAAGAAAGTTTTTTGACTCTTTAGGAATTAGGGGGGGTAACAAGGGTCGTCCGCAGACCAGTGAATGGTGGCCTTATCGTCACCTTCGCGGAATGGGGACAGGCCCGGCAAATAGCCAACATAACAGAAATTAACGGGATACAGATATTAGTGGAAGCTCGCACAGAGGACAACTTTGTGTTGGGAGTCATCTCCCACACCGAGATAGAACACCTTGAAAAAGAAGAACTGGCCGAGCTGATCGGAGACCAGCTCTTAATAGTACGGAAGCTGACCAGTGCAACTGCACTGGTGGTTGGTTACCCCGAGAATCTACCAAGCACCGTATTGCTGGGATGGGAGAACATCCCAGTAACACCGTATGAAAGAAGACCAACAAGGTGTTACAAATGCCAAAGGTATGGCCATCTGGCAGGGAAGTGTCGAGCTCGGGAGGTCTGTTGCAGTTGCGGGACACCCGGGCACCAGCACACCACCAGCTCGGCGGCCGCCAAGAAATGCGCAGCCTGTGGTGACCCTCACTCCTCCTCCGACCGGGAGTGTCCCAAGTGGAGGGAGGAGTGTAGGGTGGCTAAGCTGCGAAGCAAGAAAAACCTGAGCTACAAGGAGGCTCTCCTTGTAGTAAAGACCGAAGAAAAGAAGACTCAAGCCCCCTACAAGACCGCAGAAAAGAAAAGTCAAGACCCCAAGAAGCCAGAATTAAACAAGACAACTACAAACAGATTTTAAGTAACTTCAGCTGAAATTCCGATGGCATTAACAAATATAGTCAACAGAACTGTGGTGAAGCCCAGCATCCCCGTGACGATTCTTCACTCTAGTTAAAAGTGTGACAGTGGTGAAGATAACACACTCTAATAAGTCTCCACCACAAAGTTACATTATGGTGTTACCTGGTAGATTATTATCAATCACTTATGCCTGGTACATTAATATACTCTATGTGAGCCTATTGATGTTATGTAATACTAACCACGAATTTCACATGCAAACTACCAATTTTCTGACCAGTTACTGTATCTGTTGAAGACAACTTCTCCCCTAGGTCGAGAACCACAAATTAGTCACTGGAATCGCCAGATTCGTACTTTTTTTCGGTTTAAATGTGTGACCGTCCATTGTCAACTTTTGTTTCTTTGCATACAAACATTTACCAACGACCAAACGCTTACCACGATGATAATTATTTTCTGTTGTTTGGTTGGGATAAATTGATTTAAGTTAGCTTAAGTTAGGTTAGATTTTATTAGATTTAGATAGTTTATTTTCTATTGTTAGAAATTATTTAGTCTCTTCGTGTCTGATCCAATTGTAAACCACTTGGACATTTTCACCATTTCGCTAATATAAAGACAATTTTTACAGAAATAAAGTCGTGTTTATGTTAATACATAAATAAACCATAAATAACGATAAACAAACCAACCAAACCTGACCTGGCCCACTTAACCAAAATTTTAAGGAAAGGTTAGGTTAGATATCCTTGGTTTGGTGCTAAAAATACGCAAGTAACCCTTCCAAACTTGTATTAAAGAGCCTACATCTGATGTGCAATTGTTATTAAATTACAGTTAACAATATTTTTCTCTCACTCCGCCAGCTGACACTGTAAACACAAGGGAGTGAATGGATTAGTTTTGCAAAAGTGAAAATTATTCAAATACTCACTTGATGTATCGTACCTAAGTAAGATAATATTTGAATCGTATCTACAACAATTTGACCTATTGTAAGGAAAAATGTAAAGTCCTTTCTCATGTTTTCACAGACAGCAGGTGGTAGACCGAAACGCCATTTTATAAACGCCCCAGCAGCAAATCTGATTATTTCCCATTTAACTACAACAATATGTCTATGAATTCCGCCAATTAAGGCCTTGAGGGCATTTGTGTTTCTTGGTGCAGTGATTGGTCAGAGTTTGTAGTGAAGGGAATAAGGTAATGTTATATAGTTTTAACATTTGGTTGTGTTATGGGTCGAGTCAGCTCCAGCCCACAACACCTACATCCACACTGTACATCCTCATATTTAACACATTAACCTCAACAAATACAACCCGTGTTGACCACCACTTACCTCTTGATGTTATATTCCCTCACCAACGATGACACCTCACTGTGGCACTTTATAACACTTCTCTGTGACACTTGTTAACACGACAACAGCGGCAACTAAAGTGACCGTCGCTGTTCATCACGCATAAAACATCTCGAAGCAGGTGTTGGAGCTTCATGGGGCTGAATTGAACTGTCTCATTACTGTGAAAAGACTCCGATTGTCATTCTCTCTTTCAATTTACCAAATACCTGATTCGCTGATGTAGAAACAATCAAATTATTTATATATATATTTTTTTCAACCTATATTATTATATGCGCTTAAGAAACCTTTACTCTTCCATATAAAGACTTTTATCCTAAATGAATTAGTTCATTGTAACGAACACGACACATTGTCATGAACCTCTGAAACAACACTCCGAAACTCTGTCCTCACCAGTGTCTGAAAGGTCAGTCAACTGTGAAGAAACTTAAAGAAAAAAATTCTTATTTTGTTTAACTCAGTTTATTAACTGAATAAAATATAAAACAACACATAAAGAGATAAAACACATCTATATTAAATTGTCATATGTCTTTAACACGTGATAAGAGAAAAGAAAATTGTACTTCTTTTTAAAATCAACTGTTTCGAAGACGTCCACCAGGCAGGACTACCAGCACAGATCATCACCAAACCAACGTAATAAACAAACTATATAACATTATCCTTATACTCTTGTGAGTCACCTCAATGTTGTACTAATGTGTTATACAGACTGTAGGTAAACTCACTAGGAGGAGACAACAAGTCACACTTATGTCAACAACTTGGTGTTTCATGTATACGTGTATTAGGAAGCACGACATAAATTATATGGTAGACTCAACAAATTGTTAAAGCCATTCAGTAAGATAATGTAACAATAAAGACAATATTTCATAAATTTCGTGAAATTGTTAAATATTTTAGTAATTTCGTGAATTCTCTTGAGTGGAAAAGTTCTTAAATAAAATTACTGAAATTCCACGATATTAGTGGTTTAACAATCTTAGCAGATGCAGGTACAGTACGAGACAATCTTTTCCACTCTAAAATACAATACAAAAAACAGTATTAACGATAATACAATAGAGCGAAGAGTTGGATGTCAGAAATTAGAAGCAATAATACACACACCCGTGCGTTATTATATTAGCTACGGACAATAGCCCAGGTTACACTGGAGCTAATTTAAACGAGATAACACTAAGCTTTCACCTTATCTAATATCGTTCAAAAGTCATGTTATATCTCACACTGCTTCCGTTAGAGCACCAACAGTGTGTACAAAATGAGATCCCTGAGACTAAGAACATAAATTAGATTAGTATGCCATGGATTTCAGAAAGATATTAATACCCCAAAAATCATTAAGTTATATGTATGACATGTGAGGTAAATTCCTTTTTTGTTATAACAAATGATAATTATTCTTACTTGGCAAAAACATCAGTTGTATTAAGGTTCAGTTTAGTAAGCTGCTTGTGTCAAAATTCCTTGCAGAAAATGGAGTGAGCAAAAGAAAACAAGTGTAGATTTACCGATGAAACAAATAAAAAGATAAATAAACAAGAGCTAAACCTGAACTAGGAATGACCCACCTTGATGATGATGATGATGATGATGATGATGATGATGATGATGATGATGATGATGATGATGATGATAATTATAATGTTAACGGTAAGAACACCATAAAATTAATACGTTGAAGACCCTAAGACTATAAAACAGCTAATAATTAAAAAAAAATAGAATAAGAGAAGAGGGAGAGAGACAAAGAAGCAAACCACACCGTCGATTGTGTTACCATCTAGCTTTATTTAATTGCAGATCAAGTGAATTAAGGAGGGTATTAGCCGAGCCTCGAAGTGTCAGGGGAAACTCACCACTACTTATTCCATACATTAAGAAGACATTGGGTACTATACCACCACAACTACACCCCTGAAGCGAATTTTAATGGCTGTAATTAATGCTATTTTTGTTAGGTGTTTTGCTTTCCTTAGAACTCTTATTACTCCAGAATATACAGTAATATTGTAAGTGTTGGTTTATGTGGTTTAAATCTGGACCATTTGCCAAGTTCTTGTTTGTGAAATTATGTCTGACTCGCCCCCAAAAAAAAATCTCGTAACATTCAATTTATATTAGCGTATTTTATTTTGTCCTTTATTAGAATTTATTTGTTACATGAAGTTCAATTGTCTCTAGAATAGTATAGCTTTGTGCCCCCTATCGTTGGTATAGGGGCATATAGTACTTGTTCTCTCCCTCCCTTTCCTTGTATCTTTAATTACCTCCTGCGCTCATTTTCTAACTCACTATCTCCCTGTCTTTCTCTCTGTCTGTCTGTGTGTCTCTCTCACCCAAACCTGGCACAGATTAAACACACTTGACTAGTGAAACACTCGAGTTTCCCATTTACTTGTTGACAACAATAACTGTCTTGGGTCAGTATAATCCCCATGTACAGTAGACTGTCCGGTGCCGGAGCTTTAGTTGGTGGCCGGTGTGTAGACCGTCCGGTGTCGGATAAGTGATACTTGTGATGAACGTTTGAAGTCTCTGAGTCTTTGTCTGTTCGTTTGTCTTTTGATAATACATGCTGTTACTTTCCAGTGTAAGATTGATCTAAACATATCGGCGAATTTACATTAAGAACACAGAAGAAGAGTCATACTGGTGAACACTTAATGTTACACGAGGCTGTGGTCGCTCCTGTTACAACTTATTTCACACACACATATAAATTATGCCACGATTAGGATCTTTATTACATGAAATACAGTTATTGTATTTCCACATTTATGATAATATTGTCGAATATTCAAAACAATATTTTAGTAGAATGTTATTGACGATATTACCGTACATTTATATATGTCACTTCAGATTATCAGACGCTGAATTTTGAAATGTAAACAGGTAAACACTCATTAGTAACCTTTAGCTAACTTTAGTAAGATAAACACGTTCATATATTTGGGGCAGTTCATAAGTGCAAATTTGGCACGACACTTTTTGGGAACCCGAACCACACACACACACACACATAAACACACACACACTAATAACTGTGTCGTGCCAACTTTGCACTTGTGAACTGTGCCTGAATGACATTAGCCAAGCGTGATACAAGGTCGTTATTAAGCGTACCTCAAGCTGAAGAACAGATCAACAACCAACTGGAAAGAAGTGGATTTTCAAAATGTTCCCTCGAATTTCTTTTCCTTTTTTTTCGTTCACCTGAGAGTCTTAAGGCTGATACTTAACAAGACTTGAGGCTCGTTAGGAAGTTTGTCAATGATTTAGTCTGAGTGAGTTTTTGAGTCAGTCACTGGTGCAGAATTTATCGACTAACTGATGTAGGAGAAAATATTAACGAGGAAGATAGGGATCATAAATAGTGCATGAGAAAGGGAGAATAAGTACGAAAAATGAGAGGTGAGGAAAAGAGAGAATGTAAAAGACATGGAAGCATAAGTCTCTCTGTAAGGTATTGGCATCTTTCCTGAGTGAGTTGTGATCATTCTGATAGCAGAGAGTTACACGTCCCAATGAAGTATGTCTCCTGAACTCAGCAATATTCTCTCACACTCCTCCTCCCTCCCTTCCTGTCCCCCCCTACTCCCCCTCCCCCGAATCCATTAGGTGTCATACAGGAGATCGGAAAAGGAAATTAGATAGATTTTTCAAGAGTATATAAACCTTTTAAAAGCTTGAAATCATAAAAAAAAAAAAAAATATATATATATATATTAAATAAAAATGGGTTAATGGAAGATAATATTACCTATTAAAACATATTGAACGGAGAGTAATAAGGAGATGGATTAAGAGGTAAAGACCGTAATGATGTTCCTAATAAGATAATAAGGATTAATTACTTGTATGTGTTATTGATGAAAGATAAAGAAGGCATATTGTATTCCTCCTCTGACCCATAAAATGAAAATTGTCAACACAAAAGGAGTAGAGGTATCATTGGCCACTATAAACGCCATTTCAAATAACATCGGGAACTAAGATGATGATGAATGAAGAGTTCTTGGAAATAATTACATGAACTGCATGACTAAATTATAAAACACCTCCGATCTAGAATCACTAGACGTGCCAATTACGTTTTGACACCTGACTAGATGAAGTCACTTACACTGTGTTATTATCCCGTTGTCATGCAGTAAGCATTTGCCTTCCTATAACGTAATTAATCAGTCAATCAATCAAAGTGTCACCTTCATGTCTGGGAATCATCGGCCACAACTCTCAAGTCCAAACGTGTTCGCGGTGTGTTTACTAAATCTTTTCATCTCACCGAGGATCACAACTTTTAGTGTTATTCATGCTTCTTACTCTGTCATTATCCCTGTCCCTCCTACCTACAAATAAACCCATTAATATATCTGTCATTATCCCCCCATCCTTAATTACATAGCAAAAGGATCTGATTATCATTTTTCTATACATTTTCAGTACTGGATTTCTCTCGTCGTGGTGGCCAATCTTAGTGATTTTTTTTTCTGTACCGCTCTCCTCAACCACCACATCCAAAGTGATCCATCTGGTGTGTGTTGATAGTGCCCAGGCTTTGACCCATACAACAGAATTGACCAAGTATTGTATTTCAGCCTTTTTCTCAAATTAGAATTAATGTCTTTTTTTTTTTAAAGAATCCATAAAATTTTCAAATGCACAAAAATTTCTAACCTGTTGATATTTGTTTTTTTACCATCATTTTAATTCTAAGCTTTAATTTTAATTTAGAAACAATCATTAATTTCTTCTGAATAAGCAGAAGGTCTTCGCTAATTTTTCGCTAAACTGTTGACCAGTGTTTAACTGTTTCTCGCTACTTACAATGACAGCTGTTTGGTATTCTAGTTTATTTTCAAACTTTTTGTTGATTAAATTTGTCTTGCAATACGTACATTGGGAAAACAGTTGGGGAACACTAAATGGTTTATAGTAATATCAGTTGAAAAATATTATTGCATTGGTTATATAATATTTTAGGTAGAGTTAATCCCACTAACCTTCCCCTCCACTATCAAAACAAGTTGGTTATATGCAGACATGAACACCATGGAGTAGAGAGAGAAAAAAAAATAATATGTTGGAAAGGACGAGTAGAGGATTCAATATACATTACTGATATAAGATTGTATAGGGGATGTCAACCCGTTAAAATTGAGATCTAAGGCTTGGGCCAAGTCTATCACTCGGGTTGGTGAAGGTTGTATGAGTTCAGTCCAAATGAGGAACTATATCACTATATTGGATCATAGAGGAAACCCTAGTGCGTGAGGTCGTGATGGCTGTTGACCTCTTCATCGTGATTGACCTAATATTTTGGGAACATTCTTTATTAATTTGACTTTACCCGTTATTACTATCTACTGCAGTGAGATATGACGCTAAACACTACTGCTGCTGCTCGATAACGTCAACAGAATATTATATAAACTTTCCTTAAAACTTTGCATCGTTTTATTTACAACATCTAATAGAAGTCTTTCCTAACTCTAGACTTATATAAATTTAATCACTCAGTACATCTTCTTTAATGCGTTGCCTAATTTTTCTTTAATTTTTATTCCGTTATTTATCGCTGCCAAATCATTAAGTAACTCCAATTGCTTCTGTTTATGATTGCAAATATTAATTAATATCTTAAGACCTATCAGTAGCTCTTCTTGTAATGATAAGAAAACAAACAAAGAGAGATAGAGAGAGAAAGAAAAAGGAAGATGCAAAGACCGGACGATGTGAGAATATATTAGGCAACAGAAGGAAACAAAGACACTTAAATAACGATAGGAAGATAGATAGAGAGTAGAGATAAATGCAGACAGACAAAGAATAAAGAGAAAAAATAAAGACAAATAAAGCGTGAACATAAGCAAAGAGTGAAGACCAACAAGATAAAGACAGAGTGATAAGTGGCACAAGTTATAGGCCATCTGAAACACACACACACACACACACACACACACACACACACACACACACATAAACACACAGATGGCCACCAATTACTTACTCCCGACGCTCTCTGTACCTTCTAAGGCGTGGGGGCGGTTGTCCTGATGGCAGTGTTATCGCGCGACTCAAGTCACTAAACATAATCCATGCTCGCAGCCGTAGACAGAGGCGTCATAAACAAAAGCCCATTAGGACCATAACTTCCACAAGGAGACCAGAGAAACCCACCCCTGACAGACCACACCATTACAATGAAGTTCCGCGGATATGGTATGATCTCCCGTCTTTACTACTCTCCAACGTCACTTCCCTAGCTAATAAGTTTGACGAGCTGGCAACCACAGTCAGGTCAGTTGCTGCCAACGTCGTTGCCATATGTGAGGCTTGGCAAATTGTGCCTGAAACGTGTCAAATTGAGGGATATCAACTCTTTCATCACCTTCGTTCACATTGACGCGAAGGGGGCGTTGCCCTCTTCTGTCAAGATGATCTACGCCAGTCAAGACTGGAGGTTCAAGTCCTAGCAGATGTGGAGGCATTATGGGTACGTGTTGTGCCACGGGCCCACCCGCGCCACACTGCTTCCATCATAATCTGTATGTCATACCATCCGCCTCGCTCACCCACCAGAGACACTCTTATCAATCATCTCATTACCACCTCAGACCACCTAAGAGTTAGGTACCCATGTGCCAAGTTAGCATTATGCGAAGATTATAATGAAATTGACACCACTGATATCCAGGACCAGCTGTCACTATCACAAGTTGTGAACTTACCCACACACGGTCAAAATACCCTTGACCTTATCTTAACCAACTTAGCGGACCTGTACCAACCACCTCAACCAATGCCTCCTATCGGGTGTATAGCACACACCTATCAGTGTTCTGGTCCCCAGCTGTCACTCCCGCTCAAGTACAGAAACCCTACATCAAGACCTACAGGCCGATTACTGATTCTGCAGTGCGTCTCTTCGGGCAGTAGATAGTTCACCCTCCCTGGACTGAAGTACTTAGTGTGGATGACGTGGACACCAAATGGATAAATTATACCAACACCACCACGGAAGCTCACCACCACTTCTTCCCCGAGAAGTCCGTCAGATCTCACCCAGCTGACTTGACCTGGATCACACCTCGGATCAAAAGACTTATGCAACAGAGAGACAGAGCCTTTTATCTCAATAACCACAACCGCTACAGGTCCCTTCACAGCCGAGTCATCCGCGAAATACGCACTGCAAAGAAGTCTCATTATCCAACCAAATTGCAACACCTGAAGCAGACCAATATCAGTCCGTGGTATGGTAATCTTAAAGGACTCTGTGGACTAAACAATAAGACACACCCTTTCCCCTTCCTTAGCAATCTTACTAATGTTGACGCAGCTGAGCAATCAAATAACCATTTCGCTACTATATGCCAAACGCTTCCCCGGCTTGACACAACCAATCTCCCTGCTTACCTACCAGCCCTCTTCCCCACTGACTTAGTAGAAGAATTTGAAGTAGAAAAACGTCTGGACAAACTGAAGTTAAAATGCTCCACCACCCCATTGACTTACCAATGAAACTCTTCAAGGAGTTCTCCCCGGAGCTAGCTAAACCCCTCTGCTCCATCATCAATGCTTCTCTCAGTCAAGCCAGATGCCCAGCTGACTGGAAGACTTCATATGTGTTACCAGTGCCCAAGTCAACCAGCCTACAATCCTTAAATCAGCTACGACCCATTGCAATCACCCCAATACCATCTGCTTATACCAACTGTGAGGCCCCTCTCATTGTATAAGTGTGTGGCCCAATTTATGTGAAGCAAATGTGAAGCAGCTATGTGGTCCAACTGTGTGGCCTGACTGACTGGGCCAACTGTGTGGTCTGAGTGACATATAAGTGTGGCCCAATCCTGAGGTCCAACTGTGTGGCCATGTGTGTGGCTTGATTGTTAGCCAGCAGTAGTGAAGGGAGGCACAGGATGGCGGCGGTGAAGCTTTCCATTATGACCAGCGTCTTCTGTTACAGCCAGTCTCCTTTATTAGTGACGAGCACACACCTGGCTTAGGCACCTAGTCCACACACACACACACACACACACTTTCTGTGTCTCTATCACCCATCTTCCATTCTCTCCTCTTGCCTCTCCTCAACCATTCAGCGTAGGGTAGGCCACTCTCTCTTCTCCTATCTCTCGTCTCCCTCTTCTAACCCCTCTACCTCTCCCACCGTCCCTGTCTCTCCCAGTCATAAGGGACCCCCCCATCAACAGCCTCGTAGAAACTGCACACTGATGAAACTGCACACATTACCGCCTTCAAACTTTCTTCATCAGCTAGGCTGCTAGAGTAATAGGTTAAGGTGATAATAATCCTTTTAATTCTCCTCAGGGTTAGGATGGCAAGGATAAGGAGGAACTGGGTAGAAGGGGAGAGGGGTGGGGAGTATATATTGTCTTTTTTGGCAGCTGGAGAAATGGAAAAAAATGAAAAGGGTCATGAGAGAGAGAGAGAGAGAGAGAGAGAGAGAGAGAGAGAGAGAGAGAGAGAGAGAGAGAGAGAGAGAGAGTAATATCACACTGTCGGTATCCTAGAAGCTCACAGTGACACCGAAAGCCTGGCGGCAGATTTAACATCTCCACAAGTGCAACACTTCCCCTAAACATTAAATCGTCAGTGAACACATTAGGCAGCCAGGCAATGATAACAACAGGCAGCATCACAATGACACAATAGTCGACGCTACCTAATACGATTTGGTCCTGGATGTAGCTGGAATAGCTTAGCGACAATGTAAAGCGTTTTCGTTGACAGCATAAACGAACATTATTTAAAACTGGTCTGTCTTAACCTGGATCAATTTCCACGGCACGAAACTGATGTTATTCCTATAGTATGATTGTATCTGTGATTTTGGTCGAATTTATGAGCAGTAAACTTATGCAGCGTCCACTTTTAGATCGGGAATAACAGACCTAATCCTCACTATTTAGTTTAGCTAGATAGCATCATAAACGAGACATCTCAGTTATATTTAATTTTAGTCTGGATATTATTAGGCACACTTCCTCATCTCACCAGGACACAGCAACAAATTTCCAACCGGCAATTGTGTACAGCACATAGATTCTTCGACTGACATTTCATTTCGACGACGATGAAACGAAAGTCTTTCTTTACATCTACCTGTATATTCCTTCTCTGCTGTGATTTTAAGCGATTCTAAGGCAGTGTTAACATATACCTCAACATACTGAGGATTCAATAGTTCATTTCAATTTACTGTATACTATATCCTTCTTCTCCAACTCTCCCGTACTGGTATATTTCAATGAACAGCTCAGTGGCGAGAGTACATCCTGTGTTCCCCGTCTGCTTCACTAACCACTTGTCTCTCTCTCTCTCTCTCTCTCTCTCTCTCTCTCTACATTCTCTGTCTTTTTCCCACATTCTCTCAGCACACTTCACTTTGTCTACTTGTGCACACGATTCATTGTCTGCACTACACACTTTAGACTGTCTACACTACACCTAGAACATTGTCTACACTACACTACACTACACTACAATACACTACACTACACTACACTACACTACACTACACTACACTACACTACACTACACTTCACACGATCCAGTGTCTACACTACACACTTTAAATTGTCTACACTACATAATACACTGCCGACACTACAGCACACACAATATATTGAGTACACTAACACGGTTCACTGTTTACATTACATACGCTACATTGTCTATACTATATTTAGTGCACTGTATATACTACACTACACACGATCCACTGTCTTCACTACACACTTAACATTATACACTACACATGGTACACTGCCTATTCTACAGCACAAACCATACATTGGCTACAGGACACACAGAACACAGTCTACACTACACACGCTGCATTATCTACACCACACAGGGTACACTAACTCCACTATACACAGTACACTGTCTACACTACAGTATACAAGATACATTATCAACACTACACTACTCATCGCATACTGTGTACTGTACTCTACAGTACACATGGTACATTATATACAATACTAGCAGAAACGCCGCCCTCCGGGCGGCTCCACATTTTCTCAATGTTCAGTCCCCAAACAATTTCTTCTTCCATCAATAGTTCATTAACGGTGTATGTAAGTTCCACCATGTTTTTCACTACAACGATACAGGAAAGTATATATTTTTTGCATTAAACTGTTATTATCTTATTGTCTAATCATCACTCCATATAACACCACCCATCATCACTACATATAACATCATCCTTCATCACTACATATAACATCATCCATCATCACTACATATAACATCAACCATCATCACTACATATAACACCATCCATCATCACTACATATAACACAATCCATCATCACTACATATAACACCATCCATCATCACTACATATAACACCAACCATCATCACTACATATAACACCACCCATCATCACTACCTATAACACCATCCATCATCACTACATATAACACCACCCATCATCACTACATATAACAACATCCATCATCACTACATATAACATCATCCCTCATCACTACATATAACACCACCCATCATCACTACATATAACAACATTCATCCTCACTACATATAACACCACCCATCATCACTACATATAACAACATCCATCATCACTACATATAACATCATCCATCATCACTACAAATAACACCATCCATCATCACTACATATAACACCACCCATCATCACTACATATAACATCATCCATCATCACTGCATATAACACCACCCATCATCACTACATATAACATCATCCATCATCACTACATATAACACCATCCATCATCACTACATATAAGAACATACATCATCACTACATATAACACCACCCATCATCACTACATATAACACCATCCATCATCACTACATATAACACCATCCATCATCACTACATATAACTCCATCCATCATCACTACATATAACAACATCCATCCTCACAACATATCACACCACCCATCATCACTACATATAACAACATCCATCATCACTACATATAACACCACCCATTGTCACTACATATAACAACACTCATCGTCACTACATATAACACCATCCATCATCACTACATATAACAACATCCATCATCACTACATATAACACCACCCATCATCACTACATATAACAACACTCATCCTCACTTCATATAACACCACCTATCATCACTACATATAACAACATCCATCATCACTACATATAACTCCATCCATCATCACTACATATAACACCATACATTATCACTACATATAGCACCACAAATCATCACTACATATAACAACATCCATCATTACTACATATAACATCATCCATCATCACTACATATAACAAC
Organism: Homarus americanus; assembly: GCF_018991925.1. Taxonomy (NCBI): domain Eukaryota; kingdom Metazoa; phylum Arthropoda; class Malacostraca; order Decapoda; family Nephropidae; genus Homarus; species Homarus americanus. The sequence continues at coordinate 3,177,779 of NW_024739542.1, read as the reverse complement.
ACTCATCCTCACTACATATTACACCACCCATCATCACTACATATAACATCATCCATCATCACTACATATAACACCATCCATCATCACTACATATAACATCATCCATCATCACTACATATAACTCCATCCATCATCACTACATATAACAACATCCATCCTCACTACATATAACACCACTCATCATCACTACATATAACATCATCCATCATCACTACATATAACACCATCCATCATCACTACATATAACAACATCCTTCCTCAATACATATAACACCACCAATCATCACTACATATAACAACATCCATCATCACTACATATAACATCATCCATTATCACTACATATAGCACCATCCATTATCACTACATATAACTCCATCAATCATCACTATATATAAAACACCATCCATCATCACTACATATAGCACCACCCATCATCACTACAGATAACAATATCCATCCTCACTTCATATGACACCACCCATCATCACTACATATAACAACATCCATCATCACTACATATAACAACATCCATCATCACTACATATAACACCACCCATCATCACTACATATAACACCATCCATCATCACTACATATAACACCATCCATCATCACTACATATAACACAGTATACTTTACAGACGCTGTGTCCATCCTCACACTTCTCATATATTTTACCACCCATCTCTCTCATCACTACATGTAACAACATCCATCGTCACTACACTGTAACAACATCATCTTCATAGCTTTACCCATCATCACTACATATATATAAATCATCACTACATATGCCATCATCATCTTTATATAACTCCATCCATCTGTCACTACCATATAACCATATCAACTGCTCACCACCCATCATCACTACATATAACACCATCCATCATCACTACATATAACATCATCCATCATCACTACATATAACACCATCCATCATCACTACATATAAACACCACCCATCATCACTACATATAACATCATCCATCATCATTACATTTAACACCATCCATCATCACTACAGATTCTCGTTCGGAAACACAAATAAATAAAGAAACAGACAGACAAAATTCTTTGTTTTATATATATAGATACACTACACCTGATACACTGTCTACACTACACCTGGTACACTAACTACACCACACATGGTACAATGTCAGACTGCATTTGATACACTGTCTACACGGTACACTAACTACACCACACCTGGTACACTAACTACACCACACCTGGTCACTGTCTACACTATATATCGTACACTCCCTAAATAAAACCTGCTACACTGTCTAAACTACATATGGCACACTGTGTACAACATACATGGTATATTGTCTACACTATACGTGGTACACAACCTAAAGAACACCCGTTACACTGTACATGATGAACTGTCTAAAGTACATCCGGTACACTGTCTACACTGTGTAACAATATTTACTCAACTATTGTGACTGATTCCAAGCTAATTTTAATTTTTGAGCGATATGGTAGTAATCTCACTCTGTAATTCAGTTAATATTCATAACAAAATCTAAAATGGACATTCACTATTTGATCGTGATTATACTGAGGTTACTCCTAACGTTTAAAGCGATTTAAAAATATGAAAACCATTTAGAAACAGAGTTAGCATGTTTAAAGAAATAACTGCACCATGTAGAACATTGTATATTTTGGGGACACCAGATTCCGCTGATTGGGAGGGTGTTGACCACAGTTTTGCCTTTTCCTAGGACGGATCACCTGGAGAAGGGACCACCATCTCCACCACCTTGCGCCTCTTGGCCACTCATCGGAAGAGTGGCGAAAATACTTCACCTTCAAGATCAGATTGGACAGTACAAACGAATCTTACACGAATTTGAATCTATTACCCCGACTGCGATGTATACGTTTATGACTACTCTAATTTGTGTTTGGATTTTGATGGGATGGAAAATCTATTGTCATCTGAGAGATGCACTGGTTACTCCACCAAGTTAGGGATATTCCAAAAACATTAGATTGAAGATGTCTAGGACATAACGAGAATCCCCTCGTCATTATGCCCATAAATGCAAAATCGTTTAACCGCATACTATGGTCGACGAAAATGCCAAAAGACCTCGGTTCAAAAGGCAATTTTCACCAAATAAATCCCACACCCCCCATTATTCGTACAAGTGCGAAAACGTTTAACCCTATGCTTAGGTCGACGAAAATTCCGAGCGACCTCGGTTCAAAAGGCAATTTTCACCAAATAAATCCCACACCCCCCATTATGCGTACAAGTGCGAAAACGTTTAACCCTATGCTTAGGTCGACGAAAATGCCGAACGACCTCGGTTCAAAAGGCAATTTTCACCAAATAAATCCCACACCCCCTATTTTGCACACAAGTGCGAAAACGTTTAACTCTATGCTTAGGTCGACGAAAATTCCGAGCGACCTCGGTTCAAAAGGCAATTTTCACCATATAAATCCAACACTCCCCATTATGCGCACAAGTGCGAAAAAGTTTAACCCTTTGTTTAGGTCGACGAAAATGCCGAATGACCTCGGTTCTAAAGGCAATTTTCACGAAAAAAGTCCCACTCACCGCATTTTGCTCACAAGTGTGAGAACTTGCCGGACATGTATGTCAGGACACCAGATCCACCAAAAAGTGAAGAGAACATAAAAGAGGACGAACCCGTCTTTTAAGCTCCTTCTGTTGAAGACGAAAAAGTAATAATAAAGTCAATCGTGCCATAAAGAACAAAGAGGTACAAATAATCATTTTACCGAATTTGGTGTTAATTCGAGTTAATACAAATGGCAATACTAGCATTCTGGTAATGTATTTAGTGTTGCTCAATTAAGAATCATCTTCGGCACCAGGAATTTTCGGCACCGTGAAATAGTGATTTTTTACTGTTTGTTTGCTAGTAAATGACGTACATCAAATAGAAAGTCATATAATACTCTTCACAGCCAATCACAAACAAAGGAAACTGAAGTAGAAAGTCTGCAATGCTGAAATGCATTTTTTGCCTTACAGCCTTTTTCCTTCGGTTAATTATATTCAGATTGTTTCTGTATTCAACTCAGTTTGTATTTCCTTATTGATTCCACACTTCAAGTTATCCCTGACATAGAATGCTACCCCCGCCTCCTTTCTTAATCTTTCTATCTGCCTGAAATAATTTATAACCTTTAATTGGGTATTCGATAGGTAACTTACATGAGATAATCAAACTTTCAGTATATGCTATTATATCGATTTTTTTTATTATATACCAAAGCCCTGGTTTCATCCATTTTATTTTCCAAACTTTTGTTCACGTAGTAGTATTCCTCTGTGAGAGATCTTACCGCCAAAGACACTTTTCCCGCACGCATTTTGTTTCCAAACTTTCTTGCAACGTCATCGGTGTTTTGCTTTCCGTCTCCTATAAATTTTATTCTCTCCTGCACTGTACTTGCTTCACATAGGAGATCATCAAAGGCCCCATTCTGCCACATGTCAATCTTCTCTTCATTGCTGCCGCATTTTCTTTGTGCTTAGTCTTTGTGTGTGTCCTCTGACAGAATAGATGTGGTATTATTGCCAGTATCTGAAAAGCTAAAGGGGCAAGGAAGCAGTCCTGAGTGTACTCAGTTATGAGGCGAATCATCTCCCGAATCATTTCTTTGGTGGCCGCACACTTAGGTGGTTCAAACAGGTTAGCTGGCGACCACGTGACAATTTCTGAGTAAGTTTCTTTAACCCATATGTCCGCATTTTCCATCTACATGCCATTCCACTGTGGTGGCTGTCTCTCATTCACCTCGTGGACATCTGCTACTATTAGAGCAGTGTTTATTAGTACTACATTTTCAGGTTGAGTAGATTCACTGCTATCATTTAGGATATCATCGGGCGGTTGGGTCCCGGCGATATCCACTATGGCCTCCTGTGTCGGCTTGCTGCCATATGGGTTCCGAATATTTGTTTCCCTTTCTGCAAACTACACATGGTCGGTTGTTTCTCGCACAATCACAGCTAGCGCAATTTTGGTACTGGCTAGCACAGACGCAGCAATGTCTGTTACCCGGCATAGTGTTCTGCACTTTGGGCGACAGTTACGTCCGCCTCCGACATCTGCTTTGTCTCATACAGAAGAAGAAACTAGTTTTTATGTGTAAAGGGCAGAGAGGTGACAGGCTGGACTGCTGTGTCCGGGAAGTAGGGGGATTCGTGCGCGCGTGGATGTGTAGGCCACCCCCCTGAGGGAGACAATCCACACATTAGAGTGATACACTGGGAGCAAGCATTGTCACACCTAACACTTGTTTATATATCCTTGGCAGAAATAACCACTATTTCTATGGTCGCACTGATGTAATATTAATTATATATACTCAGTTGGTCAACCGACACTACATGAAGTGACCGTTACTTGTGGGGGGGGGGCGACCGCAAGCGTAGAGCACTTGGCCCCATAGGGGCGAGAGTCTTGATGCCACCACTGCCAAAGTAGGCCTATCGACACTGGCACTGGCACCTGGCACCTGCAGTAGCCGTCCAACCAAATACTCACAATCTCGCTTGGAGATCGCCGGTGAACACATGGAATATTTACGATTAATGCCGTAAGGGATGAGAAGAACCTTCGGTGACAATGCTCAGGGTGACATCAAATATTCACCGACACACTGTGAAATTCCCGCTCCCACACTCCGAATATGTCCCCTCCAATAACACTTTAGATCAGGGAGGACACTCCACCACACCCACGCCGCGCTGGCCGGCTGCTACTACTACTACTACTACAAATACTAGCCTTAGTTATTAAAATCCTCTCCAAAACTAATCAGAAAATTAAATACTATAATGCCATCGGTATGATTTTTGCAAGAGAAATGTGAAGGCGACATGGAGGTTAATTGCCAGTCGTAGTTTCCTTTACAAGCCTTTCACATTTATGAGATGGTTTGGGCTTGTGGGGTGAATGGATGAGACTAATTGGGTCAAGAGATGCAACGAGTTTAAGATGTGGATGGGAGGAGAGCCAGGGGAAGGTTAAGAATGGCATGGGGCGAGGTTGTAAGAAATGACAGGGAGAGACGCAAGAGACCCGTGCAATATGGAGAGCTGTCATTAGATAGTCGTGACTAATCCAGACAAAGGTAGAAATGACAGTAAAATGATGATGATGATGATGATGATGAATTTTGAGTGGATGATTTATTTCTGAAGCTTCTCTCCTTTTTTTCTATATTTTGCATTCAATTTCCTTCAAGCTGTTACCTCTTCTTTGTGCTTCTGCTTTGTCGACCATTCTTTGACCCTTTCTTCTTCAGAACGACACAAAGCATCCATAGACACGCATACATTAGACTTGATAAATAAAAAGTATTAATTAATCTGATCTATTATGTCATTTTATTCATAGTATTATAACGTGTTTCTGAAGGGAAGTGCGTCTTGTAATCAAGGGTGTCAGGAGTACCAACATAGCTATCTGTCACTGTGCACCTGGGGTTCTATCAATAATGTAATGTCATTGCTTTTTGACCTAGTCTGCAAGAGTTTTTCTGGTAAAGCTAATAGGTATACTCAACATTTTACTTCAAAGGAAATTTATTTTTAAAAATATGTTTATATAAATATTTTTCTTGCCTAGAGAGCTCAGGTGGAAGTAAAATTATCCTGAAACATACTAACGATATTTATTTTTTTTGTCCCGAGAAATATACTGAAACTATATTTTTTTTAAACTCTTCTGCTTTAAAATATTTTTGTTTTTTAGAACAAAGATACAAGAACTAAGAAAACTCCCTTTGATACACGAGAAGAAATACTTGTATTAAAATAAATCAAAGGTTTTGTGGTTAAGTCATGGTGTACATACGAGTATATGGTTCACACTTGATGTGTTTTGTTGTGATATTTTGATCTAGCATGTTAGGGTAAGGGGGTGAACTATTTTCCTTTTGTCTATATACATCCCTCCATATTATATTAGAATCAATCACTTGATAAGGTGATGTCATTAGATAATCTTTGTGAACCTCCCCAACCTTATCTGTACAGTAAACCTTCTGCATAAGTACGTGGCGTATAACTAACTCCTGTCATCTCATCTTGTAAAGAGAGGAGGTTATTGACAGACAGACGAATGAAATACAGTGTTAATGAAAATGACATAAAGGAAGCAATATAAAAAATAAAGAATGATAGACGAGATAACTGAATACTAAGAAAATTTTTTTCAATTTCTATTGGAGATTGGAATATCTCTCTCTCTCTCTCTCTCTCTCTCTCTCTCTTATTATTTCCCTCTCTTTTTTATATATTTTCTCTTTCACTTTCTTACACTCGCTCTCTTACCGCGAGAAACCACCCTAGAGATCTCACATGTAACCTTGTGCATATTTTAGTAGGTTTACCGTCTTCTGGGGTCACTGCAAAATATCATACGAAGTCTCATAATTTTAAGGTGAATTCTCCACATACGAATTTCTCTTTCTAACTCTAACTCTATCTCGCTCTTTCATTCTTTATTTCTTTCTCTCTCTCACTCTCACTCTCTTCCCTTTGCTGTCTTTCTTTTCAGTCGCACTTTGTTTTTGTTTTGTTTTTATTCGCCCCACTAATTCTCCCTCTCTGCATTTCCACTTTTGCTCTCTTAATTTAGTTGTGTATCTGAATCTTGCTTTCTTTTTCTCTATTCGTTATCTTTTTTGTTTCTCCTTTTTTATTTCTCTCTTCGTATATATATATATATATATATATATATATATATATATATATATATATATATATATATATATATATATATATATATATATATATATATATATATATATATATATATAGTTTAAACTTTATTCTCTCTCTCTCTCTCATTGTGATTCCTTCACTCATTATTCTTCTTTCGTTATTTTTCTAACTACCTTTTTATTATTTCTTCTCGCTCTCTCCCTTTTATCTGCTTTTCTTCTTCTCTCATCATCTTTCTCCTTATCTTTCTTAATGTCTATCTTTCTCACCGTCTTCTTAATTTAGGTTAGGTTAGGTTAGGTTAGGTTAGGTTAGGTTCGGTTAGGTTGGATTAGGTTGGGTTAGGTTTGTGATTTATTATATTATTTTTCCTTACTCTTTTTCTTTATCTTTATATGTCTGTCTGTCTGAGCCTGGCGACGAAGGCTGGGTCAGTTCCGGCAGGGAGTCTGGCTCAGGTCCAGACGGTGATCATAACTATTGCTTGCGGTCCGCCCCCCCACCCCCACCCCCCAACACACTTCACTCCCTTAGTTATTGAAGAGGAAAATATTCTCTTCACAATTATTATTATATGTGGCTGTATTGTTTCGTCTCTGTTATCTGTTTCTCTTTTATTTTTCTCTAGCTCAGTTTTCTTCTAATATACAGTATCTCTTTTTTTCTTTTTCACTTTATTTTGTTTTCGCTTCCTACCTCGTAATGTCTTTTTTTTTCTTTTTTTTTTCTTTTTCTCTGTGTTAATATATTATTCTTTCCTCACTGACTTTTCTTTTCTTCTTTTGAATGAAGTTCATGTTTTCTCCCTTTCACTTTTTTTATTCTCTCTCGATCGCTACATTTCTCTCAGGTTCATTACAGAATACCAAGTGTTTTCTACGGGATTGTAAAGTAATTAAAATGGCTAATGGGTACAGTAGTATCTCCCATTAAGTATTTTACCTATATATCTTTCACTAACTAGCATGAACCCTTTATTTTCTTATTTCTGATGTATTTGCATGTACACACACACACACACTCTTTCTCTCTCTCTCTGTATTAATGCGTGAATAATCCAATTTCGTCATGTTTTGTTTTGTTTTCGTTTAACTGAGGTGCATCGAGTGCTCAGTACCCTCACAACAACACCTAATATTACCCACAATCCTTAGGAACAAACCCAGTGTGGCCCATAATGGCAGTAGTGGAGTGTGACACCACCTCCCAGGGCTGCCCACCATCCACGGTTACCACACTAATTTATACATGTACTCAGTATGATAGGATGGTATCTAAAACTAAATGTCTATTACTATTTAACGCTTGTGTCTCAGTTAATAGTGCCAGAAAAGGTTTAATCTTTCCGTCTGGCAGCATGTCTCGAAAAAAACAATGAGTAAAGCATGTAATCCAATCACACCCGGCCATGAATGTAGTGCAGTAATCGTCAGGCAGGTCTGTCCAATCAGCTGGCTGACTCTAACATCGCATAAATAAAGGACAATGATCTTGTCTTACGCGGTCAGGGTAGACTTTGTGACTGGGCCAATCACGTGGCTGGATCCACCCCGTATAGATACCCCGGGATGGTCCACTATTTCCTCACCTCCGTCCCCGGCCCAAGATTGGCTGGCCATATCTCACAGCCTAATGTGCCCTGCAACACAACACTACCACAGTCTGTCATTATATATATATATATATATATATATATATATATATATATATATATATATATATATATATATATATATATATATATATATACATAAATAAACTTTCATAAGACTAAAAGTAGTATAAACTACAGGTGTAAAGAACCAGTTCTACCATAATTATCTAACCTGACCTAACCTTACCAGCTTAACCTAACTCAACATATTTGTCTTGGTAAATTTGGTGATAATAAGTGAAGAAAAGTCATCTTAAATAAATAAAGCCAATTTTATCATATTTCCACTGATTTTCAAGGATTTAACAATAATAACAAAAACTTCATTCTGTTTGGCAATATATTCCGCTTCGTGTTACTGATTAATAGGGCCCGGATAGTTATGCACTAAAAAACCATGAAATATGCATGCAAATATGCACTAAAAACAGGGGAAATATGCATTTATATGCACTAAAAATGTCACTTATAAAGCCAAGAATGCAGGTTATACGGAAACAAAATAGTTAATATAAACTAATGTTAATGTTTATTAAGCAATATACGTAATGTATTTAACATATATATGTGAAAGTGCTTCAAAAAATATATATGAACATGTATTTACATTATAGACTGACATATTTTCAGACATTACAGATTGTGGTTGCATTTGATGATGACATGGTGGCGTAAGTTCTCAAAGTTAAAACCCCGCCTGTTGTCTGTCAGCATAGCTTTATATTCTGAGAACACCCTTTCTACATCACACGAGACGATTGGTGCAGAAGAGAGTAGCTCCACACAGCAGCACTGCTCCTGACTGACTAACTCACTAGTCCAATGAGTCATGACCAGGTGTGGAAACGACAGATTAAAGCGACGTGACCTCACCTCACTTCACCTAACCACACCTCACCTCACCCCCCAGTACCACGTGTGCTCATTCAGTGGCAACAAAGAGATACTGCCAGATGAATATTTTACCAAAATATGCATTTATATGCAGTTATCTAGGTAATATGCACTTATCATAGAAATCACGCAAAATATGCATTTGCATATGAAATATGCAAATGCATAACTATCCGGGCCCTACTGATTAATCAGGCTGTTATCCCAGACACCACGACCGCCACCCCCACCACCACCACGCCCGCCACCCCCACCACCACCACGACCGACCGCCACCCCCCACCACCGCCACCCCCAACACCACCACCACCACCACGACCGCCACCCCCACCACCACCACGACCGCCACCACCACCACCACCGACCGCCACCCCAACACCACCACCACCACGACCGCCACCCCCACCACCACCACGACCGCCACCCCACACCACCACCACGACCGCCACCACCACCATCACCACCGACCGCCACCACCACCACCACCACCACCACGACCGCCAACACCACCACCATCACGACCGCCACCCCCACCACCACCGACCGCCACCCCACCACCACCGACCTACCACCACCACCACCACCACGACCGCCACCCCAATACCACCACCACCACCACCGACCGCCACCCCCAACACCACCACCACCACGACCGCCACCCCACCACCACCATCACCATTACCATCACCACCATCACCACCACCACCACCACAACCACCATTACCATCACCATCACCACCACCATCACCATCACCATCACCACCACCGCTACCACCACCACCACCATCACCTCTTGTTTATGGTGACACTTTACGGCATGGAAGCTAAAAGGTTCATTATTAGCCGAGATATTATTATAGATGTTGTCGTCGACGGTAATATTTTTACCCTCACGTATAAAACTTCTTCTTGTAGGGTTATATAACATAAATTATATCCTTACACCACCATTACTGTATCATCACCACCACTATCACCACCAGCACCACCACAACTACTACTACTACTGTTACTATCATTCCCACCCCTACCTCCACTACCACCAATACTATAAAGATTAACCTAACCATATTACCACAGCCACCATTACTACTACCACCACAACTACCACCACCACTATCTTTGCGACTAACATCACCACCACCACCACCACCACCACCACCACCACTGTTACCACCACAATCACGACTACCACTATACTGTAACCTAACCATACTACCTCATCTATCGCCAACTCCAGAGACTAACTTAACATCTAGCTATATAGGTGTTAATATATCACTAGTCACCGCTCCTGTTGAATACCTAGATATGTTTTTTTACGGTGAATATGATAGCTCTCTTATTAGCTCTGAGTTATATACCTTATCTCATGCCCAGTGTCTCGAAGCGTCCAGTGGGGAGAGAGAGAGAGAGAGAGAGAGAGAGAGAGAGAGAGAGAGAGAGAGAGAGAGAGAGAGAGAGAGAGATAAGGTAAGGTTGAGACAAAGATAAATGAGATTAAAGGAGAGTCATAAAAATGAAGATGAAGGAGAGACATTAGAAGGGTTAGAGATGAAAAGGAAGGTAGGAAGGAAGGAAGAAGGGAAACAGAGTAGGGCGGAGAGTAGAACAGTAAGGAGAAAGACAGAGAAGGGGTGGAAAGGAGTAGAATGGAGAGGAGGGGGGGACATGTTGGGAAGGAGAAGGAGAGGAGGAAGAAAAGAGGGCTAGGAAGGTAAGAAGAGAAGAAAGGTAAGGAGAGAAGAGAGGGAGAAATAATAGAAAGGAGGGAAGACGAGTAGTGGAAGAGGAGGAAGGGAAGAAGAGGCAAGGGAAGGAGGGAAGGGAAGGAGGGAAGGGAAGGAGGGAAGGGAATGAGAGCAAGGAAAATAGGGTGGGAAAGGGGAAAGGGGGGAGGAAAGAGAACAATGTGGAGAGGAGAGGAGACCAGACGGAAAACAGGGATAAGGAAGAAAATGAAGAGGGAAGATGAAGAGGGAAGCAGGGGAAGGCATAGAAGGAGAGGACACCAGGAACTCTGCTATTTCCTCCCTAATGACAGTTGCAAACTCTCCTTGAATGTAGTGACGTCCTGGGAACTGCCCATCCTGGGAGCAACCCCCCCTGGGAGTTGGCCACCCTCGGAAGGTGGCTAACCCTGGAAACTGGCCACCCCTGGAAACTGGCCAACCCTGGGACCTGACCACACTGGGAGTTGGCCACCCCTGGTAGATAGCTAAACCTGGGAGCTGACCAACGGAACTGGGCAACCCTGGGGGATAGCTACCCGTTGGAGCTGGCCAAACCTAATAGATGGCCAACCTTGTGAGATGGCCATCCCTATTAGATGGTCAGTTCTTGAAGCTGGCTAACCCTGGAAGCTGGTCAAATCTGTTAGATAGCCAACCTTGGAGATGACCAACTCTGGGAGATGGCCAACTCTGGGAGATGACCAACTCTGGGAGATGGCCAACTTTGGGAGATGACCAACTCTGGGCGATGGCCAACTCTGGGAGATGGCCAACTCTGGGAGATGGCCAACTCTGGGAGATGGCCAACTTTGGGAGATGACCAACTCTGGGCGATGGCCAACTCTGGGAGATGGCCAACTCTGGGAGATAGCCAACTTTGGGAGAGCCAACTCTGGAGATGGTCAACCTTGGAAAGTAAACAGTATAGGGAGGTGGCCCTCGGTGGGCAGTGTTTTGAGTCACAAAATATTGTGTGTTTAAAGTTCTCAGATAACTCAGGGCAGGTTTTATAATTAGTTGACATTATCAGGATGGCTACATCAGCGGCCAGTTTACCGATTCACACTATCCATCACGTATTGGTAACATCACGGATCGGCAACGGTCCGTCAAAATTGCGAGCATTCACATCTTCCGTCACCGTTCCGTCAGCGATCGGTCAGTCGGTGTGTAGCTTCGGAGTAAAAATGGCGCCATATTCGTATAGCCAGAAGAAACTTGCAGTTATTGCACTTCTTTTGGATGAGGAAAAGGCATAGAAAAACAAAAAGAAGAGACTGTGGGTTCACCAGTGTTTAAGAAACAGAAAACTTAGGGAGAATATTGAACTTTATTCAAGGAGCTTGTAGATGATGAACTAAAATAATACCAGTATTTTAGAAAGTCCAAGCAGAGAGATATTTTCTTTAACAGCCCATCTGGCTCTATACCTTGGCAGTAGACTGCTTGAGTAAGTGTTTATTCAAGATTAGTTAAATCAAACACTGCAGTGTTACATAACAGTAAAGGATAGTCTCTTACCTGGTTTGTTTAGTTCCTATGATTTTCCACATTCTGTCCTTATAAACATTATCGTTATATTTTTGGTTGGACATATCATATAGTTCTTCATATCCGCGAACCAATTCAATTAGTTGTTCGTCCATAATGTGAAACAAAAGTGAATAAATCAACTAGGCCTATATCAGGCTGTAGACCCTCCCGCCTGCTCTCTGGCTCGAACGGACCGTTACTGACCGCGTGTCTGTTCACACCATCCGTAACGTATCGGAAACGTTTCAGCACGTCAAAATATTCTCCTGGAGATACCGAGACGTGACGGAACAGAACCGAACCGATACGTGACGGAACAGAACCGAACCGATACGTGACGGTGACGTGCCGGTTAGGTGTGAACAGCTCCAGTTGATTACATGTAAGAAATTTTGACGGACCGTTGCCGATTCGTGATGTTACCGATACGTGATGGATAGTGTGAATCGGCCTTACACATACACAAAACAAAGGTTAGAAATAAAGAGGAAACGCTACTTCACACAAGTTCGCAACAACGTTATAATTTTAGAATATATCAACACATACAACAATACACACCAAGGTGGGATCAAGCCTTGGTCTCCCGGCAAGAAAAGAGTGGTTGGTGATGGCCGGGTAGAGCTCACCCTCACCCCTCACACAGGGAGATCAAGGTTTAATCTTAACTTGGACTTTAGATTCTTATATGATAACACACACACACACATACACACACACACACACACACACACACACACACACACACACACACACACACACACACACACACACACACACACACACACATACACACACCAACTCTTGACTGTTGTGGCTCACAAACAACAAATATCCATAAAATAATTCGAGCAATAAAACCAACAAGTTCTCCCAAAACGCAGTTGCTGTAAAGCCGCCAGAGGTTCAGGGGCGGCACACTAAGACTTGGCCTCACACACTCTGACCTTAAATCGCACCCCTAAATGACCTTATGAAAGCACGTCAAACTGGTTCACTTCATTGATGGCACAAAATATCGTCGAAATTTCACAGCATCTTGTAATTACATGAGTGCTTTTATATCTGGTTGAGGAAGAATATTAGGTAGGAATATTTAATGACCCGGCGCTAGGTCGTGGACACCCGCGTGCCTTGCCGGGGAAGTTGAGTAAAATAATTTTAGTATTTGAGAATTTGGGCGCCGGAGCAGCCTGTCGTTGGGGGTGTGGGAGATTAAATGTGGTCAGGCCTACAGCTCCTCCTGTCTAGGGCGGTGGTGATAAATAAATTGTTTGGGGGCGGCCAACCATTCCGCTGTCCTCGTGCGGACAACTGGGAAGAAATTCCATTTTGAGAAAATTTAAGGAGATACGGGGGATTTTTCAGAGGTTATTGTTTCAATGAAATTTTAGAGAAGGAACTTCTATTCAGTGAAAAGATGAACCCAGAGTAAAAAATATATATATTGGTGTTTTAGACTCACCCGCCAAAATATTGTTCTGGAGAAAACGCGGTCTGCTTTAGCGAGGGGGAATTTACTTAGAAGTTAATGCATGGGGTAAATTTGGGGGATGAAATTCTTATTTGTTTGGGAAGACTTTCTCTCTGCATTAAGATAGGAAAAACTAAGCAAAATTTAATATCCAGCTGAGACACTTGGGTGTAGGGAGGGAGGGGTAATAATACCCATCTTAAGTTGGACTCGCTGAATGTAGATGAAAAAGCTTACGGGGAGGAATTATATAGTATTCGGGGAAGGGGAGGAGAAAAAGCCTTGGGAAATTTAGCATTGGGGAGAATCGGTCTGTTATGGGAGAGGAGAGACCACTAATGGGTGAGGGGGGGTGGGGAGACCATTACCTCGGTGTGGCAGGGAGAGCAGAGTGAACGGGTTAAGGCAGACATGATTATGTTAGGCAAGAGTAAATTCACTTAAACTGGGTAGTACCACTGCTGGGAGGGCCTGGCTGAAGGGAGGGCGGGAGGGAGGGATGAGGAAGTATGTAGGATGGAGGGAGGGTCGGGTGAGGGAGAGTGAGGAGTGTATTATGTTGTGCGGAGATCGAGTACTGTACTGCTGTGTTGGTCTCTCTCTCTCTCTCTCTCTCTCTCTCTCTCTCTCTCTCTAACTTTTTCTCGCTCTTCATATGTCTGTGTGTCTGTCAATTTATCTATCTCTTTCTTTGTCTCTTTTTCTCTTACTTAAACTCTTTTCCTGTATTTCTTTTTTCTTTCCGTATATTGGACATTCTTTCACTCCTCTCCCTCTCTGTCTATCTGTCTCTTCTATTCCATTTTCTTTGTGTGTCTTTGTTGTTCTCTCTCTCTGTATCTCGTTCTCTATTCGTTTCTTTATTTGCCTGGCTATCTTTTATTCTATTTTTTTTCTCTTTCTCTCTCTTTCGTTCTCTTGGTGACAAACTTTTTCTCTCCTGTATCTCTCCTTTAATCTCTCTCCTTCTCTCTGTGTGCTAGGACTTCTCTATCTCTCTCTCTTACTCTGTCTCTGTATCTACATATATTTGTCTATCTATCAATCTCTCTCTCTCTCTCTCTCTCTCTTTCTCTCTCTCTCTCTCTTTCTGGGAGTGAGTGTTTTGAGGTGTAATAGGAGGATAAACAAAACCCAAACAAGAAACATGTTCCCCCCAAAAGCTGACGAGAGGATAAATGTCAGAATTGTTTTTGGTTTTTTGGAGAGAGGGGAGGATGGGAGGGCTGGAGGAGAAGTGGGAAGGGGAGGGAAGGGAAAGGGAAGTAGGAAGGGGATGAAAGGGTGTAGGAAAGGGAAATGGGAAGGGAAGTAGTAGGGGGTGAAGTGAAGAGAGGGGATTCATAAAAAGAGCAAAGGGTGAGAGTGAATGGAAAAATACGAAGGGAATGAGGGGGTGAAGGTGTAGGGTAAGGGGAAGGGTCCAGAAGGAGGAGGAAGAGGAGGAGGAAGAGAGTTTGACGTAAGCAACAAGTGAGAAAAGAGGAATGAGTGATGGTAGGTATTAGAAGAAAATGATAGGTGGAATGATATGTAGAGAAAAAAAAAGATAAATTGGTAATCAGAGAGAGAGAGAGAGAGAGAGAGAGAGAGAGAGAGTCACGTATCACCACTTATAATTGTTAGTGAAGAGTTACCTCACGCCACATACCGTCACACACTTTTGCACGTCACACATTCACCGCCACTCTACACAAATTTAATGTTATTATTATTATCATATTCCATCTTTCTTAACTCGCATACCTTACCTCATTCATCATATTTTTCTTCTTTTTTTCATCTTTCGTACTTCTCATTCATCATTCTATCCTTATTAATCTTATTTCATTCTTCCATTCATCCTACTCCTCTTTCATTCTTCCATCCATCCTATATCTTTCCCACTACTTCATTCTTCTAATTCACATTTCATCACTCTATCTTTGTTATCCTTCAAAAAAACAAAAAACATTCTCCCATCCTTCATTCTCATCAAAAAAGTCTTCCCCCTTCTGCATTTAACTATCAAGGCTTCATTCTTAAACCTCCTCTTCGTCCTCCTAACTTTCCCATTCATTTTCTTACCTCACATCATCCTATCATCCTGCCAATCACCTAGACTACCGCCGTAAGTGTCCTATCTCAGCCCAGGGGCCTCCTTCAGGATATTACCAATTTTCTCTCCGTGGCCATAGAAGTCTTATAGTCTAAATAGGTGGTGCTGGAGGTCGTAGAGTATATCCAGGTGGTGTTGGAGGTCGTAGAGTATATCCGGGTGGTGTTGCTGGTCGTAGAGTATATCCAGGTGGTGCTGGTGGTCGTAGAGTATATCCAGGTGGTGTTGGAGGTCGTAGAGTATATCCAGGTGGTGCTGGAGGTCGTAGAGTATATCCGGGTGGTGTTGGTGGTCGTAGAGTATATCCGGGTGGTGCTGGTGGTCGTAGAGTCTATCCAGGTGGTGATGGAGGCTTTAGGGCAGAGGTTCTTTATCTTTTCTTGCATATGGAGCTTTTATGGTCGGCCGCTCTATGTGTGAGCCACTTCCTGCTAGTTTAGGAGGTCGAGGCACAGCTATTAAAAATAATCTCTCATGTCAACGTAATTTATAGTGTCATCATAAAAATCTGAGAAGTGAAGATGACCGATAGTCCTTTTATCTAAATTTTATATGTAGATTCTTCACAGATGAAAGAAAACATTGGGGGCAAAATACAAAACATATTTTCATTAGAGTATAATGAATGGTTTCATTGAGTATGGATTTATCAAGACTGAAGAAAAATATTCGATTCATAAGAGACCTGATACTACTTCTGTGTTGCCATGGCTGATATATTCGGCTACGTGGCCGAAAAGCTTCATGGAAGATCAGATTCAATGTCCATCTTTAAGCAGTGAGAAACTAGACTCGCCTAAATGTGTACATGAGAAGGGAAGACAACTGAACTTATAATACACTATACTTAGCCCAAGTTGTGCCTGGCGTTGACAAGACCCAGCAATTCCTCCAGCACCTCATCAGACAATTCGTCAACTTGGCATCTGATAGGTTTTCTTGTAACATGACTGCTCCGATTCCAGGAGAGTCCCACTTGAACTTATTTATCAAATACCGTACTGTAATTACACTGAGATTTTGTTTTTATTTTTATTTCAACGGCAATGTCACCCGAAACTTTTATCTGAGACTGTGGAATGCAGATGTGTGGTCCAGTATTCGCTCTTCTCTTCTAATGTTGAGGCTTCTTGGTGAAAACATGACGAGTATGTGGTCGGTGTGGGAGCGGATATGTTGGATTCCTTCTCTTGGATGTTTCAGATCCAAGTAGTTTTAGTGCTTGGAAGTTATCATAAGGAAGGCGAGAGAGAAAACAAAAACCCTCGTTGATAAATAAAGATTGAAGATCATTTTTGCTCGGAGGTCCCATGACAACCAGCAGAAGTCTGTGTGGAGCAGCAGACTTTGGTGAGTTGAAGCCGTCTCCTGGTACAAGACTTCGAACAGTTGTGTATTCAAAACTTCACCTTTGACGTAGACGTAGTTGGTGGACTTGATAACAATTATAAGCAACAAGTGCAAGTATTGGGGAAGCTTCTTTGAGGCCAATGCCATACGATGAATCATGCAGTGTTTGGCGATAACATTTGGATTCTCCTCGTAATAAAACATAATACAAAGAATGTTTACATACAAGAGTGAAGCGTATAGTATATAGTCAATAAATCTGATTTACTTACGTTAGTTACTTTATAAATAAAAATACCAGAATATTTACGGAGTATATATGTAAAGGGCGATGGCACAGGAGCTGAGCAAAATTCAACAATGTTTTCTTGTGAAGTCGAGGTAGTCTAGGTTTTGTAATTAAGTCATTCACACACACACACAAACACACGTATTCAGTTAACACAGTTTTTTCTCCGACGAGCATAAGCTGTTACTAGTTGAGTAATCAGAGCCATACTTGTTAGCCGTGATTCTCTCTCTCTTTCGCTCTCTCTTTCTAGCTTATTTTTTCATAATCATTTTATGAATCTTAAGAGAACTTGTAAAATTTTACCATAAACTTTCTCATCTTAAAGAATACCGGCTTGATGTTCCGTTCTCTGTCTCTCTCTTTATCTCCCCGATATAGTGAAATGTGGCAACCATTAACCGTAGACTTTTCTGTACACCACACTCGTGTCAAAAGTGTCTTTCTTGTCTCACTTTCTCATTTTCTCTTTCTCACCGACTATGTCTGCTTCTCTCAATAATAATAATAATAATAATAATAATAATAATAATAATAATAATAATAATAATAATAATAATAATAATAATAATAATAATAATAATAATAATATATGGCAAGTTCACTGTGTTCTTTCCATTTTCATGCATTTAACCATCTATCTCTCTCTCTCTCTCTCTCTCTCTCTCTCTCTCTCTCTCTCTCTCTCTTCAGGATACCAACTTTCAGTCTCACGTCTCACCACAAGTTAAGTACAAAAATCTGTCTCCGTAAGATACTTTTTTTTAAAAATAGTTTGAGTCAAGATTAATGGCAATACTACCCGGGAAGCCACGGGAGGTGAGGCTGTCTGCTGACGTAGCGCTTTCAAGACTGTCTGCTGACGGGGGTATATTATGGCTGTCTGCTGAGGGGGTATATTATGGCTGTCTTCTGAGGGGGTTATCAAGGCTGTCTGCTGAGGGGATTATCAAGGCTGTCTGCTGAGGGGTGTTTTCAACACTGTCTGCTGACAGGGGTATCTTATGGCTGTCTGCTGAGAGGGGTTATCAAGGCTCTCTACTGAGGGGTGTTTTCAACACTGTCTGCTGACAGGGGTATCTTATGGCTGTCTGCTGAGAGGGGTTATCAAGGCTCTCTACTGAGGGGCATCTTATGGCTGTCTGCTGAAGGAGGTTTGTAAGATTCATTTGTTAAATTTTAATTCTTACTGGAAATGTGAAAGCGTATATAAGTACCTCCTGCAGCTTACCTCCTACAGCTTACCACACAAAGATGGATTCTCAAAATGTCGTAAGTTAAATTTCCTCTTTGTTCATATTAAGGTTATTCTACGATGTTTGCACTCAGATATTTTTTTTGTCTCCTTACTGGATATATGAGAAACATTTTACTGGCTTAAATTAATTACCTTACAAACGTATGGATTCTCTTAGTTCACAGGCGGTTACTGGGAAATAATTTTTCAGTTTAATTGTTAAATAAAACATGTAAGAGCCTATCTAACAGGTTTAAATTAAGTACTTTTACAAAACATGGATTCTCAAAATCTCGTAAGATGAGTTTTCCCTTAAGGTTAATTCTACAATGATCAAAGCATAACAAATTTTCCTCTTAAGTAGAGATGTAATAGAGGATTTCTATCCGGTTACGATAAATTGAATATTCCACGAAAAAAAATATGAATTCTTAAAGTTTTGAAAGTCATATTTATCCTGGGCTATCATGAAAATATTCTGAAAGGTTCGTAACTACCAATTTCTCTTCTAATTTTAAACTTGGGAGTCTTTCTAAATGGCCCTTATAAGTTATGACACAAAGATGGATTCTCAGCGGTAAACCTGTTTGATTTTCCCTTAATTGGAGGAAGAATACTTTAGCTGAAGTACCAAGGAGGAGATTAAAGATGGCACTAAATCTGCTATGAGACTTTATCACTATTGTTATATATACTTTCCCTTCCTACTAGTATAGGAGAATAATTATGGCCGTGTGATAATACTGGGGTGATGCTGAAGAAATGCTGTATAGATGCTGTGGGAGAAGTTATAATATGGTGTTGATGCTGAGGAGATGCTGTATAGATGCTGAGGGGGGAGTTATAATACTGTGTTGATGCTGAGGAGATGCTGTATAGATGCTGAGGGGGGAGTTATAACACTGTGTTGATGCTGAGGAGATGCTGTATAGATGCTGAGGGGGGAGTTATAATACTGTGTTGATGCTGAAGAAATGCTGTATAGATGCTGAGGGGGGAGTTATAATACTGTGTTGATGCTGAGGAGATGCTGTATAGATGCTGAGGGGGGAGTTATAATACTGTGTTGATGCTGAAGAAATGCTGTATAGATGCTGAGAGGGGAGTTATAATACTGTGTTGATGCTGAGACGATGTAGTAGTAATGTGTTAAAATTATTGCAATCGCGCTTTGAAAATATTGCAGTAATTTGGTGAAAAGAAGAATATAATAAAGTTAGATAAAAATATGACGAGGGAAAGGAGGAAAAGGTGAGGAAACTGAGACAACAGAGAGAATAACAACAGAAGAAAGAGGGCAGTATATGAGGTAAGAGATGAGATGGAGAGAGAACATTGTATACTATTAAATGACTGAGGATGACGACGGTGAAAAGATGATCGTTGGCTGAGAAAAAACGTGTTCAGAGAAGATTCGGCCATCAGGTTTTTCAGATCTCGAGAAGGTATATGATGCTATGACATTTAGAGAGGTGGTAGAAGGGAAGATGACAATGACTGAGGCGATGTATAAAGATATATCAACTGTTGTGACTGAGAGAGAGAAACAGGTGAAGAGTTTAAGGTAGGGTGAACCTCGTGCCCTAAAAGCCCTTTACTGTTCTTAATGCTAATGGAGGTGATCGTCACAAATATGAAGGAGGAAATGATGAAGGAAGTGTTATTTGCAGATAACTTGACATTTATGGAGGAGTGATGTGAAGAGATACAAAGGACATTAGAGGAGTGTTAAGATAGATACAGGAGATAGGGTGTGGGTGGAGGAGACTGGTCCATATTTGCAAATAACTGCTAACATCAATATCCTGAAATAAGTTGAGAAGGGCAACGGGTAAGGAAGGTGATACAATATAAAAGAGGTGTAAAGGAGGATACATGTAAGCAGGGACATCAACAAGGGGAAAAAATAGTTGGAATTATATGGGATAAGACGATAAATAAACATCTGAGAGGAAAAATACAGTACTGGAGGCGTATGTGATAGCAGTTTAAAGTACCGTTAACTGAGAGACAAGACGAGACGCTGCAAGTTATGGAGATCAA
>NW_024739542.1:2836742-3154242 GCF_018991925.1 Homarus americanus | reverse complement strand
TCTACTACATGACACACTTTACACCCTGCGTTAGTTCAAGACACTTTGCAACACTTCACGACATTAATGACACAATATTTTGCAGGACTTAAAAGCATCAGTGGCATTTTATTGACACGTTACGACATCAATAACACTTTACGACACTCTGAGAGACTTCATACCACCTTACGACACTTTTCGACACCGTATGACAATATTGTATGTTGCTTGGACACTTTATAACTATTAGAGACAGTAAGACACTTTATGCCACTCTTTGACACTATGAGACTATGGGCCTTCTTACGACAATTTAGAGCACTGACACTTTAGTATAATTCATGGCACTTTAGGTTACTTAAGGCCACTGACACTTCATGACACTTTAGTACACTTTGACAACGTAGAACAATTCATGACGCTTTAGTACACTTTGGTAACTTAGGACAATTCATGACACTTCTGGCACTTCATAGCACTTTTTCATTGTACACGACACTTGTTAGACTTAAAGGCACTTTATGAGACCTACTGGCACTTAAAATACTTAATATAACATTTGGATATTACATGAATCAGTGTGACATAACGTGACACTTTATGGCACTCTAACACCTGATGCCACTTTACGACACTTTATACCACTCTTATGAAACGTATGGGTATTTTTGGCGCCCACGATTACTTTGTGACACTTATAAGTCTTCACGGCACAAACACTTAACACCACTTACAAAATTTCATAACATAAACACTTTACAACACTTATAAACACTTTACTTATGAACACGTTATGATACATGTGATTACTTTCGCTATATCCCTGAAATTTTTATGGCACTTAAAATCACTTTAGAAACTTAAGAACACTTTGAGACACATATAACTACTTATAAACACGACACTTATAAACACCTTGTGACGCTCGCAAACACTTCATGACACTTACAAACGCTTTACTACACTGTCGAACACTCTACGATACTTTGCAGTCCTCGTCAATTTCATTCTCTTCACCGGCTAATTGTTTATCTAGAAGCCTTCGTGTACGTCCTTACCGGCACTAAGGCAGAGACATCACTGACGTACACTGCGTTGTGACCATGACGTCATAAAAACGTTTTCTTTGTTAAATGTGATACAGATATAGAATATCGTAACAATTAATTTCCTTTTCACTATTATTATGCTTATATATAGTATGAAATATTGCACGATAGATTCTTTAAACAATTCAAAAATCAGGTGGGGCAGTACAGTATTATATTGAATAAAAGAGATAAAAAGAGTTCAAGAAATAGAAGATGGAGTGATACCACGGGTGAATATCATAGAAAATGCACTGTTAAAAAGGATAACTATTATAATTTATATATAATTTAAAAATGTCTGATAAAATAATAACAAATAAAGACATAACAGTAAAGGACTCACCGAAAATCGATGTATAACGGCGTTTACATGGTTTTGACAAAGGCTCTGTAGTGAAAGTTATATGACAGGCACTGAACTTAAGGCGGATTCAGCGGGGCATCCCCCTTTTCATCAGTAAACTTCAATACTTTTCCTTATTGCAGTATTGTACTCAGGCATTTTTGTATAGTATAAACTAATTAATATTGACCTCAGAATATCCCCTAATATCAAGTGCATATGGCTTCAAATGGCCTCAAAATGCCCATGATATTGGTCAGATTTAAAAAAAAAATCTGGGGAGGGAGAGGGCTTACAGCTACCCCCAGATGGATGGACTCGCTTTGCTGGCCAGGTTCCCACACCCAAAACTTCTTGGACCCTCCCCCTTTTGATATTTCAGGATCCACCCCTGGAACTCAAACATGGAATAGGACGAAATGACTGTCTTTGTGTT
Organism: Homarus americanus; assembly: GCF_018991925.1. Taxonomy (NCBI): domain Eukaryota; kingdom Metazoa; phylum Arthropoda; class Malacostraca; order Decapoda; family Nephropidae; genus Homarus; species Homarus americanus. The sequence continues at coordinate 3,152,390 of NW_024739542.1, read as the reverse complement.
CCTAGTAGACGTCATCCTCTCGTGCCAACTCATCATAAAGCAGTATTGCTAAACTATCAATCTTAAAATGAAGGAAATCAAATAAAATACCTTCATAATTATTCTATATCATTTTTATTTTGCATTTGACCCTCCAAAAGGCCTAATTAACAATTTCGGTATTTTTCCGACGGGCCACCGGGACCGGTACAGTGACGTCACAGTCTACCGACAACGTCATCGAATTTCATTTTTTTATCGTCTAGCAGACGAATTTCCGTCAAACGGCAGCACGCAGCGTACGTCATGTCTTGTCAGCGGTCTCTGTTGACATTCTCATAAATCCGAAACCGCGAAACGAGACAGTTTCAAGACTTGAGCGAACCGGCCAAACCTCGTCCCAGTGATATATTTTGTCATGTTCGTAACCAAAACAAATGCATGAATAGCTTTTAGAAACAAATAAAATAAATTTAAAATTTTATTTATCCATGCTAACCTGTTCTGGGGTAAGACTTAACTTTACATCTTGGGTGACCAACGATTAATTGCCTGGTTTGTGTGTGTCTGGAGGTGCGGAGTTGCCGGTTAGGAATTTCGAAGTCGCCAGTCTATATTTAAAATAATTTCACAGCTTCACCCTTCAAGGGTTTTGTAACTGGTTGTGTGGCTTATACGTGGCGTGGACTGTACGTGTGTTAACCGTTACCTAGGTCATAATTAATTCCTCCTCATTCCCCTCATATAAATTAGAAAAAAATAATGTTAACATATGCTAATGGGTTTCACAATATCATTAACATTTCATTAGAAAGAAATTAATACGTAAGTGTAAGCCGATGGTGTTCCCGCGAGGTTCTGTTTATTGAATGTGTTTGTTTTCTAACCCGTGGAAGGTTGAGAGAATTTGTTGACGTACTTAAGTGTACTAAAATAATGACTTGTTTATACTGTAACTTGTTTTGTTTACGCTTACATTATAGTATACATATTGTCTTCACTTCTTTGTTTTCTTGATTTATGGAAAAAATTCTGAAACCCTTTAACAAAAAAGTACTTTGATTTTCCTTTACTTACGAGTATATTATGTATCTATTTATGTACCCACTGTAACGCAATTATCATCTCCACTACTTTATTTCATCTAATTATTCTTCTTTGTGGAAATAATCCGCAAAACCTTTAATAAGTTCGCGGAATAGTTGGAGAAATTATGTAGGTTCCTCCCATCAGTAGTATCCCGAATTGGGATTAGAAAGTCGTCCTTTTTCGTCAGTCATTGTTTGTTGTTTCTCTTCGTCTATTTTCATTATCACTGTTCTCTATGACCTATGACACACTCCGTATTTCTAAACCACTGTAGTTTAGAATTGAGTGAGAGAACGGGATGGAGAACATAAGATGATTGACAGCAACTTGATTGAAAATATGTAGATTTTTGAGCCAGAAGAAATATTCCAAAGAAGAGAAAAAAAGACGAAGTGAGATGAGAACATAATTAAACAGCAAAGGTACTTGATGTGAAGGTACCAAAAAAACCCCATGATATCTCTAGTCTGTTTTTATAATTATTAATGTGTTTAGACTGACGATACAACGATAGGAAGCCATAACAAAGAGAACGAGAGATAGATATAGAGAAAAGTAAGCGAATAATATTAGAATATGTAAATGGGTTTCACAATACTATTATGATCTCATTACAGTAAAATTAATAGGTAAGTGTAAGTCGATGGTATCCAAAGAGGTTCACGCTATTGAATATTAGACTAAAACCTTTTATTATGGTAGTGGAAATGCTATGAGATGTTTGTTAAAGTAGCCTATTTCAATGAGTAAATATTATGTTACTTTAGACAGATATAGCACCTCTATATACGTATTTATATTACCACTGTAGCCAATTTGTTTCTCAAGTTTTTTCGTATTCTTCTTTCAGTAAATTATCCACATAACTTAATGTCTTGGAATCTAGAAAAAAAAAGCATCTTTATAACCCACAACAAAACAGTATCTAGATTGTTTGTAAATCCTTAGTGTTTTTCTGTTCTTACGTCGCAGCCTAATTATTATCTTTAATTCTCCTTCCACTTGCTTTTGTGGAAATAATTATCAAAACTTGTAATAATTTCGTAAAATATAATGAGAGTAATTTCCATATGGTAATAATGTCATCAGGTTACCAGTACTTCTACTTACCTGAGTGTTGGCATAAGTACAGACTCAATCCTTCCCAGGTGGTGATAGCATCTTTATGGTGGTACTTGACGCTAGATGTGCATATAATTGTACCTGAATAACTACTTAACCTGGCTATAATACATATAACAAACGCATCAGCCTCTATCATTACCATCTCTAGCACGTCGTAGTAGTTACAAAGCTGTGTTATTGCTGTATAGCCTTGTTTACATTGTGATCCAGGTATTTGTCTATACTAACTGTGGCCCATTTATATTCTCTCAATCTTACTATTCACCTGATTTGTCTGCATTGTCTTTTACAACCTATTTATTCCTTATTCTCTTTCTCCATCTCTTCCTTTTTCTTTTATCTTGAATTTGAAGGATATTACATCACAGTTATCTATGCCCTATGACACTCCGTATTTCTAAACCACAATAGTTTAGAAATTACTGAAAGAACGGGCTAGGGACCACAAGATGATTGACGGTATTTTGTTGGAAGATAAGTTCACTTTTGAGCCAGAGGAAATATTCCAGCCGGGAGGAAAAGGAGGATGTTAGGTGAGAACAGGAGTTAATTAAAGACTGCAGGTATAACATGTGAAGGTGAGGAGGCAGAAGCTCTCTAATTGGTATTCATATTTATCAAGGAATTTTGGTACTGAGAGGAGGTGTAAAATATATTAGCATTCCATATAGCGCAAGGTAGAGTTAAGAGAGAGAGGGAGAGAGGGAGAGAAAGAGAGAGAGAGAAAGGGAAAAGAATTCTATTGAGATATGCAAATGGGTTTCACAATATCAATAACAATCGCATTACAATGAAAGTGATAACTGTAATTGTATGTCGAAGGTATCCAGAGAGGTTCATGTTTATTGAACACGGGACTAAAGTCTTTTATTACGGTCGTGTGATACTGAGAGAGAGCGTGAATATGTTGATGGTTTATAACTACACAACAACTTTTTATATGCCTACTTGTTCATTTTTACACTGTAGCCAGTATATTTTTTTGTTTTTTCTTCGTATTCTATTTTGGAATTTATCCGGGACAGATATTTTCAACATTTCGCGGAATATCTGAGGAAATTCTTTCGATGCTCTTCAACGAACGAATATATTTCGTGTTGTGTTTTTATGCACCAGCCTAATTACCATCTCATATTCTCCTTCTTCTTGTTTTTTGTGGAAATAATTCCCTAAAATTTTAAGAAATTCGCAGGTTAGTTGAGAAAATTCAGCTGGGTCCTCGCAGTAGCCGAGTGACTCTAGAATTCGAATCAGTGGCAGTACAAATTCAGATGTAAACAATAGATGGAGTAGTTTCCATAAGGTCTAAGTGCAGTACAGACTCGTTTTTTTTATTCAAGTATTCGTCAGTTGCGTTTCTCCAAGTCTTATTACATTGGGCTTTTAACTTCTAATAATTATTTACATATTTCTAACATTATTTTCAGTGTAATATCTATCTTCTGTTAGTTCATTGTCCCTCGTGTCATTACAAGAATTTCTAACCAATATTATCAACATCGAGGACCAGATTACCTTCACACTGCAGCTGGTGATTCTTCTTCCAGTTTCTCAGAGTTGAGTTGCCTATGGTCAAGATCAGATGATTTTTAATGAATTTTTGTCTAATTTATAAAAAGGATTATATGTCATTACCTCCATGGTGGCCCCATTACCGTCATATTTTTACTGTAAACTCAACCTACGATCCATCAGACCTAATTTACGTTTGATTGCTGTGTGATAATCATAGATGGATTATGTTGTCTAGACCACAGTAATTTAGAGCTGGCTGAGAGAACGGGTAAGGGAACATGAAGATGATTGACGGCATGTTGGTGAAAGAGATGCTAATTTTTTGAGCCAGAGGAAATAGTCCAGTGGTGTGTAAGAGAGGAATTAGGGAGGGAACAAAGTTAATTAAAGAGGAGAGGTATGTGATGTAAAGGTACAAAGACAGAGAGAGAGAGAGAGAGAGAGAGAGAGAGAGAGAGAGAGAGAGAGAGAGAGAGAGAGAGAGAGAGAGAGAGAATAAACACTAAAAAAACATGTTAATGGGCTTTACAAGTTCATCAACATCTCATTATAGTAAGTTAATGACATCCCACGAGGTTCACCTTATTGAAAGTGAATCCTTTTATTACAGCCTTAGTTGATGTATCCCTGTGAGCGAATATATTGTATACTGTATTATTACCTTGGACGTTACTGGCATTATAATTACATTTACTCATTCATCTGTATTCTAAAATCAGTTTATTTCATTAGTATTTATTCGTCTGTTTGTAAATGATCCATAAAATATTAAATAATGTACGAGAATACTTAAGGTAATTACAGTATATTGATGTCTTTGAATAAACTACTTTTTTTTTATTATAAGTTATATTTTTACGCTTCAACCTAATTACCACCGCCACTTCTCCTTCTCCATGGGCTTGTGGGAATAATCCTCAAACTTTAAATAAGTTCGTAGAATAGTTGAGGAAAATTTTTGCTGGTTCTTCCCTGGCGACCGAGTACCACCAAAATCCGTATCAGTCTGAAATTATAACAAGAATTTCAAGTACCATTATAAATTCTAATATAAACTACAGAGAGAGTTAATTCCATAAGGTAACAGTGTCATCAGAAAACTCAGTATAAGTATAAGTATAAGAATATTATGTTGGTATAAGTAGAGACTCAGTAACTCCCAGGTGGTGACATTATAAAGGTAGTTCTTGAGGCTAGATGTGAATATTAATGCACTAAAACACTACTAACATGATCAAACACACGTAACAATAGGGTCAGTCTCCTCCATCAATACCATCTCTAACACGTATAGTAGTTAGAAGAGCTAAGATTTATTACTGTGTCTCCAAAAGCCTTGTTTACATTGTGATCCAGGTTCGTACCTATACTTAACTACGGCTTAATTATCCTCTTCTTCTCCTTCTTCTTCTCATTCGTTCTTGTCATTTTTTTTATTATTTCTAAATATTCTCTTGATATATTTCTCTTAGAACTCCAATGATCCTCTTAGGTTAGGTTAGGTAAGGTTTGGTTAGGTTAGGTTAGGTTAGGTTAGGTTAGGTTCGGTTAGGTTAGGTTAGAACTGGCTGAAGGAGGACACATGATGAATGGCGGGAACTGGATGAAAGATTATGCTAATTTTTAAGCCAGATGAAAATTCCAGTCGGGGAAAAAAAAAAGATGAAGTCTGGTAAGAAAAAGTTGATTAAAGAACGGAGGCTTATCACACGATGGCATACACAATCAAAGAAGTATCTGGGGTCCGATGACTTTCAAAATGAACACTATGACTCCTGTTTTCTCGGTACAGTTGTCAAAATCCTTCGTCCGTTGTGTCATATTATTTCACACAAAATAGGAAAGATATGTTAACGAGACACTCTGTACTGTGTGTATATTCTGAGGATTCGCATGAGTCGAGAGAGGAGAGAGACAGACAGACAGACAGACAGACAGACAGATAAAAATAGAGTGAAGTACACCAACTCGCCAAGCTACTCTGAGCACAATAATATCCAGGAGTGTGTTGTGCTCAGAGCATTAAAAAAAAGCATTAGTTTTTGAGATGCAACACGACTCGGTTCAGAGGAGTAAAACAGACAGACAGACAGACAGACAGACAGACAGACAGTGAGATCCGTGGTACAATCTATTCTGTTATTCTCTTTCAGGAAGGATTGGAGGACGCACATCTCCCTGTTTCTGGTTAAGAGGCGAGACTAGGAGAAGTGAGGAGACGTCTCTTTCATCCATCATTATCTCCGCTTGTCCTCCTGCACAGGTGAGCTCTGAGCTATAATTGGCAGGTGTGGTCTAGATGGTAGGGATGAGGGGATGGGGGTTACAGCTGTGTGGGGGTGGGGAGGAGGCTTTTATTTGGAGAAAGGTTCATTAAAAGGATTTGTTGTTCGATGTGTGTGTGTGTGTGTGTGTGTGTGTATGTGTGTGTGTGTGTGTGTGTGTGTGTGTGTGTGTGTGTGTGTGTGTGTGTTTGTAGTTATATGCGTGTGTACCTGCGAGACAAGTCACCCACCTAGTTAATGTAAACCAGATGAGCAATCCATTACAATCCTTCAGTTCATAATTCACAAGAGGCTCACCAAGTCAACTCACCTAGCTCATGATACTCGGCACCTTAAGAACTGACTCTCTTAACAAAACCAAACTCTCTTTAACAATAACCTAATAATATTTTTCACCGCTATTATCATAATAGTCTGCCATAATTAATGTTTAGAGATTCTAATATTCACCAGGTAGAGACATAATTCAAATGAAGCAAATTATCTTTTTCGTAGTGATTAAAGACAGGTAAGCTCGTCTCTCAACTGGTTGGGGGGGGAACTGTTTGTGGTGTCTGTGTGTGTGTTTGTCGATCTGGTTTTGTGTGAATATATATTTGTGAATGTGTATGTTTAAAGTTATGTACCCATGTGTATATATTTACTTATCGGTATATATGTGTGTTTATGTGGGTTCATGTGTTTATATATGCAGCATATGTATGTGTGTGTATGTGTGTGTGTGTGTGTGTGTGTGTGTGTGTGTGTGTGTATGCGTGTTTTTAAGAATATAATAACCTAGTAGTTGTAATATTAGTAACAGCAGTTGTAGTAATAGTAGTAGTAGTAGTAGTAGTAGTAGTAGCAGTAATAATAATAATAATAATAATAATAATAATAATAATAATAATAATAATAATAATAATAATAATAATAATAATAATAATAATAATAATAATAATAATAATAATAATAATAATAATAATAATAATAATAATGAAGAGGATATAAGTCACTATACTTTTCAAACTTTTAAATCCTCTAGTTATCCTCACCTCTGATTGATGATAGTTTGCCTCAGATGTTGCAACTGACGATAACAAAGGGTAGGTTAGTTGGGTAGTGAGCTTCAGTGATGGTGTTGATGTAATTTATCCATTAATTTCTACGTCATCCACAGTAAAGGCTTCAGTCCAGGGATACCGAACCCTCGAACCATCCACTGTACAAACAGACGCATTGTAGAGTCAGTATTTGTGTAGGTCTTGATGTATTCTCTCTGTAAATGGGTAGTCGAGGGTGTGTACAGTACTGTGGTCAATAGGTGAAGTGATTGGTATGGTAGATTCTGGTCTGCTAAATTGGTGTGGATGAGGTCAAGATAGTTTTCACCGTAGTTAGGGAAGCTTACGGCTGTTCCTGGAGGTTCGTGGTATCAACATAGTTTATATCACCACAAAACATTAATTTATAACACGGGTACCTAACTTTGTGGGTGTCAAGAGCTTTTAATGAGGTGGTTAATGAGTATGTGTCTCAGGTAAGGGTGAAATACTACCCAGCAGATAATGGAAGCGACAATTAGTGTGTAAGATAACATGAACCCACGCTTCCATACCATCTGAAGCTTCAACATTATGTGTTTGTGTGTGTTTGTGAGAGAATCGTATTTTTGTTGTGTAGGTGTGAGGATATCCGCGTGTGGGCGAGGCACTGACGAACAGCCACTGAGGGACGGAGAGAAACAAAATATATATGATGAGACCTTGGATGGAAAATGAGGAGGTAAAATAAAAATCATAATGAGACGCGGCGGACGAGAAAACTTTCGTGGAAAATCTTAGATCTCCAGAGAGGATAAACCGCTGAGAGCTTGAGTAATAGCAAGCATAGAGTAAAAAGTAAAGAACATGTTTTAGAGTAAGGGTAAAGAACACGTGTTATAGTGAGGATATAAAACACGTGTTACAAAAACATGTAGACTAAGTTTTAAATTTAGACCAACACACTTAACCCGTTTTACAGCAAATATCAAGAAAGCACTTTGCAGCAACCACAGAGAGCACTTGTTTAACCAAGCATAGTTAATACGTTTTAAAATAATCCGAGAAAAACTTGTGTTACAGCAAAGATACAGAAATGAAATATGGAGAATCTATAAATCTGTTGGAAGGTTTGCCCCTCCTTCCTACCAGGCTGTCGGTACAAATGACAGTATGGACGGGCGGTACTAGAGGCTGGGGGAGACAGGCGGCTACACATCACAACTTTACTCTCAAACTTGTCATTTTGAGGTTCTCCCCCCCCCCCTAAAATACGAATATTAAAGATATATGTTTATGTCTTAGTTGTTACGTTTTGTTATAATGTTCTAAATTTGTGTTTTGTATTCGTGTTTACATTTCATGATATTAAAAAATCGTCAATTTATATTTTACTGTTAATATTCTGTGTTTATATTCTTTAATTTAAGGATTTGTAGTATTGTATGATAATTTTTTTGTGGTTTGTTCTGGAACTATTTCACAGTCTAGATCATGACGTACGTTCCTCTTGTCCTTTCCATTAAAGCTGCGACAGAACAGACCTGTTCAGAGTGTTTCTCTCCGCGTTACACTGACACCCTTCTGGAGTCACGCCTCATTGAACGCTCGACCAACTTTCTGCCTTCAGTGACGCTCTTTTATAGGACGAGAAATGACTCGTTTACGGACTTTACGCCAGGCGAATGTTCGCTCACCTTTCTTTATCTGCAATAACGCTCATTTATGATATGGGCAATAACATAATTTTTTTAAACCTGCAGCAGACGAATGTTCGACCTCTCGTGTTTTTCCTATGCAACGAGGACACGTATTGTAGGAGCTACAGAAGAGTAAACGGCGTCCCCAAATGAGAGACGAAGTGAGACATCAAATTGGAACTAAGAGAGGCACCAAACACTAAATAAGTCACCAAGAGTAGCGTCAAGCATCAATAGAAGCACCAAGTAAAACATCAGACACAAATAAAGGCAGCAGGCAGCATGTGAGGCACCAATAGAGGCAGCAGGCAGCATGTGAGGCACCAATAGAGGCAGCAGGCAGCATGTGAGGCACCAATAGAGGCGGCAGGCAGCATGTGAGGCACCAATAGAGGCGGCAGGCAGCATGAGGCACCAATAGAAGCAGCAGTCAGCGTGTGAGGCACCAATAGAGGCAGCAGGCAGCATGTGAGGCACCAATAAAGGCAGCAGGCAGCATGTGAGGCACCAATAGGGCAGCAGGCAGCATGTGAGGCAGAGACACCAATAGATGCAGCAGGCAGCTTGTGAGACACCAATAGATGCAGCAGGCAGCTTGTGAGGCACCAATAGAGGCAGCAGGCAGCATGTGAGGCACCAATAAAGGCAGCAGGCAGCATGTGAGGCACCAATAGAGGCGGCAGGCAGCATGTGAGGCACCAATAGAAGCAGCAGTCAGCATGTGAGGCACCAATAGAGGCAGCAGTCAGCGTGTGAGGCACCAATAGAGGCAGCAGGCAGCATGTGAGGCACCAATAGAGGCAGCAGGCAGCATGTGAGGCACTCTCCGAGAGGGCCATCACGGGAGTAGGGTGGCTCTCGGTAATAAACCTTTACGAGTCTCAGCGGTGACCTCTGGCCTGACCACCTCGGCTCTTCCACTACCACCGCTATTGCTTACCAGGTCATCTCTCTCTCTCTCTCTCTCTTTCTCTCTCTCAGGGATGTCTTATACATTAAAAATTCAGAATTTGATAAGTATGTTGAAAATTTTGCAAATATAATCTGCATAGTATCTGGTTGATAAAGTTGTGGATATTTTTAAGCAAATGATACGAAGCTTCGACAACAACAACAACAGGAGGAATTAAATTCGATCAAAGATTAAGTCTCGTTAAAGGTGGAAGAGGCTAGCGGGGGGTTTAAGCCGAAGACGAAGAACGACTAAAGTTAAAAGGAAGGTTAATAAACGCGATGGACGGAGGGTGAGATAACAACAACAATTACCAAGTCCTCTCGTCTCTTACTAATTACAGCTGTTAAAGACTTGTCGAGAGATAATTGAACGAGAAGACTGTAGGAGCCACCCCAAGCTGCAGGGAGTCACATTGTCCAAGGTTTCCACGTTATAGCTTGCTCTTCATTGATAACGTGTCTAAGAGGCTTAATTAGACCATGAAAAGGAGATAACGACCCATTGTGGCATTGAAATGGCGCTGAAACTTATCCTCTTATCTCCAGGCAGAGGAAAAACTAACGTACAAATGCTTGAGACTGAACACTAGACAGAACATAACGAAGCGACAAGACCCCTTGCAAATTCGACACCAAATTGTCCACTGTGCGTGTGCCTTACCCATTATTGGGCCAGACAAGTTGTCACACCTCGGCTGGGGACGGTGGGAACGCAACGGGCAAACCTTTGGCATTCTTTGGTCTGTTTTTGTTGTTGTTGTTGTTGTCGTTGACATTTTAAAAATAATAGGTTCGTCAAAATTAATACGAGCTATTTAAATTTTTTCCAACCCTTTAAAGACCAAAATAAAACACACACACACACACACACACACACACACACACACACACACACACACACACACACAACCTATGAATCAATGCCATATATCAAACCTGTGATTTATCTCTGTATGGTCAGAATGTAAACGCTGGAATTTACATTAAAACTGTTTTGTTTATTCATAAGCTGAAGGTGTCTTATAAGATTCCCTAAATATAGATTAACAGTTCAATAGGAGGAGAATTAGACTGTGAAAACATCTTAAACCCGAAAGGGACGACATATAAAACGGAGAATATATCATAAGACCTTGACAAAAGAATCATTGGATCGAATGGTTTAGTGATACAGGTCATAGGTACAAGTCATATTGTAGTATTTGTGGGGCACCCTAGTAATTTCTAACACTCACCTTGTGTCTTAAAGGTTACTTGTTCGCTCTTGGGGCAACTTTAGTCAACTGAGCTCTGAATGGGTACTTCACTTTATTGTTGGGGATGTGAAGGCGGTCAAGAGTCGGTACTGGTCGTCAGGTGTGATATACTCATCATCTTCTGTCTCACACCAGAGTGACTGTAGAGCTTTCTGGTATAGCGCTTCATAAGCTTCCAAACATCAGATGCTGTGGCAAATCTCAAACAAAAATGCAATTGCAAGAGCTTCAACTTAGCAGAGGAAAGTATTTGCAAGCGGTGAAATGTTGGTTTGCAAATACGTATGCACAACTTTCCAGGGAATGAACCGCTTGTTTCCGGAGGCTGGCTCCCAGGGACGGAAGATGTTCATTTGCATTTGTTGTGAAACGTTGGTGTTGCAAGGTGGTCGTGCAACGGTGCTCATACAATATCTTATAAAACGAAATTTATAATGGAACAGAATCTTCTTTATTTTCTGTTAAGCATTAACACACACACACACACACGCACACACATACATACACATTTCACAAATTTCACCAATTTACTGTAAAAACAAAGTTAAATAACAAAATGAATGTTTAACTAGGATTAGGTTAGGTTCTAACCTAACCAAATCCGAGTGAGAATTCATTTCGTTTGTGATTATTTTTATTTATAGTTATTTCGTGAAATGACTCACTTTGGTGTCATAGTCCCAGTTAGGTGAAAATTTTAACATAGGAGACATTGTGAGTCTGAGCAGAGGCTCACAAGTTGGTGATAGTTGGTGGTAGGAGAGTTGTGGAGGAGGTCTGCTGTACACGGTCCTAAGGATCAAGGTCCCACCTGTGAGGTAGGAGACCTGGACCTTACCTCATCACGTTGCTTCCCTGATACTCTGATGCGATCCATTTACCTAATTATATGTATACATTCCGTTAGCGTGCACCAGATTCTGTTTTTCCCCCTCTCTCTCATATATATATATATATATATATATATATATATATATATATATATATATATATATATATATATATATATATATATATATATATATATATATATATATATATATATATATATATACATATATAATAAAACTCTCCAGCTATTCTAAGTCTCCCTTTCCTTTTAAAAACCCTTCTATATCCTCCCCTTCACCTCACTCATACACAGTCTGGCCGCCTCTATTACCACTCAGCCCCACACACACCCTCGCTCCCTGCCACCATCCTGGCCCATAAGTATGGCTGTAAGTATAGCAGTAGCGGTGAGGAGGGGGAGAGGTGTAGACCTTTTACTCTCCCCATTCCTCTTTCTTCACCCAGACACTCTCCAGGCCCCCCTACCCCAAAAATTCTCACACTCTCACCTTCCGTGTACACAGTGCAGGTGTTGTTACTCTCACCCACTTATGACACCACTATTTCACACCAGGAGGGCTTCAGTTGCCTCTCTCGGTACAACTCAGTGCTGGACAAGGGTCTTTTCCCGGTTTTAAGAATTTTTTGTGGAATGTGTATATATTTTTCCCTCTCTCTTTGTTTTGATTTTCCTTGAAATTTATTTGGAATTTTATATTTTTTCAGAGATTTTATTTATTTTTATTTTAATTTATTGGAGAGTTTTCATTCCCGACGACCAGCCAAGGTCACTTGTGGCCCCTCGCGTCACACCAGGTGGCAGCCACAGTTGCCACTCTTGAGATAATTTTTCTACAAGGGGTAGGTCGTCACTCCCTGCTGGTATTGTTGGAGGAAAATTTTCAATGAATTTCCTTAAAAAAAATAAATAAATAAATAAAAATTATGAAATCTTAGGAATATATAAATTTTCTACAGAACGATAGGGAATTTTGTTTACAATTTTCCTTTCTATTTGTTGTACTTCATGTCATTTAATGTTGAAAATCAAATGACTTCGTATATATTCAACACATTCAGCTGAACTCTGAACCTTCACGTTATTCTGAAAAGAGAGAGAAAAAATTCCTCACTTCCTGCGACTCTAAATCCACTTTTTGTGTTCTTGGGAGAGGTAATGGAAGGGTCACCCAGAGGGGTGAAATACATGAAGCTCGTAAATGTTAATGTCTTGGGTTGGTCACTGCCGGAGGTCGAGCAAACTTACCGTAATGTTACTGTGATTAGACCAGCTGGGCCAGGTGGTGCTAAGATTAGCTGGACCAGGTGGTGCTAAGACCAGCTGGACCAGGTGGTGCTAAGACCAGCATGACCAGGTGGTATTAAGTCCAGCTGGACCAGGTGATGGTAAGACCAGCTGGACCAGGTAGTGTTCGTTTCAGCTGCACCCTCGCTCCCCCAGCTGGCCATAACCTAAAAATAAAATGTCACGCTGGAATATCTAAAAACACAGAGGGAAAAAAGTGAGCCGTTGGCCAGACACTTCACAAGTAAAATGAATGAATAATAAAAATGGCTAAAACTCTGGACTAAAATGATTTCATGAAGAGAGAAGAGATTTTCTACTTTTTTCTTTCCCCACAGTTACCATCTCTCCTGAAAAGTTCCTTTGTATTATATCCTCTGCTCTGTTTCGTGTTAGGTTCAACCATTTCGCCTTTTTTCTTTTAACTTGAGTTTTAAACGAATGAACGAAACAGCAGAAGAAAAATTACTACCTTACACACAATAATGTTGAACAAAATAAAAACAACAAAGAAAAAAGAACAGATCTTATGTTATTAAAAGTTGTGCAAACAAATTTTTATTCACAAAAAAAAAACACCGGACCAGGCTATTGAGAAAACTGCACAGGGTGTGTGTGTGTGTAGGAAAAATATAAATCTAAAATATAAATCTCATTACGAGCTCAGAGAGGGACATAACCCTCCCCCCTACCCCTCCCTCCAACACACACACACAGAGGAAGCAACAAAGATGGAAAGTTCAACTGAGTCCTGGTGGGAGAGAGTGCAGCTCATGAGACTTGGCAAACCGAGAAGTGTAAATATTTATTTTTTCATAAACAAAATACAAACAAAAGATAGTAGACTAATAATAATAACCATATGAATATTCCAATTGATATCAGTAGCAGTCACAATCAATAAAAAATAATAATAGCGATAATAATAATAATAATAATAATAATAATAATACAAGAAGAATGTCAATAATATCAGTACCAATATCAAAATCCATCAATAACAACTAAACAAACCTACACCTTAACATCATACAGGTGACAGTAGAGCGAGTCTGGCGTCACTGTGTTCCAAATATCACCTCAGTTTAATAATTCATTCTACGTGATCTTGTTATAATATGTACATGCGTTATCCCTTCACATGTTTGCATGAAGTCTCAAGTTCTTATGTGGAAAACTCTTAAAGGGAATTGGACGAACAGGACGAACGGGCAAACAGACGAATGGACGAAAAGACAAAGGGATAGAACAATAGCCTGAAATTAGCAACTGATAATTTTGATGACAATAACATAAATGAAGATTGTATTTATTATGAGGAATGTACAGTACAGCGAGGTGATGTGTGTGTGTGTGTGTGTGTGTGTGTGTGTGTGTTCAGGTGGATAATATTTACCTAACAAACACTCATTCAAAAATATCATATTTGAGTAAGTGTCGGGGTAGTAAGTGTTGAGGTAGGTAGGAAGTAAATGTTGGGCAGGCAGGCAGGCAACAACTGCTCGGGTCAAGCAGACAGAGAGAAAGGCAAGCAGATGGGCAGGCAAGCAGGCAAGCAGACAGGCAAGCAGACGGGTAGGCAGGCAGGCAGACGGGCAGGCAGGCAGACAGGCAAGCAGGCAAGCAGACAGGCAAGCAGGCAGACATGCAAGCAGGCAGGCAGAGAGGCAAGCAGTAAAGTGCTGGAGTCAAGCCTGGACACTCACACAGTACCACAAGAGTTGACAATATCTCCCTCAACATGACCCAGACACTCCACTGTGTTTGCTTCTCATTTTTTATAAGCCAAAGAATTTTCTGACCACACTGTAATATCCAGAGAGATTTATTTTGAACTCTTCTTGAAATTTAACGTTTCCCTGCAACTGTGTTGACTGAGTAACCTCTTATAAGAAGTAACATAATACACAAACGAAACTTCCTCATGTATACTAACTATTCTTTATCATTTAAAACCTATCTGGTGCTGGTAAAGAAAGCTCATTATTTAGACAGTCAGCGTACGAACACAACACGTATACAATGTAATGTTATCTGGCAAATCATTATCCTATGCAGGCTTTGAGTGTGGGATTAGTGGTCCTCAATATTAGTGGAACCTAATCCTGACTTACCGTAATGTTAATCAATAGGACTATGATCCATTGGGACTTGGGAATCATTGGGACATGGGACCATTAGGATTGTGGGAGGGAGGGATTATTTCACCAGCACTAAGGCACCTCCTGATGGCTCCTGCTTGGCTCAGATTAAGTGTTTAGTGGCGTGGTTGTTAATGGTCCATTCTGTCTTGATGGCTCTCTTGGTTAACGTGATGTGTTAATACCCTCACTGGATGGCCCTCTTGGTTGACGTGATGTGTTAATGCCCCCACTGGATGGCCCTCTTGGTGGACGTGATGTTCTAATGCCCCCACTGGATGGCCCTCTTGATTGACGCGATGTGTTAATGCCCCCACTGGATGGCCCTCTTGGTTAACGTGATGTGTTAATGCCTCCACTGGATGGCCCTCTTGGTTAACGTGATGTGTTAATGCCCCACTGGATGGCCCTCTTGGTTAACGTGATGTGTTAATGCCCCCACTGGATGACCCTCTTGGTGGACGTGATATGTCAATGCCCCCACTGGATGGCCCTCTTGGTTAACGTGATATGTTAATGCCCCCACTGGTTGGCCCTCTTGGTTAACGTGATGTGTTAATGCCCCCACTGGAGGGCGCTCTTGGTTAACGTGATTAATGCCCCCACTGGATGGCTCTACAGGTTAATATTAGATCACAATAGCTATCCTTCATGGCTCAACAACTTCCCGTAAAATCTTAATAGGCCTTCGTGGTGGCTCCGCTGGGTAATGCAAGGTTTTAATGGCTCTCCTTGATGGCTCTGGTGAACTCTCGTGTCTTCCTCGATAAATCTGAATAAATGGGTCAAGTTTGAGGCAGAGAGCAGTTTACATGTGATTATGCCGCTTCAACTTTCCCCATAAAGAAGGTGGAACATCCTACCTTGTGTGTCAACTGTATGTTACGACATGCTAGTTTAATCTCCACTAATAAAAACATACGAGGGGGGTGAAGCTGTGCCTCACCCTGTATTATTATTATTATAAGTATTATTATTATTATTATTATTATGAGTATTTTATTATTATTATTATTATTATTATTATTATTATTATTATTATTATTATTATTATTATTATTATTATTATTATTTTCGGTTTGTATTTATCATTTTTATTGCATATATCATTGTTGCTTGTGCTTCATATATTTATAAGAACTGTATGTATTGTAATGTGTTCCCTTAATGACCACATGCATCTCACTTTAACACTAACACGTATATACCTTCTATTTACAGGTGGATGGATCACGCACCAGCAAGAAGTTATAGAATATGAAGATGGAAGTTATGGACCCTACCCCATTAGCAGTACAGGATATGTTTTGATCTAAAAAAGAAAATAATATAAAAGTAAGGATGCAGACCTATTAGGAAAAGTAGAGACACTGAGGTTGAGACTCCGTTTGTGACATTTGATATTATGTCCTGATCTAAAGACTTGGAGGAGTTGATGTGATGTGATGATACTCGTTTAAGTACATGAAGGTCTGGGCTGAGACAGACGGGCGTGGTCGACTTCGCTTACATATGGTGACATCAGCAGTAAATTCAATAAGTAACTATGACGACGAAGAGGAGACCGGCGCCTGGGAGGTCACGTCTCCAGTCCTCTGTTGTGGGGCTTTTGCAGACGCTCTTGATATGGAGAACACTAGAGGTGTGCAGGGCTGCAGGAGACATCCTCCGTGCTGATTCTTATAACTCCTCCTGCTTGGAAGGTTGTACCTGTGGGGTTCTTAGATCCAACCATCTTCACGAGGAGCTGAACACTTTTGATTGCTCTTTTACGAACATGAAAACCTTCCCGGAAAAATTACCAAGTGACCTTCAGGTGCTAAGTGTTAAGGGCAACTCGATATATTACGTTTTGGACAACATTTCCCAGCTGACTGATCTTCGGGAGATTGATTTGTCTGGCAATAGAATTAAGTCCATCGGGAGAGGAGGCATGTTCCAGAATATGACACGACTCGTCTATCTTAATGTTGGTAAAAATACTATATCTACCATTTTCCATGACAACCTTGTGGGTCCCAAAGCTTTACAACACCTAGTCCTCTCCAACAATAAGATTAACTACATTGAGAACGAAGCTCTTCTGGACTTGACGAAGCTACAGGTGTTGGACCTTGAACAAAACTCCTTGGGATCACTGTATAAGGAGTGGTTCCACGGTCTGGGTAACCTGGTAGCTCTTAACCTCGCTCACAACCGGATACACAACATTCCACCCTCGGTTTTCAGAGTCCTGAGGTCCCTCGAGAGGATGTATTTAGCAGGTAATCGGATCTCGACTGTAAATCCGCTCGCCTTCTCAGGTCTGATCAGCCTGCAGGTCCTAACACTGGAAGACAACAAAATGGAGAGGATTCCTACTGCGGCGTTCCAGAGTCTGCCAGCGCTAGAGACTCTCACCCTAGACAAGAATCCCCTCATCAAGATCCAACCGTTAGATTTTTCACATCTCACTGTAGCTAAGATAAGTTTGTGCCAAATGCCCGACCTTAATATTATTGATTCGAAAGCATTTTACAATCTAATAAATGTATCTACTATACACATTAATAACAATAAAAAGTTAACGTATGTTCACCCTTCTGCATTTATGAGGGTGGACTCACTGAAGGAGCTACAGCTTCATAATAACAACTTAATGGGAATACAAAAAGAAATGGCTAAATATATGCCAGAGGGAGTAGAGCTTTCTTTACACGAAAACCCACTAAAGTGCGACTGTAACGTGAGATGGTTGAGGGAGTTGATAGCTCTTGGGGAAGATGCTAATATAACACTAGTTGAACCTGAACACTTAGTGTGCCACAGTCCACCCAGCTTTGCACACAAACTGCTGAAGAATGTTTTGCTCCCCAAGCTCCCTAGGCAATGTTCTCCTACGGTGCTAAACGTAACTCAGTCGGAGGCCATAGTGGGCAAAGTGGGTGAGCGGCAGGCACTGGAGTGTCGTGCCCTGGGCTCCCCGATTCCTCAGTTGGGTTGGATCGTACCAGACGGCTCCTTTTTGAACACCAGCTTGAACAAGATGGATCGAAGGTTTTTCCCTCCTGGTACTCTGGTGTACTATCACCTTAAGCCAAAAGACCGAGGGCGATATACATGTGTGGCCGAGAACACCATCAACAAAACGTTCAGTTCTATAACTCTCAACATCACTGGAATCGACATAAACCTCTTTCCTATTCACGTCTCGTCGCACTTGGTCACCCTTGTGTGGAACGGTACCGAACGTCGCGCATTTCCATCTTACAAGATCGTGTACACTGAGGTTGACGACAACGGCACCGAGGTAGGTGAGGTGCGGTCGAGCGTGGCCAGCCCCTTGTGGAAGAGCTTTACCGTCAGGCACCTCAAGCCCCTGTCTCATTACCGATTCTGTATCGGCAACGAGGACAATTCGAAGTATTGGCTACAGATTTCGTGCTGTCTTATCACCACTCAAGACATAGTGCAGAACATCTCCAGGATCTCCAACGTGGTGGTGGTGACCGTGACGGGAATCATGCTCATGATGACAGTATTGTGTCTCGTCTCCGTGGCCTCAAGAAAATACCGACAGATGTTTTACGAAACTCCCGACAAGGGCAGTGAAGGTTGTAGCATCCAGCTAGACAGCTTCTACCGCCCACTTCTGGGAGATTCGTGACGGTTAAAGAATGGCAACGGCTGCCACCCGATCCTGCTGCGTCGTCCCCCATGCTGTGCCCCAGACCCCTCCTCCCCTGGCCCACATACTCCCCCACCGCGCTCTCGCACCCACTCTAACGCCCACAATAGCCCAAGACATACGCCCACCCCTTCTACACGACCCAACATACTGGAGGACTGTTCCTGTGCACCGCAGAGGTCAGTCGATTAGTTTATACAGTATATTGTAGATCCACAATGTATATATTTGTGTGTATGTGTCTGTGTGTAAGCCACGAAGGAAAGATAACTGGATGTGGTGCTTGTATGTATTCGTGTACTATCAGACAGCTTTAGAAATGAGTGAACACAGAGCATTACCGGTAGTATATACTGTATGTGCTGAAGAAGTCAGTGAATGGTTGAACACCACCGATACTACATCTGTAATTTTAGTAAAGGTTGCCCTTAGACATAACAAGACAATCCGAATATTTTGGACTAGAATGGTCTAAAAATATTAACGTCGTTTACAAAGAGAGGAAACATTGACATCATAACCACGTAACATCAGTACAATACATGGTAAGATGAAGCCAACCTACCTACATCTTCTTGATCTGTATGAGTGAGAGCACACACCAACTTGTCTGGGCGATAGTGTCCACAGTAAGAAGGTAAACTTATATTTTTGTCAGGAGCACTTTGCGTAAACACTAGACTGAGGCTGGAAAGTTGACGGAGGTAAATGTTGAGCTATGAACTTTTATTTAGGCTTTAAAAAAATAATATTCAAGCCAGTTTATACCAAGAGAAGCATAAATATATATATATACAAGATATAACTAGATGAAAGAGGCAAAACAGGAAAAAGAATTTATGGAATCGTGTGAATTTGATGTTTAGTATCTACTGGAGCGAACTGCTAGACAATAAAAATGCTGAGGAATACAACACGAAAAATATTTACAGTATATGATTAAATGCTTGCACGCGTAAAATAAAATAAAGTAGGTTATGTAATGTTCCAATAATTAAGTTCATTTAATTCTGAATTCAAAATAAAATATTTTCGGAAATTTTTATCAAATTCATTTTAGGATCTATTTTCTATGCAGCAAATGATTACTTTTATTTTATGGGGAGGAAGAAGGTTTGGCATGTGATCTTGTTCTACCCCGTGAGGTCAAAGACAATGTAGGTAATAGAATGTGATGGAAAATATACTGGTTGTTAAAATGGGATGATGAAGCTTCGTGATCAACATTTGGATACGGACAAAAAAATTCAATGACATTTTCCATTACGGACTTGGTAATAGCAGTGTGTGTGTGTGTGTGTGTGTGTGTGTGTGTGTGTGTGTGTGTGTGTGTATGTGTGTCACGCTAATTTGGGATAATCGTCGATTGCCCCATTTTGTTTAGTTACTTCTACAGCTGTCTTGATAATATATGTAAACACTGAAACACCGTACCAGCTTTATGTTTTTATTTACCTCCTGGTTTACCACTGTATGTATATATATATATATATATATATATATATATATATATATATACATATATATATAATTTATGAGTGCCGGAACATAAATAATATACACTGCAGACTGAAGTTGTTCCTCTGCCAACTCAACTTCCTGGTACAAGTCCTGCAGGAATCCTGGAATTACCAACTGCTGCAAGTTTTCCCTGAGTGGTGGTTCGAGAGGAATACTGAGAAAAGTGTTATAAGATTTGTTGTCCTGAATTTTGAGTTAGTGTAGAACAACACAGCGTTGTGAGTTAAGGTACTGATCTGTGGAAGTCAGTTATTGAGTCATTCTGTAGATTGTGAGTGAGACGGGTAAAAATTATCTTATTTCATTCTTCCGCTATAATATCATTCCATTCCCACAACACCAATATAATTGAATCAATATACAGTACGAAATCTCCTGTCACCAACCACAAGAAACAATCATCTTTAAATGCCTAACATTTTGTTTGGTGTTACAGGACGAGCAGCCCCAAAGGTGGAGTGTCGCGTCTTCTCGAGTCTAGCTACGAGTCCCCCGACCTGCTGCCCTACACGGCCAACGTGGAGACCATGCCCATCATCCAGGAGACTCAGCTGTCTTCCGGATAGTTCTGTCTCTTCCACCACACTCTCACCACACTTATCTTTCCTCACAATTGCTACATGAAGCCACGAACGTTGGCACAGCTGTTATGTGGGGCCACGAATGTTGGCACAGCTGTTATGTGGGGGCCACGAACGTTGGCAAAGCTGTTATGTGGGGCCACGAACTTTGGCAAATCTGTTATTTGGGTCCATGAACGTTGGCACAACTGATATGTAAACCATGAACGTTGGCACAGCTGGTATGTTGGGCCATGAACGTTGGCACAACTGTTATGTGGGGCCACGAATGTTGCCACAGCTGTTATGTGGGGCCATGAAGTTGGCACAGCTGATATTTAAACCACGAACGTTGGCACAGCTATTATATGGGACAGCTGTCATTTGGGGACTATGAACAGTGTCATCGTCACGCCAGTATGAGAACCATAAACGTTGATAAAACTGTTATAATGAGGCCACAAATGTTACCATGGAGATACGTTTATCACTTAACGTCTTAAACGTTGTCGTCAAAACATAGTTATCCTATGGATGCCTCAAACGTTATCAAGGTGATCGCCATTAATTGGTCACCTTGAACGCTGTCATAAACATGGGAACACAGCTGTCAAGTGAAGGCTTCAAGCGTTTACACAGCCTCTGAGACACACTTGTCAAGTTAACGACTCAAATAGAAAAGAGTTTTGGTATCCAATCTCTTCCACGTGTATCAGAAACTTTTTGAAGCATACAAGGCGATTTTTTTCACGCTCTATAATAAAGTATTTAAACAAAGTTATCCAGAATCTGCTTATATGACAAAGTAATAATAATATTAATGTTAATGATGATGGTTCTGATAATGAATATCCACTATACTTAATATACTGTAACACATACACGATTTTAAGGGTTGATGCTCTAAGCCGTGAGAATCTTAGGAAGGTCTACGAATATACAGATGAACTATAAGTTGATTTTTTTTTTAGAAGAACTGAAGAAGGAATGAATGATTTATAAGAGAGTTACAGAGGTAACTGGACTGTCCTATTAAACACCAGTCAGGATTAAAATCTAGTGTCTTTAGTAACACAATGAGAAGTTAAATGAGAAGAAAATAATGATGATTCCTGCTTTTATGTGACAGAGCTTCTTGTAAAAGTTGAACTCTAATTAGCCCCTTGAGTACAATGGCTTAAACTTTTGAGTATGATGACTTAACCCCCTTGAGTACAATGGCTTAAACTTTTGAGTATGATGACTTAACCCCCTTGAGTACAATGGCTTAAATTTTTGAGTATGATGACTTAACTTCTTGAGTAAAATTACTTAACTTCATCAGTACTATGACTTGAGCCTCTTGAGAAGAATGACTTAATCTCCTAAGTACGTTATCTCAGCTCTTTGGTTACATTTAAATCCTCACTTGATAACAATGATCTTGTACTCAGGGGGTTTAGTCACTGTACTCAAAGTCAGGTTTAATAGCAAAATATATGACACTTTACGAACTAATTTCTCCAACTAGACTGACTGCTAACAGATGTCTCCTAAAGGTAAAACAGGCAGCCAAGATGTGAGGAAATGGTGAGATCCACTCAACCATTTCTCTCTCACTTCAGCCATACAGACTACGCCACTACGCATTGTGATGTTGTTTCTGAAATAAGAATCTTCGTAAATTCTTAACTAGATAAAATACAAAAAATACAACCATCTGTTTAATAAGAACTAAAGGTGATACAACATTATAACAAGAAACTAATGGATTTTTAAATTAGAATTAAAAAATTTCACTAAAAAAATCTAATGAAAGATAACACCATAAGACTCTAAACGAAAAAGAAAATATTATTGTTATATTTTCAAGTAAACAAAAGAAATGCGACTAAAGTTTCGAGGAAGGAGAAAGTTGCAGTCTGAAAGTTGTTGACAGGAAGTAGTAACGTCAGGAAACGAGATGGACACACGGTCATTAGTGTTAATGTTAAAGGTAAGTATTGAGGTAAATGTATCATGTATGCCGGTTTACACACACACACAGACACACACACACACACACACACACACACTACCAGAATTAACACATAACGCAGTATCGACTTTCCTTAACCCAAAGATAGAAGCTTATATCATGTAGGCGTAAAACTAATCATCTTTGACTGCTCTTAACCTGACACTGGCCTACAGGTGTGTGTGTGTGTGTGTGTGTGTGTGTGTGTGTGTATCATGGACATTCACATTAAAGGACAAGAGCAGATAGACGACAGTACGAAAGTAAACAGATCAACTTGAGGACAGACCAGGGGAACATGACCAGGAATGAAACACTGAAACAAGAAATGAAATTACTATGTTTGACAGAAATAAAACAAAAGACAAACGGCTGAGATGATTGAATGACGTCAGTAGTGTACAAGACAAACACCAAAGAATAACAAATGACTACAGTACATCAGAGGGAACAATAAGAAGATGAAGGGTGAGGTGAGGACTTCAAGGTTGACAATGATCTACCTGAGGGGTGATATATGATTAATATCACACATATAGGCAAAGTAAACGCATATGTATTACATTAGAGGACACGAAAGACTTATAAACAAGCATAAATACGAGTTATATCCTGACTGTTTTGTTTTTACTTGTCTCGACATATAGTTTGAGGAAGCAGACTCGCCCGGATATTTTTTTATGGGAGGGGAGGGAACGTCTTTTGATGGCCTCCGTATATGGCTGATTTAAAGCAGAGGAATGTGGGCATCACTTCTGCCATGTCTCGGTTATCTTCATCAAGTACTGGTTGACCAAAGGGGTTGTTAAACAGCTCCGGGACAGGCGTAACTTTATTCCTAGTATATTCTTTGAGTTGGGACTTGATTTTTTCCACACTATTATCCAAACTGTCTACAGGATGATCATGAGGCGTAGCACTGGTAACACTATATCACTGTTATGGTATTTCTTCTATATTCTCCCTTCTTTTCCTGTTGACATAATAACGATGTCCTGTAAAGAATAATGATTGGCCACTCGCTATGTGGTTATGATCTACATAATTGGTTATTTTGGAATAAATTTTACATTCACTTAGCCCTCTAAGGTACAGACAGATGTTTCAAATAGCCTACGAAGGTATAGACAGGCCAGATCTCACTGATGACTGACTGACAATTAGCCAACTTAATTCAGTACGTCAGGTCAAGTCACGTTGTTGAGGACAAGGTCAACTTTCAATGGTCATTAACTCACAGCAGACAGTCTGGGAGAAGACGAAATTGGGGGTAGACGAAGTGGCCATTAACCACCCAAAAAGCTGCTTGGGCAAACGTTCATGTGGTGCAGCTATCATAAACGTCCAGCTGTAAGACAAGGAGGAACATCAGACACTGTTGATTACTGGCGCGAAATTTTCCTGGAGCGGCAGCGACGGTGATGCTTTTGATGTAATTGGTAACCTATGAAGTACTACATAGACAATAGGTAACAGTAATAGGATAATGACATCTGATTGACTCACCAAATAATGTAAATTAATCCATCCATTTTTATTTTTCACTTTATTTTTTTCGAAATCACCGTCTAAATCCATATTTCTGCATCAGGTACTTAAATAGACTGTCTAATCACAGCTCTATATTGCCTCTCCTCTTCATATTTTTCAAAGAGGTCACCAGGTACTGTAGCTGCTATGACTGATGTTGGTTACCAGTACCAATCCTGTGTCTATAGTACCATACCTGTTGTCTATGTAAAGTAGTAATCAACAGGTCACCAGCATAACCACGTGTTTATTATATGTCATCTTGTTATGATTGAAGAAGTAACTCGTGGAGAGAGACCTTACTGTGTTGTATCAAGCTGGTAGGATTTGACTGCTTAAAGCATAGTTAATGTGTATATATTATTCAACAAAATAAAGAATAAATTTCAATCTTTTTTTGACGATGTATTCTCTAAATGGCATTCTCTGTATGGAGTGAAAAGTTGGTGTGCTTAAGGTAAATATACAAATGGGTGAAATTGATCAGTAAACAGAAACATGGCGAGCACTCCTAAGGTGAAGCTGCTTTATAATACCGGAGTGACTCTGTTTTTAATATAATACTTTATATATTGAATTTGATAAGGACTCAGAGTATTCCTCATTGGCTGCTGTAGATAGCTTGAAATTCATAAAAATTTAGTTTTCTTAATTAGATGTTAGACAGAAATATAAAAATAGGGAGATTCGATAATCCCTGGGTGTTTATGAACAGTATGTACCTATTATATTCAGTGTCTTCACCGATATTTATTCATTTCATATTGAAATTCTGTGTAACATAAGGGAATCACTTTTACATATTTCCCTCTCCCCCGAAGCTCATCATCACCTCTCCATGTGTGTGACCTTGCCAACAGCTGGTGATGGAGAGTCTCTGGTACCCAAATCACGACAAGAAACACAAGAATGTAAGTCAGTTGCAAGTGGACCTCAGTCATAATATTACTTAAACCCTAATTAATCTCAAACCTAACCTAACTTAACCTAACCTAACTTAACCTAACCTAACTTAACCTAACCATTAAGATTTATAACCATTTTCATTGGGCCCCATTAGGATAGGTACACATTAAGAGTGGAGCTTATAATAACTGGAGCCCATTAAGATTGAGCCCCAATCCAAACGTGTGGGTTCAGTTGAGAGCCTATGTGGACTTAGGCTCCACCTGGCCAACCATTACCCCCTGGATTGTCTTCAGCACAGAGAAGTAATCGTCTCCATCACCGTCAGAGAGCATTAACTCCTCCAGGCTATATAATATAATGAGTTCATATCTTTTCTCTCGTTGCCTCGTGATGTCTGTGTGGATTCTTCTCTCCCGATCTCACTATGAGGTGTGTGTGTGTGTGTGTGTGTGTGTGTGTGTGTGTGTGTGTGTATAGGACCTATGAGGAGTGCATGGCTTTATTATTGTTATTTTATTATTATTGTTATTTTATTATTATTGTTATTATTATTATTTATTTATTTATTTATTATTATTATTATTGTATTGTTATTATTATTATTTTTATTATTATTATTATTATTATTATTATTATTATGTATTTATTTATTATTATTATTATTATTATGTATTTATTTATTATTATTATTATTATTATTATTATTATTATTATTATTATTATTATTATTATTATTATTATTATTATTATTATTATTATTTTTATCATTATTATTATTATTGTTGTTGTTGTTGTTATCAGTAGGAATCCTTTATTGAGTTTTATTTGCAGTTACTGATTAATTTTTAAATCTCCAATTTCTTGTAAGGAAAAGAATTGATTAAAGAAGGTTGGTTATATATTTTGTCTACTATTGAGTCTTCGTAGAAATTAGTCCCGTTTTCAAGATTTCATTCCCAAAAGATAGAGAACTACTGGATTGGATATATGAATGACCTAATATTAAGTGTAACTGATTGAGTAACAGCTGAGGTAACACAATAGCGACCTGGTATAGTTGAGGAGGGCGAGATGTTGTAAAAGAATAATGATAAGTTTTACTGTTAACCGGAGACAAGCTTTGATGTCGGCTTTGATCATGTTTGAATGTTTGTGGCCATCAGGTATCGTCCAGCTTGTCAGAAAGATATTTTTGGTTCATCAGTCTGAAAAAATATATTAAACCAATTAGAAAAATTATGGCGTCTTCTTTCTCTCACATGAATGTTTTAGTTTCAGACACTCCTTGTGTAAAACTGTAAATAAAACAATAGACATCCCAACACTGCTACAACCTGGAGTATAATATATATGACACAATTTTACCAGCAGTATCTGTCTCACATTCTGTTGTAGCTTGACACACTTGTACGCTCGTGTGCTTTCATAACTATGTACCTCATATGAATAATGTCTCTTAATAATAAAATGCATTTGAAAGACAGAGTGTTTCTTTGGCCACCATTACAGCTGATAGAGGAGAGAAGCTGAATGCATGAACTAATAAAACATTATGTACCGAGAGAAGGATCCATCCTACAGTGTGGACTTTACAAGGACTCCTTAAGTGGCTGGGAGTCAAAGGCGGCCATTAAATGAATGCAATTAGATGAAACTCGAAAATGACAGTTTTAGTCGAAATTAATCTCT
This sequence comes from Homarus americanus, assembly GCF_018991925.1. NCBI lineage: Eukaryota > Metazoa > Arthropoda > Malacostraca > Decapoda > Nephropidae > Homarus > Homarus americanus. The sequence goes on along the minus strand of NW_024739542.1, from coordinate 3,125,315 downwards.
TCATATCTAAAGATGCCAATGAACTCTATATTTTTTTTTCACTGACAGACCCAGGTTATGAAAACGGTGAACTCAGCAACAAATGAGAGAAAAGTGACCCATCAAACGCAGCCATCACCTTTAATTCAGCAAACACACGTACAGTACACACGCTTCCATACACTCATGCACACAGACACCATAAACAAACACACACACACACACACACACACACACAAACACACACACATAAGATTTACTGTATTTCTCTTGGGATCTTTCCTCGCCGTAGTCTGATGCATAAATTAACTTAGCGTGACTGATTAAAGACTTGCACACGTACAAAACACACGTATACAGACCCAGACACACAGAGGTGAAATGATATACCAATTTTGGTATGCATCGTACGCATGGCTGAAAATTTGTGTAGGCAAGTTTTTAAATTTATGTTGTTCATATACGTATCTCTCTCTCTCTCTCTCTCTCTCTCTCTCTCTCTCTTTCTCTCTATGTTAATACTTTGTACCATTCCCCTTTACTATAGCCTTAGCCTTTTACTTAACCCTTTACTGCTTTTTATTGTTAGTTAGCCTTTTCAATGATTTTTAGATACCCTTTCAGTATTTTTCTTTACCAAACACGCTCTCGAGGCCAGATCACGCCATAAAACAAGTCATTCTCAGTTGTCACCTCATAGAGTACAGGCATAGAGCTCAGCATAGAAAGAATCCCTGTTACTTTTCCGGATAAAATCCTCACTGTGTAGTAGCGAGAGGTCAACTGATCAACTGTGTTTTATAATACTTTTGTCGGCGTTTAAACAGTTGGGTTTATAATGTAGGACTCTTTTGTTTTTTTTTAGTGTTTCTTTTTGAGTAAATTTGGTCCTAGTGACTTAGACTCATCGTCAATATCTATTTGATCTTGATTTTAAGGTCTAAAAAATCTAAATAATCATGTATATTAATATGACTCAGAGATGACACAAGGCTTACGATAATCATATAGATCTATTATGTCTCATATGACTTACCCAACTCGACAGTGAGAATTGGAAAGAAATCGATCTTGTCTCGTCATCGGTTGGAGAGAAGGCCTTGTGGTATCAGCTTTAACACGGAACTTTGCAGACCGCTGTGGGAAGTTTTCTTGGCGAGAGGATCTATCTCATAGCTCGCCAGGGACCACGGTGACACCATCCTGGTTAAAAGTCTTCTTTAGAGAGAGAGGGGGGGGGGTTATTGGGAGTACAGTACAGTCACCTCAAAAAGGACGCGTCTCCTTCCGAACGAGTCAGTGTCAAAACTAAATGAAATACTGCAGCATCAGCAGTGTTGGGATCCTGAACTAAACACACCTATGAGTATTCTTAGTTATAATGTCCCTTACCTGAGCATGTTATACACATATCCTCTAACATTCCGTTTTGAATGTAAGAGTAAAAAAATATGAACAAATAAAGGATTCCTCACTTCCTCTTTCATTGGTGTTGTCACCCTGACTCTCTCTCTCTCTCTCTCTCTCTCTCTCTCTCTCTCTCTCTCTCTCCTGGGGAAGATGGCATATTATTGAAGTTGTCAGGGAAGAATGTCATTCTTAATACATTTGAAAATTATGCCCTTGATCTGTATTACGTAAAATAAATTTGATGTAACAAATACAAAGGCGCTTATTTTTCAATTGAAAGACGCAATAAAAGTTCCTTATGCACCAGATACAACAAACAAATATTGTAATATGTAGTCAAAGTAGATGCGACCCAAGTGACATCTTATCGTCCACTACCAGCTAAATCTCTTCGGCGGCGAGAATGTATAGAACTGTTTTACGCCCTATGTTTACTCAAAGATTGGATCACTTGTTTTAATATGAATTTACATAATTTAGTGTGGTGGTCTGACCCATAGACACGAGTGGCAAACGCAGGGGTTTAGAGCAGTGCACACAGTGCGTCCCAAACGAGCTGATGAGGACTGAGGACTGGATGATGGTGCGATAATAAATGGCTGCCTTCGTTGCATGGCCCATAAATCTTGTGAAAACGTTACATAATTGTTCTCATGTGTACATCATACTGATGTTTTGGTTAAGATTCGGAAAGGTTGGCCACAGAACTTAATATATACAGGGTATGTCTATATAGGCAGAGCCAATCCCCCCCCCAAAAAAAAAAAAAAAAAAAAAATATATATATATATATATATATATATATATATATATATATATATATATATATATATATATATATATATATATATATATATATATATATATATATATATATATATATATATATATATATATATATATATATATGTATATATATATATATATACGTTTCCATCGAAAAAAATTTTTTTCGAGTAATTTGGACTTCACTTTCACTCACGAACTTACATTTTTGCGGGAAACACTGCTTCCACATGACTCACGCGCCAATCACTTAAAGTCTTGGTGTCACGTGACTGTTTACCAATCAGCATTGCTCTCGGTGTCACCTGATACTCTGGCGTTTGCTCAGTTTCGATTTTTTTTTGTTGGCTAGTAGCAAGATAACGTCTTTCTGCCCGGGTGTTCTTTGTCAACTTGGGAAACTATTCATCGTGTATTTCAAAACAAAGCCGCTGCCATTAACATTTTTAAGGCTCATGGTATTCTGCCAACTTCTGTGAAGTGCTACAGGTGTTCAAACGCAAAATATTGAACGATTGTGGAAGGATGTCAAGAGTTGGGTGCTTCGTGTCGGCAATAAGATGGAACATTGTATTCCAACGAACACAGGACTTTGCTACATCACTTCCTCCTACAAGTAGCGTTACTTTATCCTCTTGCATCTGGTGATTAAGGTAAGTTTATTACATAGCGGGGAGTCCAGGGGAGTTAGGAGGTACAGTAGGTCAGGTCCTTCTGTTTTCGTTAGGTTTCGTTTCGTCAGTTTTTTGTGTGTTTTTACCCCACAATTTCCCTCTACTTCAAAGCCTTGCTCACTTTTTGCAACCAATATTGTTGGTAATTGGGAGGGAGGGTGGTCATATATCCATAACGTTTCATTTGCGACGGAAATAAAGGTAAAATTCGCTTGAAACACCACAAAATAAACAAGAGAAACCTATTTTTGTTAGTCGTTTCCAGGATCGATCTTTTCCGAATCCTTACCGTTTCTTCTGAATGTGATATGAAGGTGATTTTTACCTACGTGAATTTTATTTACGTTCTCATTCACACAAATTGCCCAGTTCATGAACTAGGTAAGATTTTACAAACGTTGCTTAGTAAGACGAAGGAGCAGACTCTGTGTGTGTAAAACCAACAAAGTCTAGTTTTACTACTGAAGTCCTTGTGATGTCATGGTAGAGTCCCCTATTCTTACTTGGAGGTCCCAGGTTCGACACCTGACTAGTGAGGCCTTATTTGTATATGGAGGTCTGCGTTCATTTAGACTTATTGATACTGTATATATATATAGTGTGTGTGCGTGTCATTGCATGATAGTTTGTACACAGGTGCAGGAAAGGAAGGGCTGATAATTATACAGTAAATCCTGGATGAAAATCAGCATACCCTCGAGGCGTACTGTGTAGGGGTGATGGTGGGGCCCCATACACTGTGCCCAGACAACATCACGTCACCAGATAACATCATAACACCTTAAGCTGTGAAAGACTCAAGGTAAACAATTTTAACCTGATCATTAGGTTAACCTTTCATAATTGCTAGTTACTATGTTATGAACTTATAGATACGACAGTCATCAGGTTCTGTTCACTTAATATTAATGATGCAAAATGTGATAGAATGTTGGTGCATTACCACATAACATTAATGACAGGTTTGATATGTAAAAAAAAGTAAAAAAAAAATATACCATCAATATGTAATTCCAAACAATGACCCAACTTAATGTGGAAACGTGGTGGTAACGTTTCTCTATACATTCACGATAAGGGAATAGAGTAACCAAATATTGTTTTCTACAGTATTGGTCTCATATTTGTTTTATTATAATTCAAGATTGTTCTCACATTAGTGATTTGTGAATAAAGTCATCAGGCATGATCAGTTCCACCTGTTGCGACACTCCCGGCAGCTATACTGAACCAGAGCCCTCACAGGGTTCACTCCAGCGGTTCATTATCGTAACTGTTTTAATCAACTCTGCTTCCTTGTCGTCCTCTGTATCTCTCTCTTTATTCAACTTTTTTCTCTCACTTTTTTTTTCTTTCTCTGTCGTTATTCTGGCCACACAATACTCGAGAATAAGCAGTACCTCACACCAACTTTTATTTGAAAAATGTTATACAGTGTCATGAATCACCAACACACACACACACAAGCACACACACACACACACACACTTAGTGAGAAAACATTTTCACCCTGGAATTATTCATCTAAAAGGCAAGTGGCTCAACTGAGATAAAAACACATTTGTTGAAAATCAGAGATGGAGAGAGAGAGAGAGAGAGAGAGAGAGAGAGAGAGATGGGAGGGGGGGGGATGAAAGTGATTTATAATGTCTTTGATGTTCGTGTGTGATATTTTTTGGTGACATTTAGTATTATAGTTCAAAATGTTTATGAAGAAACAACCGTACAGTACAGTGTTAGGTTTAGTTAGGTTTAAAGTGCAGGAACACATAAATTTACATATCGTTAGAGTATCATCAGTAACATTAATATCTTTGTGTATATACTAGTAAGCGTAAAAGAAAATTCAACATTACAGTAGCAATATACTGTAACACTGACACAAGTAATCAGGACCTCAAATTAGGACTCAGGATATTCTGGAGTCGTGTGTGTCGCTTTCATGTCATCAGGGGGATGTTTTAATGTCTATGTCATAACCTTGATAATGATAAGAGAATATTTATCATACAATACCTGGAATACAAACTTACTTCCCGTGGTATAAAGGGCACTGGATAGGTGACTGGATGTGCTTGTCGTTCTGCTTAATATATGCTCTTGAAATATAGTTACAGGTATTACATAAACATTATCACACAAACACTAGCAAAATTACCCGGCTTCAGCATGGGTTAGTTTAGTTTAGGCTAGGCTATCTTTTTTTTTTTTTTTTTTTTTAACTGGGATTAGCCACCCGGACACAGGTCACTAACCCACATCGTGGTCTGGGGAGTGAAAATGTAATAATAATAATAATAAAAATAATAATAATAATGAAAATAATAATGATAATAATAATAATAAAGACATACAAAAATAAAAAAAAAGATCAAAAGTGAGAAACAATATATGTATATTGTGTTGTCAAAGTAAGAGAAACAATTGAGACCCTGCAATTGTGTGCAAATGAGGCAGAAAGTCAGATCAGCAACCTGGGACTTGGTCACGAGTTTTGTGATGCCATATGGCAGCAGGGTATACCATTAGACAACACATTATGCTTCCATTATCTTCCCAGGCGGTAGTACCTCCCTGTTTGTTACCTGCCTACTACCTACTCCCTTGTTTAGTTTAGGCTAGGCTAGTTTAGTTTAGTCTAGTTTAGTTTAGTGTAGGTCATATAAGATGTAAAAATATACCACCATGAGGACCAGCCTGGCATATACTGTTGACTCGACCTGACAGATTCAAGCATGATGGATGAGGCTGCACCATTGTCTTACTACTGGGGTTACGGAGAAGGAGAAAAAGAGAGAGAAAGAAGGAAACAAAGAAGGAGAATAAAACTGAAAGACCGAGTTAAAGATAAATGAATTAGCGGAGAGATGAGGCAGAAGTGGAGAAGGAGAGAATCAGACAGACATGAATGTAGAGTGATGAAAGTACGTGGGAAAAATAATCTCTTCTCTTCTAAAGGATTTGGACTCCAATTTCTCTTCACTAACATCGTTATCCTTTATTTTACTCTTTCCTTACACATTCTCCCTCTCTCTCTCTCATTCTGTCATTTTCACTCTCTCTCTCTCTCTCTCTCTCTCTCTCTCTCTCTCTCTCTGACGTCTTGGTATTCGCCAGATGTGTGCATTAAGAAGGTCCTGTGATACTGTACATAAGCTACACGGTTTATACAGCAGACGAAGCTCAGATTATTCCCCCCGCCCTAGCTACAATGTCTTCCTAGCTAGTTTATAGTGCACCACCCTCTACCACTGTATCTACCACTGTATTGTCCTCAGTATCCCGGTGAATGTAATCATACCACTGAATTGTGTTAGAGATATATCTGTAGTAGGAGGGGGAGGGTGAGGGGGAGGGGGGAGGGGATGTCAAGCGTTAGGGTGAGTTATATGAGTGTATCTCTTTACTAATGGTTGGTCGTTAGTCACAGTCAGATATTCAGATTAGGTCATGTGTGTGTCGGTCTGTTTAGAGACACAATTAATGGCCGTGTGAGTGTATAATGTGCCTGTGTATGTTGACGCCGCTGCAAGGTTTACCGCTGGTGTGTACGTTGGTTGGTATTGATTGTTGAGTGTTAGAGGGACGTACACACACACACACACACACACACACGCACACACACACACACACACTTCACTCTCAGACAAAATTAAATAAAAACGATAAACATGAAAAAGCAGTAAGAGGGAAAAATAGCAAGTAATAATGTTGAACAGTATGTAAGGCCCTATTAGGCATGAACCAAGCGGATGTAAACTCGTCCCGTGATCCGTTACCATGGCAGTGTAAATATTGAACTAATGATGCTGTTGCTGTAGATTAATATAGCCACCGCTGGACACTGTCATGTTGTCGATTTCTTTAACACCAGAAATAATCCTCTTGTTCATCATTATATGAACTGTTACCATAAGACTCTTGGTCAATTAGCGTACGATTAGCACCATAACCATCTATGTGTGGTACAAAACCAAAAATATGATCTAGAGTAATTTTGTAGACATACAGACAGAACCGAAAATAATCAATCACCTACTACGGCAGTCCCTACGTCACCAGTGCGATACTTCTAACACGAGGGCAGTGAATACCAGGAAAATGGTGTCACGTTGTTATTGACCATCCCAGATTCGCTTTAACTACACTTTGAATTCTGATGGATTTGTTAAAGTCTCTCTCTGTTACACTCCCATATCAAACATATTTAATGAGCTTTTCAACAGAGTCAGGTGAGTCACAGGTGAAGATGGTTAGGTTATGGTCCATCAGTACGGTAACTTACCACCTAAGACTTGAAGATGACTTAAATATTTACTATTTTGTTATTTGTTATATATTTTCCTTGGTGCTTATTTTTTTTATACTGTTAGTTACATTATTTATTATTATTATTATTATTATCATTATTATTATTATTATTATTTCACACTGCGTCATATACGACTAAAACACACACACACACACACACACACACACACACACACACACACACACACACACACACACACACACACATTAAGGCCGTCCTCTCACTAATGGCTCGCAAGACTAATATGTGACGTTATGAGGAAAACTCCCTGATGTGAAGACGACCCCGAGAGAGAGAGAGAGATATTAGCTTGACACGTGTACAGAAGAAACAAAAAAATTCATCTTTGCTTGTACTGTACCAAAATTTCCCCCCCCTCCCCACCTCTTTCCCTTAGGTGATTATCCCCCTACAAAGCCAACAGATGTCCCCTGAAGAGTCCTACCGGTGGTCCTTCAAGCTCCCAGGGTGTTAGTTAGGTAGGATCCTCAGACCACCAGAAGAGGGATTTTCTTTATCACTGCCAACTCCTCTCCACCTGAGCCAGAATCTTAAAAGGTTTAAAAGCTAATTCCTCCCTCAACGAAGATGTGATATCAGGTTTATTTGGCTACAATTAAAACAACGACTCAGAGGTGGAGGTTAAAATATTGTTTATTTATTTTTTTTCCCCAATTGGTGTTGTTGGGACAATGTTTCTTTCGTTTATTGTATCCGAACAAAAATATCTCACTATATATTATATCCCAAACAAACAACTAAATACCTTGATTATGATACACAATTCCACTCGGGCATCCACGCAGCCATAAAAATCATATAATGAAAATATTCAATTAATGAACTTTTTTTCCGATGATGTTGTTGTGTCAAAAGTGAAATGAAACGAAGGTCATTTAATTTCCCCCAAAGCCTCAACATGGCGAGTTAGTGACTGTGTTTTCCTCCCTGTTTGTCTCTTTCTATTTTTTTCCCATATTTCTGTCTCTGTTTCCCTCATTTAACTTTAGACACAATTTAGTGAAGAATTTGGTCTTCTACAATTTTATAAAGTCTTTTGGGATATTTAGAGGAAACACTGAACAGCGTAGGTTGGATACAAGCTTCTTCGTTATGTTCACAAGACTAGATTAATTTTCCTTAATTATGAACTAACAGATAACTTTGTTACTGCGGACACCTTAACATTGTAAACGTTTCTATCAATACTCTATTATTTAACTTAATATTGTTAACCATGTTATGATCAAGCCCTTAGAAAGTTAACTCTGCTTTTCTGAATACAAGAATATTATTAAAGTTGATAACCTTCCCAGGTTCATTATCCTGGTCACGCTGGACGCCTGAAGACATATTTATCAATAATAATATCAACCAGACTACATCAGTTCACTCGATTTCTTGTAATAAATAGCTGTCCTCCTCCCCGGTTTAGTCTTGTTATCCCTAATCCTCAAGTTTTCTTCTTCCGTCTTATGAGATGAAGTAACTATTTATCAGAAGCTCAAAAGAAGAAAAGTTTTATACAGAGAAGGAAACATTATTATTCCATCTCATTACTATTTGCATCTATGTTATATTATCGTTATATCTTTTACTATTTCTCCTTTCATTTATAGTTTGGTTTTTATGTGAAGCTGTATCTCTCCCGAGGCGCTAAGGCAGTGGGGTTCCCAGCTGCCCTCCCAGGGTGCTCAGAAAAGAACTGCTGGTCATGCCTATATGTTAAATGTCATAGTATTGCCAACAGCTGCATGTGAAAATTAACAGAATAAAATATCCTAGTAATTTTCTGGTAATGGTGATAATAACAAGGGTTTGTGTTCCTCGATGAGTAAGGTGAAAGTTTAGGGAGAGGATAATGGGATAGGGTGTGTGTGTGTGTGTGTGTGTGTGTGTGTGTGTGTGTGTGTGTGTCTTGCCCGAGACCTGGCACGGGTCTGGGAGTGACGTCATGAAAGAGGCGCCACGCGCGTGATTCACAAGCCCTGGAAATATTGAAATGTTAATTCATGCATTTATAAATCCTTCAAAGTGTAGGAGTTTAGAATCTTTCTAAATGTGGCTCAGGCATTTTTGTGCATAAGTATTGATAGTCACTGGACCAATGGCGAGATAAGACATGAATATTAGGGCCAGGCGCTAAGTTTGAGTGACAATGGTCGTGTAGAATATCCGACCATCAAACACTAATACAACTTACGTCAGGTGATAGTCTGGTGACAGAAAATACATGAACATATGAGCACATGAGAGGGGAAGTATTGATGTTCATTGCGGTGATGCAGTGAGCTACACAAGTCCACACAGACCTGAGTTAAAACGTTAATTTCATGAGAAGATTAATGTAATGAATTACATCTTTAAGTGATGGTCGTCATTGTATCATAGGGAATGTGTGGGCATCTCTCTGTCTCTTTGTCTGTCTGTACATCCGTCTTGGTTTCCGCCAGTTGTCTGCTTTAGGGAAAGTGTGTAATAATGTACATCCTGTTCACCATGTACAGCACAAGACATTATTCAGTACAACACACGAGGCTTAGGTTCCCTCCCTGGCACATTATCTCACTAGTTTATGGTGCACCCTCACTCACTGAAACTGCCACTGTATTATTTTGGATATAATAATTACTGTACGTACTAGAGCATTGTGCTTGATACAATACCCGCTGTACCCACTGCTGCATTTCGGCCTTCAATACATTAATAGTTGTATGTATGTGTGTTGGGGGTGGGGGGGTAGGCACAATTAGGATGGATTATATCAGTTGATCGCCCGCTAATTATTGGCCATAAAGTCAGACAGTCCAACAGTCAGCCAGTGCCGAGTATGTTGTTCTGTTTCCTCACACACAGTTATTAAACGTGTGAGTGTATGATGAGTTTGTGTTTCAGTGTGGATGTTGGATATTGAAGGATCTCTCATACATTAATACACACACACACACACACACACACACACACACACACACACACACACACACACACACACACACACACACACACACACACACACACACACACACACACACACACACTCGGTCATCACTCTGACTAATGGTTAACACGGCTAATATGAGGCGTCATGTGGACGGAGCTCCCCTGGTGCTAAGATACTCCCAAGGTTGAGAGAGAGAGAGAGAGAGAGAGAGAGAGAGAGAGAGAGAGAGAGAGACTACAGCTTAGGGTCTCTTGGTTGGTCTCCTAATATCACCTAAGCTGTCACCTCCACATTTCCTCTCAGACAAGATGACCAGAATCTTCCCTTTAACTTGTACCATCATGCTCTCCCTCCCTGGGTGTGTGTTACAGGGGCATTATCCATCCCCTCTACAGGCCAATCATAGGTCAAAGCACACCTGAGGAGAACTAACAGTGTTCCTTAAGCTCCAAGGAGTGTTAGATAGGATCCTCAAGCTTACGAGAAAGGTCATGCTTTATCACCACCGACCGTCTTCCAGCTGGGTCAGATTTTTAAAGACTTATACATTAATTACTCCTTAGGCACGTGAAAACCTTGTATAAAATATTCCCTAAACTGATGATGTTAGGTTAGGTTAGGTTAGGTTAGGTTAGGTTAGGTTAGGTTAGGTTCGGTTAGGTTAGGTTAGGTTAGGTTAGATATAAAAAAATCACTGGATATATCGCCAATAAATAATTCTGATTTCTATTTGCAATTAAACTCCAGCGTACACAAACATAAAACCATATAATGCAATTATTTAATTAATCGTTTTTTTTCAATGACAAAGTTGTGTCAAAAGTAAACTAGATCGAAGTTCATTTAATTTCATTGAAAGCTGAATATGACATGGGATTATCATAGTGGTGGCGTGTTATCCTTCCTTTTTCTGTCTGTCTGTCTGTCTGTCTGTCTCTCTATTTACTTCTCATTCTCTCTCTTTCTCACTCTCACTCTCTCCCTTTCCCGCTTTACGTCTCCCCTTCTCTCTCTACCTCTCCCTTTCTCTTTTGTTCTCTCGCTACATTTCCCTTTCTCTCACTTTATCTATCTCTCAAAACTCCACAACAATATATAATTTCCCAGCAACTCTCGTTTAACACGTAACTGATAACAAAAGCTTCAGAGAAAGAACTTACAAATCTCTGCAAACGAAAATTATCCTCAGTCATAAGAACAAACTATGAATAAAGTTTTATCCCATATTAATGTAATTTCTACATTGCTGACAAACTCTAAGACTAACATTTACCGAGAACTTAAGATTTTCAGTATTTTCCAGAGGTTCTGTGTTAAGTTTTTATATTACCATATAATGTGTCTGTGTCTGTGTCTCTGTGTTTTGGTGTATAAAGAAACTTAAACATGTTCAAGAATTATTCATATGCACAAATGTGTTCGAATATATGCACACTTTACACTCTTTTGAACACTTTAGGGTTGAATCTTATGTTTGCCTCAGTGGCGTGGTGTGTATGTGTGTGTGTGTGATTAATTCCTATATACAGTATATCCGAGTACATATACCAGGACAGCGGTAACACCAAGAACAAAAGCTGTTCAATATGTTCTACACGCCCCTCACAGAACGCTCCTTTCCATCTTCGTCGTCATTCTTCTAACCAAAGAAAAGTATTTTGATATTGTATTTCATATTTCAAGAACGTATTTCAGTCACGTTCTTATTCCTGATTGTATTTTGAGTATAGTTGTGTACTACATATACCAGAACGTTGGGAGATGATCGGGGATGAGAGTTATAGGAGAGGAGTTAAGTCGGGAGAGGATCCACTACCACCACCTTCTTTTAGGAATAGGTTAGACATTGGTTAGCTTCTAAGATGAGGCAACAGTATTAGAGGAGACAGAATATTTTAACAGTTCACTGGGAATAGAAAGAAGTTTAAGGTGCATATATATTGAGGATAAGAAGTGAGAGACCATCAGGTTTTGAGAAATTGTTTGATTCTTGATCTTTGCAAGGGATAGTATGCAACTAGAGCAGGTACTGGGGACTTCGACAGATCAAGGGTCGCATTTTTGACACTTATTGTACCATGAAGATTAGGTTTATCTTGGCCTGAGGGAGGAGGAGGAGGAGGAGGAGGGGGGGGGGGGCGGTGAAATCAGAATGAGAGTATGGAGGAGATAATGAAGCTGTTGTAAAAGAACTAAGCTGATGTTTAAAAAGATCTCTCATTGGTGGGTTCCTAAAAAGAGACTCTGTTTTGTACTGGGTTAGAGCTTTTTTTGTGTGTGTTGATTCCACTTAATAATGAAAGTGTTGTATATTTCCTAATGTTTTACCCGGGGTCTTGTGAGGTTTGTAAGAGATCAGTTGTTGTATGGCAGGAAAGGTCCACTCGGGGGATGGTTTCTTTGTTAATGATAGACTGTTAATTCTTTATAGTCTGTACAGTTCTTGAATTTTCTACCTGATCTGTAAACAGTTGCCTCATTACTAAAAAACGTCGTCGTTCTTCCTCGTCGTCGTCGTCGTCGTCGTCCTCTTCTTCGTCGTCGTCGTCAGTCGTCGTCGTCGTCGTCTCTTCCGTCGTCGTCGTCTCATCGCTTGTCGTCGTCGTCGTCGTCGTTTCGTGTCGTCGTCGTCTTCTTCTCGTCGTCGTCGTCTTCTCTTCCGTCTCGTCACCTTCTTCGTCGTCGTCGTCTTCTTCCGTCGTCGTCGTCAGTCGTCGTCGTCTCTTCGTCGTCGTCGTCGTCGTCGTCGTCGTCGTCGTCGTCTTCGTCGTCGTCATCGTCGTCGTCGCCGTCGTCGTCGTCCTCTTCTCGTCGTCGTCGTCTTCTTCTCGTCGTCGTCGTCGTCGTCATCGTCGTCATCGTCGTCGTCGTCTTCTTCTCGTCGTCGTCATCGTCGTCGTCTCTTCCTCGTCTCGTCGTCTTCTTCTCGTGTCGCGTCGCCGTCGTCGCTATCTCTCGTCGTCGTCGTCGTCTTCTTCTCGTCGTCGTCGTCGTCGTCTTCGTCGCGTCGTCTCGTCGTCTCTCGTCGTCGTCTTCCGTCTCGTCTCATCTCGTCGTCGTCGTCGTCGTCGTCTTCTTCTCTTCGTCGTCGTCTTCGTCGTCGTCGTCGTCGCTCGTCGTCGTCGTCCTCTTCTCGTCAGTCGTCGTCGTCGTCATCAGTCGTCGTTCTTTCGTCGTCGTCGTCGTCATCCTCGTCCGTCGTCGTCTTCTCGTCGTCGTCGTCAGTCTTCTTCCTCGTCGTCGTCGTCGTCCCTTCCTCGTCGTCGTCGTCGTCGTCGTCGTCGTCGTCTTCCTCGTCGTCGTCGTCCTCTTCTTCTCGTCGTCGTCGTCGTCGTTCTTCGTCTCGTCGTCGTCGTCTTCGTCGTCGTCGTCTTCTCGTCGTCGTCGTCGTCGTCGTCTTCTTCTCGTCGTCTTGTTTTGGAAACATTATTATTATTTATTTACTATAAGAGAGAAAACATACATAGAGAAACATACATAGAGAAACATACATAGAGAAACATACATAGAGAAACATACACATAGAGAAACACAGACACACATACACATATATTATATATTTAACATACACAGAAAACATACACAGAGAAACATACACATAGAGAAACATACACATAGAGAAACATACACATAGAGAAACATACACAGAGAAACATACACATAGAGAAACATACACATAGAGAAACATACACATAGAGAAACATACACATAGAGAAATATACACATAGAGAAATATACACATAGAGAAACATACACAGAGAAACATACACATAGAGAAATATACACATAGAGAAATATACACATAGAAACATACACATAGAGAAACATATACATAGAGAAACATACACATAGAGAAACATACACATAGAGAAACATACACATAGAGAAATATACACATAGAAACATACACATAGAAACATACACATAGAAACATACACATAGAAACATATACACACACACACACACCACCGCCGGGCACTCACTTGAACTGGGCACCTCTGAAGGAGAGAGGATAGCAGTCCCGTCTGGCCACCAAGATAGGAACAAGTAATGGATAACCTGATGTTGTATTTATGTTACCTTTATGTATATTTACCTGTATATGAGGAAGAGTGTCACCGGGGCTGTGTTGACATATTTCTTTATTGTTCTCACACATCTCCGACCATTCCTTCATGACATATAAACTTACACAACACCCACATGACTGAGGAGTAACACCACGTTCCTCCATATGTGTGTGTGTGTGTGTGTAACCTTGTAGTATGTGTAAAAAAAAGGCCTGTCTGTCTGTCTGTATTTTCCTGTTGTTCTCGTCTCTGCTAGTTATAGTTTGTGATACATACATATGACACACAATGTATATTTAATGAGTTAATGCAACACACAAGGTTCCAGGTTACTTCCCAACTATACTGTATCGCTGGTTTTTGATGTAACCTCACTCACTGTAATGAACACTGTATTTTCCTCCATACTTTGGTGACTACAACTACCACTGTATTCTCCTCGATACATGATGTACTAATTAGCGGTGTATTTGTCATGCTATAATAGTTAATTTACTTATTAGTTGTAAACAGTATAATTATTACTGCTATAGCTTTTGTTTATGATAATTAGATATTGATACCATACGTTGATACTGTGTGTGTGTGTGTGTGTGTGTGTGCATGTGTGTGTGTGTGTGCATGTGTGTGTGTGTGTGTGTGTGTGTGTGTGCGCGTGTCTTCATATTGCAACGTCAGACACATCATACAATCCACACAGTCATTAAGAGTCATTGGAAACAGAACGACCCCGGTTGACTGTTTGACTGTGACTAAGGGCCAATCATCAGTAAGAGATCCACATATGAACCACCATAATCCTTCACACACACACACACACACACACACACACACACACACACACACACACACACACACCCTTTTAACTAATTGTTCTCACTATGCCTGACAAGACTAATGAGTGATGTCATGAGAAAGAAGCTTCTCGATGTTAAGACGCTCTTTCTCCCTCTTGAGAGAAAGACAGACAGACAGACAGACAGACAGCTCCTCCAACACACAACACATTAAAACTCGGGGCTCCCTTCCCTTGGTTGGTGTCACGTTACCTCTTAAAACAATATTGATGTGTTGGTGAATCTTGAAAATTGATGGCGTCTCCTGATCTTCCTTAGGATAACGACCCCCCAGACACCTTCCATTACTTGTACTGTCACACCTCCAGAGTCATCGAAAATATGATAAAGTGACGATAAGAAGAAGACACAGAGGCAATGATAAGAGGAAGAAGGAGAACGAATATTACGAAAAATCAGAATTAGTTTTTGTATTTGCTCACCCGGCAGAACCATAGTGCAAACAAACACACTAAAAGAAGGAATAAGAGACAAATACATAGCCGGAAATAGAATGCCGGCGGTATAGAGAGAGAAAGAGAAAGAGAGAGAGAGGAAAGAGTGAAGGGTGGGGGGGTGTACAGGAAAACATAAATAAACAAAAACAAACAGCACAATAAACACATTAAAATAGTAACACAGGAAAAAAAAGGAACAGAAAGGAAGGGAAGACATAACTGGTGATGAACGACAACTTCCACTTAACTTGTACCATCAGTCTCCTCCAGGGTGGGTGTGTGTTACAGGGGAATTATCTTCCTAAAACCCAACTCTTGGTTCCCAGCACGCACAAGGAGTCCTACTAGATATCCCTAAAGTTCCCAGGGTGTTATGAAAGATCCTTGGGCTACCAGGAGAAGGATCCCCCCCGCCAGAATCCCTAAGATATGAGGATACTTTTCACTCGCTCTTATTTACTAGATTCGTCATAAGCAATAACTCTGAACGTCATACTTAAGATTCATAATTACCTTCACACAAACATAAAACTATACAATACAAATATTGTATTAATCAGCTTTCCCAATCACAATGTCGTGTGAAGTGAAATGAATCGAAGGTCATTTAATTTCATTGAAAACTCAGTATGACGTGATTATCAGAGTGATTGTGGTGCAGTGTTCTGTACCTACTGGATGTCAGTCTGTTTGTCTGTTTGTCTATCTTCCATTTATCATTAATGTAATATTAATTTTGTTAACAAAATTTTGAGACTAGCATAAGACTGTTGTAAAAAGAGTTACTAATGAGAAATTCACTTAATTAAAAAGAGGTACAATTACTCGAGTATTAATTGAAAAAAAAGACAAGTAAACATTGTGTGTGTGTGAGAGAGAGAGAGAGAGAGAGAGAGAGAGAGAGAGAGAGAGAGAGAGAGAGGTATTGTTTACTGTACATCTACGTGGTGTTGACCTTAACTTGTAGCATCATCTTTTTGTCTCTCCCTGGGTGTCTTACAGAGACATTATCCTCCATCATCCCAACTGACTGCTCCTGTCCAACAAGGGGAGTCCTACTGGTGTCCTTGAAGCCCCCAGGATGTTGTGTAGATATCCTCAGGCCATAACAAAGGCTATTTTCCTGTCACTGTTGAACCTCTTCCAACAGTGTCAGATTCTTATTGGCTTATAAACTATTTCCTCTTTAACAAGAGTCGTTAAATCTCCTCCAACTGGCTGTAATTACAGCAACGAGGCAAATTTTTCTCTCACACACAAGTGCGTTAAATTTTCCCTGAACTGGTGACGTATGAACGAAGCTTCTTTTGTCCAATATACCTAAACGAATATAACTGATTGGCTACGTCACTGACAAATGAGTCTAAGTACAGTAATGATTCATGATTACATCACTGGGTCCACAAATACAAAAGCATATAATACAAATATCAAATTAATCAGCTTTTCCTCTGACAATATTTCATCAAAAGTGAAATAAATCGAATTCATTTAATAGGAATGAAAGCTTCACATGTCATGTAATTATCATTGTGGACCTGGTGGCATGTTTCCTACTCTCTCTCTCTCTCTCTCTCTCTCTCTCTCCCTCCCTTCCTATAACTTCCAGCAACAAGGAAGATAAATCTCACGGTCACCTTCACCACCCCATAGGAGGTAACTAAGTGATATATTGAAAACAAACTAAACTATATTAATTCTGGTAAGATAGAATTAGAGTTCAGTAACGTTAGAACGGATAGAATGATATATCCGTGTTATTGTGGGGCAGCGGAGATAAAAACAAGGGTTTGTTTTCATCGTCGGGTAAATGTGAAAACTCAGGGAGAGGATTATAGCCCAGACGTAGGTGAGTTTCCTCGGGTCCTGGCGCCGGGCTGGGAGGGGAGTCGCGGGCAGTGGCGTCAGGAAAGATGTGAGTGTGAGCCCTGATTGTGTCTGTTGTGGTATTTGTAACTGTACTTCCCAGGTGTGTAATGTGGTGACCTGGTAGAGGGACGTGGAGAGGAGCTTGGAATAAATGAGAGAAACTGAGTTGATTAGTTTGTAACACAATGGTAAGACATCATGCTACTTGTGCGTTCTTTCTATGGTATTGATAACCACACGAGAGGGAAGGGAAGTATTAATGTTAATTGTGAGTGATGTATTACAGTCTTAAGTGATGGTCGTCATTGTATCATCGGGAATGTGTGAGCATCTCTCTGTCTCTTTGTCTGTCTGTACATCCGTCTTGGTTTCCGCCAGTTGTCTGCTTTAGGGAAAGTGTGTAATAATGTACATCCTGTTCACCATGTACAGCACAAGACATTATTTAGTACAACACAAGAGACTTAGGTTCCCTCCTTGGCACACTGTCTCGCAAGTTTATGGTGCACCCTCACTCACTAGGCGAAGGGCTGATCCTTGGCCAGCGTGAAGGTCTCCTCTGTAGTAAATAGGTTTATGTGCCTTAGCCAGGCACAAACTGCTATTTATACCATATTTTCTTCTAGAAATTCCGCTAAAGCTGATCAACCCCACAAGCCTTATTATATTTCCTTTTGTTCAAAGTAGCCTCAACTTCTGCTTCCAAAATAGGTATCTTTATCTGTGTTTCCTTTTCATTGCCTACCTATAGTCTCGCATTATTAATATGACGTTCTCTTACATACTCTGTCTACCTCTCTTTCTGTGCTTCTGCCTAAAACTCGATCTTTTTATTCATATATTTCATGGTCCAATTGTAAATATATCTTCTTTCTTAGTTTATATATTGTATTTTTCTGTTCACTTCCGTCGCTTTTGTTCAATGACATTGGTTCACTCATTGGATTTACAGTCAACGACATGTAATATTTTAATTCACTTCTTTGGTGTGTTCGATTTTCAGCACTTTGCATCCTGCTATGATATAGGTTTTGACAATCAAAGCTTTATGAGCATGTCTCAGCTTTAATTTAATTATTCCGGATATTGAAGAACAGCTGGACGTAATAGTGCCATCATTATAAGGTTAAGTTCTCAGGTGAACATCATCTCCCTTAATGAGATAATTGTTCTCCTTGCTGTCCTTAACACGTAAAGTCCTGGCACTGAGAAAACGGAAGGGAAAAACAAAAAAGATAATGGTACTGAAAGTGGGAATATAATGTTAGTTAGGGGCAACGCAAGTCGACGCTGGCATAAGGTATTCCAGCGTTTGCTTAAGGGAATTATTATGATAAACGGCATCCATATATGACACCTTTAGTGCACCTTCTGCAGCATAATGACTTAGCCTCCCCTGATGTGTACACTAGGGAGGGTGTCTGATGATGTACACAGCTTACACGGTGTACATGTAATTAGTTAGCACAACAGTTGAGGCTCGGGTCCATGCCAGCTGCACTGTTTATGGTGAGCCATAATTCACTGTAACTACCACTGTATTGTCGTCGATACATTAGTCATTGTAATTACTAGTGCAATATCACCGATGCATTTACGTTTGTAATTACCATTGTATTGTCCTCAATATGTAACCATAGGTGTAATGTGTGTGTGTGTGTGTGTGTGTGTGTGTGTGTGTGTGTTAGGATGACTTATATTAGGGATCACCTACTAATGGTTGGTCATTAGTTACAGTCAGCCGGGGTCATGTATGTTGGTTTGTCTCGAAACACACTTAATGACCGTGTGGGTGTTTGATGTGTTTATGTATGTTGACACAGCGTGTTTAGTATTGTGAATGTTGAGTCCTGCACACACACACACACACACACACACACACATTAAGGCCGTCACTCTCACTAATGGCTCGTAAGACTAATATGTGATGTTATGAGGAAGAGCTCCCTGATGTGAAGACGAGCCCGAGAGAGAGAGAGAGAGAGTATATCCTCTACACACAAAAATTTACATCATCTCTCCTCATAAACTAATGAAACTTTCTCTACTAAACAATACTTATCTTTTCTACGCACTAAATAAACTTATCTCTTGTAAATAATAAAAACATTCCTCCACAACACACTAAACAAAAAGCTATCTACATTATATTTAAAAACATAATCGATATAACATTTATCATATGTAACTCTCACCATTACACATATTACAAAGGTGTTCCAACATTAAGACGTCATAAATGTTTAATAAAGAAAGAAACTTGATTATTTTCTGAATTAGGTTAGGTTAGGTGAGGAGCCGCGGATCAGGTGGTCGGTCGTCTGTTGCTTGAATCAGTTGTAGTGGACTTGGCCTGTAAAAGGTTGAGAGTCCCAGCACTTAAGCTTATTGATGTGTCGATAAATCTTGGATATTTATTACGTCTCCTGATTTTCTCCCGAACAGCGAAGTCTCGGGAATCTTCTGTTATTGCCACCTCTCCAGTGTTATCGAGAAAGAGAGAAAGAGAGAGAGAGTCAAATAAAACTAGAGAGTAAACATTGATTAAAGAATGTTAATTGAGTTGATATTTACTAACACTGTAAGTAGCAAAGTGCAACATTTTTGGGGGTGACCTTTAAACACAGTTGCCTCTTAATGCGTATCAACAAGTTCTCGAGACTCCACGTCAGATTATATAACTAGATATGGTAAAATTGGGAGTGATATTGCACCAAAAGTTATCAGTTATTAAGTAATGTAAATATTGAGTTCGGATTTGACACGAGAAAATTTTTTGTGAAATTAATGTGTAAAAATGGCTATCCGTTCCTGAAGACTCCAGGCCAGAGGTGTGTGTGTGTGTGTGTGTGTGTGTGTGTGTGTGTGTGTGTGTGTATGCTGGATACGAACAGTAATGAATCTTCTTCTCTGGAAACGGAAAGTCACATGAGCTTAACCCCCGACACACGCAAAGGTCGAGTAAGGAAGATAAACTTCCCTGATGTCTCAGCACAAATTCTAAATTACAAAAGATCGATGCCAAGTGTTTGTTGTGGCAAAGAACATGAGCTACCCATTGAACTAAGAACACGGGTCTTAAAGGTGTAAATAAACATTGAAATATCCTTAATAAAAATCGTAGTTGTTTTTATTTGTTTTTCATCCCATAATCCATTCAGTCACTTACACAGGCAAATCACAATTAATGATATTAAAGCAGAGTTTTTCCTCTCAGTTTTAAGGAAGAAGACAAGATGGCGGACTTTTTAGTAATATGAATTGGATCAGACTTAAAAAAAGAAAGAAAAAAAAAAGAGCATGATATCCCTCGGAAAAAAATAAACCCTCTGAGAACTTAAATTATGATGGTAATATATCAAGGGGAAATTATAACTTGCCAGGGAGGATGATAACCACACGGTGTAAACATCACAGAAAGACTTAAGAGTAATAGCCGAATAAATGTACCTCGGCTGTCTTGTGAAGATCTTCTTTTTACGTGATAATATAAATCCAGGAGACAAAGAACACCACGTAGAGAAAGGGAAAAGAAATAGAAGAAATTTATGAAAAGGATAAATACAGAATGATGGACTTTAGCGCCTCTCCACATTTTGTGTCTGTCTGTCTGTCTGTCTGTCTGTCTGTCTGTCTGTCTGTCTATCTGTCTGTCTGCCTGTCTCTCTCTCTCTCTCTCTCTCTCTCTCTCTCTCTCACGATAGGAACTCTAAGACTCAAACATTTTCTGAAGATTTATTCAGCTTACACACAAATTCTAAGATATCAAAGAGACACTTGAAGAAAGGGAACAAAACATTCTTTCTCTCTACACATCGAAAACTCAGAAAGCGAACGAAATATTACAGATCTGACAGCAAATTAACACAACCCACAAATTCTTACAAGTAGGACATCTTTCACAGTGAGACAATCCACCTCCTCCTCATCTTGCAAGCTTCCATATCTAATCAGGATCTTAAGGCTGACCTATATGTGGAGAATACCTCACGTTTACAACCTGAATAATACATGTGGATCCACTCATCAGTACCAAAGTCAACTACTGGACTGACTGAGGGACTTAAACCAAACACAAGCTCAGTCAAGAGTAATCATTTCAGTTAGAGAGTCAGTCAGTGTCGGTAGAGAGACAATAAATTATCAAATGCAGTCAGTTAAAGTTCCTTTCTTTTTTCATTATACTATAGCATTGTATTCATTCATATTAAAAAAAATACAACTGTGGATGTATTAATATAGGTAAATAAATTATTCAGCCGATAGAAAGTTTAATAATGCAATACCTTAATGTATAAAGAAAGGAATGACTCTTGTTTATATTCACAGTATCTATCCAGCCAAGAGACAATGTTTATGAGAATTACATTATGGATAATAATTGAAGTAGTAAATATGTCATGGCGGCGAGTCTCAGAGAGGAACGATTACATGTGTTTTGTGTTTTTGTTTTTTTACGTGAAAATAAACATTACAATCTTAGATTAATTTGGAATTTCATTTTTCATTGTAATCTTTGTACCGAGGCTTAAATGAATTAATTACATACGTTTATGGATTTTTAATTGAAGGAAAAATTGAAAGTTGGAATTTTGAAGAATAGTTAGGCAAGAAGAAAGAGAGATTATAAACATTCTTTATAATCTTAACATAAATCCATTAAAATAACAATTACAAGGTTTATTCCTAAGTAGATAAGTGGATTAAACACGAACGGTCATATAACAATACTTCAAAGAAAATATAGAAAATATAAACAACTGAGAGTACAAGTTCCAGAAATATTAACAACAAAACAAAACAATGGAATAGCCTCATCTTCAACCAAACAACATATATTCATTTTAAACAAAGGTTCCTCAGAGTTTCGAGTAAAGAAATGGGCATTACAGATGGCGATGAATGTGAGGCGGAGAACATGTTTGTAGAGCAGCTGCCGGGTATTGTTTACAGGTAATGACGACGGTCCGTGCACAGCTGCGTACCACTGTGTAGGCTGGGGAGAGACAGTCGGAGGAAGAGACACGCACTATGGGAGAGAACGCATGATGGGAGACATAACATGGGAGACACACACCACCTTCCCTGCCACACCATTTTTCCCTGTACTGTCGTTGTATCCTCCACTGCCACCCTTCCCTTTCACCCCCTCCTCCCCTGTCGCCCCCTCCTCCTCTGCCGCCTCTTCCTCCCCTACCACTCTGTTCCAAGTAGGACATATAATACATTCCTAGCTCCGTTATCCAAGAAACAAGAGTTGACAACCTCAAAAAACACATTATAAATTTGTTTAAGCCTCACCTGGCTGAACTACATCATGTTCTGAATAATAGATATGTACACAAACAGTATTTGTATACTAGCTGGGGTACTCCACGTTATCCGGGTTTGGTTTTGACGGAGTAAAGATAACCAAAACGAGTGTAGCCGCCACACCCCGCTCCCACCACCCCTAATATTGGAAGGGGAGGTCGTGTCCCATATCCGTCCTTGGTAAAAACTGAGAACACCTGAAAAAATATACTGGATATATAAGAAAAAATTTAATAAAATAAATAAATTAGCTCTGTTGAAAAATGTTGTGCACGTGGAGGTTCGGTCAATTGCGTGGCAGAGCCCCCTCCCCCTAATCTAGACGTTCATGAATATTTTCTTGGCCATTTACATATGAAACAGAATTTCAGCTCTCCATCTTAAAAAACACAGCCGTGCATAGCAAAAAACTAAAGCAAAAATATGTGTTTATAATGAGGTGGTTCCAACTTTAGTATCGGAGGTCATCTGGGGTACATGCACATCTCCATGACGAATTTTAACTATTTATCATCAAAGGTATAACAATCCATAGAAGATTCCACATAAATAAACACTAACAAACACTAGTTGAGGTACCTGGCGTTACCCGGCAGTTCATAACCTCCTGTATGTCCATGAATACACTATCATCCACTACACTATCCACAACACTACATCCACTACAGTAACGTCTACGCTATAACCATTTCGCTATCCTTGACTAAAATTAAGTGCATATACAAAAAATAACCACGCCAAATTTCAGCTCTCTATGTTAAAAACTGCGTTCGTGCACACAAAGAAAGTTAAACTGAAGAGATGGCGAGATAGTATTTTTACTTTGTATTGCAATATAATTCTCCGAGACTTCAAAGCACTTTATTCATCGTCTCATTCCACTCATGATTATTTTTTTCCTAAAACTAATGAACACCGGAGAGAGAGACCACACAAGTGTCGCGAAAGATTAAATATATTTGAAGCAGGATGTTTTGACTCTCTGGAGGCTGCGCGGTCAATGAAACTATGTAGGAGAGACATACGATGATAGTCCGGGTTATGAGTGAAATTTGGTGTGCAGAGGGTTTTTAAGATGGCAAGTTAACAAAGAGGGCACACCCATATAGGCCATGTTGGGTGGATGTTGATGTCACTCTTGAGGATTATGAGGTAGACCTTATAAGCCACAGCTTTCTTATATCATTTGTTTTATATTCCTTATAAATTGGGTACTTTATTTTCGCACCATCACTCTACCATTGGAATAAATTTCTTTGAACTTCTTGGGAGTCGGAGAACTTAAGTAATCCTACTTCTTATATTCTGAAGTTGATAAATTATATGTCAAAGTTAAGCCTAAATTACATCATCACCCGGAAATAAAAACCCGTTTGAGACATCCTGAAATTCCAGAAGAGATTAGTAAGTATTCTGACTCAAGTATTCTGACTCGCTTCTGGTCTGCGTCAAGTTCCTGGAATACCATGTGGCTATGTGTGACCATGTTCATGTTTAATGTGTCTCGGAGAATCCTGTAAACTGAAGGAAAACTTATGGATTTTAGTTAACGGTGAAATAGTTTGTCATTCCTGTCATAAAACAGATTTGGGCCGATATTTAATATTTTTTGTTTTGTTTCAGAGACTATGTCAAAATGATAAGTAAAAAAATTAGTAGATTGGGTAGACTATTAAGGAGAAGGGGAAAGAGAGTTGAATAACACCAGAATTAGAAACGGAGAAAGTCATGCTTTATGCACATTTAAGAGAGAGAGAGAGAGAGAGAGAGAGAGAGAGAGAGAGAGTTAAGTACCACACCACTATAATACTCAAACACTGGATTAGAGATTCAGTGTTAAAGTGAAACTAAGAAACGAAAAAGATAAAACTCTTCTTGCGCCATAAAGTTTCTCTTCCATAACTCAGGAAGACAAACAAGGGCGGCTGTCAGCAGGTCCCGAGAGCAAAGTTTACTGCTGCGCCTCCTAACTCAGCTGAGATTATATCACAGAGAAGAGAAAGTACGCCAGGGTCGTCACTAGTAGCATCGTCTGGCGTTCATCGTCCTCGTTAAAAGTAGTAGTAATGGTAGAGGTGGTGGTGGTGGTGGTGGTGGTGGTAGGTTAGGTTAGATTAGGTTAGGAAGGGAGAATCTTCAGGTAATCCTTCAATGTTTTGGCAACCCATACAAGACGGATGATGGATAAAGAGATTGATAAAGATGGATGAAGGCGTCTATATCCCCCTTTCCACCTGCTCTCAACCCTCCCACCCTCCACACTGTTACCTTGCCCCCAGTGCCAACAAATCTCACAAATTTACCTGAGTTTAATAGTCTCTCGAGAGTTCTCTCTCTCACTTAGGCACAGTATTTGGTCGACGATAATATGCCTCAATTACAGCCACTTACCTTCTACCTGTCTCTTTAACCTCAGTACCTCCAGCTTAGTACACCATCGTTGTCTGTCTTTCTTTCACTGACCTGCAACTGGCTTACCTCAACAGTTATCATATTTTTAATTATAGCCAATGATTTTTATCTAAATTTTACCTTAAATTTCACAGTTGCTTGGCCTCGGTGATAGCTCGGAACAGTGTTTTTTTATATCAATATCGGACAAAGAATAAGGTCTCAGGTTATCGTTTGAAGGTCTTCCCGGCCTGAGAGACATTCTCAATTATTAACTGCTACTGCCACTCTGAGATTTCGCTCAAAATAGCTTCCGCGTCCGTTTCTTTGCTCGTACGTTGGCACTTGGTTACATTAAGATTAAGTTTAGGAAGCATTGTTTAATTTCCTCATCGACTTCTAGATATTTGAAACGTTACTCTTCCTCAAATCAGTCCTCCAACTATCCTATGTTTTTATTTTGTCGTATTTTTTTTTTTCACATTCATTTCTCTGTAGCCTAATCTAAATGACATCATCAGTAAATAGCAGCTAACTTATTGCCTCATTGCCTCTTTATACTCTCCGTTTCCTTCACTATTGCCTTCACCTCTGTTATAGTTCCATCTGTGAAAATATTTAAAATCTAAGTTGGGACATTATATATATTTGACGTCACCATACTTTCACCTAAAACCTTTCCTTTCTCTATGACAACTAAAATGAAAAACTTGTGAATTCACTTGCCAATTAAGAAACTTTGTGTGATAAGATGGGAAGTGTAAATATTCATATGTCATTGGCTGTCCTGAACATTTTTTCAGCCAAACCAGTTTTCCAGTTAATAAAGTTGACTCACGGCACTTGACGAGGTTGGCTGTGTTATTGCGTTGTGACATTGTGTGTATTGCTAGTAACATATGACAAGTAAATCATCTTAATCAAGATTCACGACTTTCTGACACAAATTCATAAATATTTTGAGAATTCTTCATACAGACTCTACAAAATCATTATGTTTATGACTTTCACTACCCTATATTTATAAATCAAATGTGACACCTACCTCTTCTTCCTTGAGTCAGAACTAATTACCTGCCAAGAAGCGAGTGAGGGTGACATCTTACCAACAGCTCGTATGTAAGTAAAATGGTTCACATCCTTGCTGACACATATACCTGTTTGTTTACACTTACTACTATTATTTTATTCCTTTAGTGAGTCATACGTAATGTCATTTTTATTCAATGCTGCAAAAATAAATTCTGTCTCTGCCATAAGGTCGACTGTCTCTCTCACCCCCCTCTCTGTTTGGATTGAATACGTCAATGATAATGCCCAATCAGAAGCCGTCAATTGAGTTGCTATTCACCTGTCTCTTAAGTATTAAGCAGTAGGTCTCAGCTTAATTGACTTCAGCTTTAAGTTAAATATTGGATATTCAGCTCACGTCACACTTGATCTTCCATTTCCTGTATAATAATTCAATTAATTTTATAATATAATGAAATGCCAGAATGATAATAAGACAGATGTTTATTTATAGTACTAAACATTCAAAATAGGAAACACTATATATGATGGTGAACATGAACACCTAATAACATTCAATAACATTCATGAACATTTTATACACATACAAGTTCAAACATATCACAACAAATATTTAACTGTTAAATAAATTCAATTCATTATCATAATTGAAAAGAGAGAGAAGTATTTGGATAATTTACATACAAATACCAGCAGGGCTTATGAACAGTGAACTAAATGACTCGAATGTTTTATTTTTTGGCGTTGAACAATTTCATTTTCTTCACGCCTATAATGATGATGACCTGGTGAGTTGTTTATGATGAAGTGGTATGTGGTAAGTTGTTTATAATGACGTGGTAAGTTGTTTATGATGACGTGGTAAGTTGTTTGTGATGACGTGGTATGTGGTAAGTTGTTTATAATGACGTGGTAAGTTGTTTATGATGACGTGGTAAGTTGTTTATGATGACGTGGTATGTGGTAAGTTGTTTATAATGACGTGGTAAGTTGTTTATGATGACGTAGTAAGTTGTTTATGATGACGTGGGAAGAAAAAAATAAGAAAAATAAAAGAGAAAAAATTTGATGGTCATTTCTCTATGAATGACAACGCCGGGGAGGAGGACCGTGCTGGGGGCTCAACACGCACGCACGCACACACGCACGCACACACACACACACACACACACACACACACACACACACTTCCTCTGAATTGCTACGTCATAAAGTACAAGGTCTAATATATTATGGTTCTCCTGCAATGTAGTTTATGTACTGAATCGTCACATAACTTTTAAGGTTCGTTGTTGACATGTAACTCAGAAGCGGTGATAAAAGATTTGCTTTATCTACAATACAGAATTTATATTTGTTCCATTATTTGTTTGGCTGTGTTTATGATCTGTTATCGGGAGGGCCTGTAAGGACGGCCAGCCAATACCCTGTGTATAGATTTCCGTCCTTGTGAGCTGATCTTTCTTAACAAGCTAAACAATCCTCATGGTTGTTACACCTTGAGTTCCTCCCCCCCCTGCCGGTGTTTGGTCCTATATAAAGAGAACCGGCTAGTTTAACGGATAGTCTCTACCAGAATTTCGTATCGACCAGAGATCAGACGTGTGGACCTGAGCAGCCAACCAAAATATTAACAGAGATCTCTACAGAACCTTAAGTATTATACAGAGTTGTGATCATTATTTTCTCGTATGGTATCACACTAATTATATCTGGCTTTACTCCTATGTGATGTTGTGTTTATTGTTGAGGTTTGGCCCGGGTTTATGTCGGTGTTGTACCTGTGTCACTGTCTCGCTTATTGTTAGTTATATTTACCGAGTTAAGATACTATGCTCATAGTTAATCATTCCTGGGTTACGGTTTGTTAGTTCATAAGTCATTGTTTGTTAAGTTATATATAAGTACTTTTAAATTTATCTTCTTTCTTGATTTGCTCTCTTGGTCCTCTGGTATTTTACTCTGGTTCTGCCGTGATATTCTGACCTAATCTGAATCAGCAGTCAACTAAATTGGTTAGTCATTCCTTTATTTCATAAGTCTAATGCTCAACTGAAAACATTTTTGGAACAAGTCAACAGAACTTGTTTGGTTTTATATGTTATGACTTCTGGTATTTGGTAATATTGTTAATGAAATCAATTCTTAGATGAACCTGGCTTCAAAATAACTTCACAAATAACTCCAGGCTGCAACAATTACACATATGATATATAAAAGTTTGTGCCAAGGCTACGATGAGACTTCTAATTTATTTCATACATTTAGTTTTTTGTTTTGTCTGAAAATTTTAGCAGGTGTTGTGGGAGGACTTTATGAAGACCAGCAGAGCGGCACCTGTTGCTAGTGTCACGCCAGGGTACAGTATACACACACACTCAACAAAACAATGAAAAGAGAAAGTTATTCAGAACGATACCAAAATAACATGGAATAAAAGTATAAACTCAGTGTGAGTGAATGTCGGTGTTAGGTGACACACACACACACAACAATAACACCGAGGGAGAGACACTGTAATTCATCACAGTGACCCTCACCACACAGAGAGAGTTATGGGCGTTCATAGATATTGTGTGCTTGACAGAGTTTATTTTTTGTTCAGTAAAGGTTTTATTGTTTGTGTACAGTATGTGAGGTGTGTATGTGAGTTAGTGTTTTAGTTTATTTGATGTGCTTTCATATGATAATAATGACAATCAAAATACATGTCTAAGGTTTATGATATTTATCACTGACTTTCTTTACAGCATCGTATAAAAGGGGAAATATTAAGCATAATTAATTAAGGCATTACAGCTCCCGTTATTGAGATTAAGGGACTGCAGTAAAAGTTAAACAACAACACACCATCGGGCTTATAAAGTATCTTGGTGTGGTGTTATAATTTTAGATACGGTTAAAGAGTGATTTAGTAATAATAATATATCCCAAATAATAATTTAACAATAGATACATGAAATATTAAGACATTCATAAAAGTATTTATACATAATGCGTTTACCTAGAAGTAATCACAGCACGAGAGGAGACGACACAGAGTTGTTATTACACACGGATTTGCTCACCACTTGTAGCATTTAGTCCTACATGTGAATAGTATCAGTCAAATTAACAAAAGTTACGTCTAGGGATGGAGCCTAAAGTTGGCAGTTGTTGGTTTAGAGAGTTTTGGGTCAGTGAACTCTACTCCGCTAAACCAGACAACACTATATTTAATTGTCATAAGTTTAATGAACGTCTTGGTAATCTGGTAGTCGTAATTTCCGATAATCGTTTCCGTAACTTATCTCTGTTCTTGTGAGACTTGCGACACATAGAGAGGCTGTATCTTTCTACATATATCCTGATATACCACAAAGATAATTATGAAAGATAATAGAAATTGTGAAGGTTAAGTTCCTTATCTTCCAACTTTTACTTAGTTACAAGGATCTCTGTTATCTTATCATAGAGAGGAGTTAAGGTCCCGGAGAGGAACTGATCCATTTTACTTACCATAAATAACAAGGGAAAGATATTATGGTTGCCTTTAGTACCTCCACGTAACAGGAAAATTAAGGTTAGTGGATCATTAAAGATAATTTTTTTTCTGACAAGGACTATGTATAGATACTTATTTCACGGGCGAGATTTTTATGATTTTTCTTGAGGATAACGTCAGGATGAGATGCTTTGGTGGCTGGAATATTCCTTCTATTCAAAGTGGATATAATCTATCGATCTTGATGGATAGTAAACAAGGTGAATGTGGCGGTGACTGTACAGGGGTTATGCTTCGTATACTGATCATACTCTGGTGAACTCAGGTGTTTTATTCACAGTAGAATCTTGTGCAGTTATGTCCTTTTGGATTGAAATACACAAAATATAATATTTACTACTCCAGATGTTCTTAGTAAGTGTACAATTCTTACTTTATAAATGTTAAGTTTCTTTTTCCTGGACAAATTGTTGTTTCTTGTGAGGAGTTTGTTTCGTCACCTCAGTGTGTTTCATCAGCTTTTTAGCACAAATTACAAGCTATGTTGTGGCTGCTGGCCCTCACAGTGCTGTTACTCACTGGGGAAAGTGTCATGTTAGTTGTTAGGAAGACAGAACAGGAAAGATTAACTACCTCACAGAGAGGTCGTTGAACTCGTCGTCACTTGTTTCACTCCTAATTTCACAAATACTTTGTCCTACCTAAGAATCGACTTGCCTAAACTATCTGGTAAGAACAAGGCTGTTATTTGGAGGTGGTCAGGTCTTATAAGTGATCATTAAGTGATCTGTGGTATTAAGATGTTTTCAAGGCGGAGACTTTTATAAGTGTGCTGGCGCTAAGTTGCCGGCGTTTGTTACGTCATAAAACAAAAGGGATGGTTCCTTTTCCAGTTTTAAACTAACTACACAATTGTACTAAGTATATGCATATTCTAACAAAATTTTCCTACAATCGCCGTGGTGATATCTCAGTCGGGGAAGATTTTTGGTTCTTGCCCGGACCACCCGGGGGTCCGTGGTCAATAGTAATACCAAGGTGCACAACCTTGGCACCCATGTAATATGTGGCTGGAAGAGACAGACAGACACATTCACGGACAAATAAGTCCTTTTATTACTATAGATAGATATATATCTATCTATCAACTGTCCCAAGTAATAATAAAGACGAATAAATTGATAAAATCTTTGTAAATAACCAAATGCAGTAATTATGCAAAGTAAATTTTCTTATATATGTCGAGAATTCATACATGTCTGACCACATTCAGAATTGCCGACAGTATTGACTCACACGTGGAGTTATGAGGCAGGAAGGCCAACACACGCAGCCAAACAAACGTTCCGAGATTCACTCACTGACCACAGACAGAAGTGATGTATTGATGGTGTTCAGAGTAGCGTCGTGTTGATGCCGCCATTACTCATCTCCGGCGATTGTCTCTTACTGGGTGGCTCTACATACACATCATAGGATATGTCTGTCACATCAGTAAGACAAAATTCCAAATGAAAAAGGGAAAGAGGGTCAAATAATCCTGAGACAACACATGGAATATTAAGCTTCAGTATCCACGGAGGACATTAACTGGGCTCTATGCTCTACCTCCTTCACTTCCTTGACTTAACTCAGGTTGTAGTTCACATCTAGAACGATTGAGGGTTAGGTTAGGTTAGTTAGTTATCATCCTATTCATTTACGTTTGATTCGTGTTTACGTGATAAATACCAATATACAAGGTACTATAATTTTGTACATTAGGATAATAGTTTTGATTATGTTTAAATAGTAAGGATAAAGTACTAAATATTATTATTTACATCAGGTATAATTCTATATTATCATATACCTTAAGCTGCTATGATATATCAAGAAATACTAAACAAAACAAAAATCATGACATACAGAATTCACCATAAGACATTTCAGCGTGTTGGCTCCTGTGCATACTTGATATCCATCCACACCGCTGCTCTTGAATAACGGAGGACGATAACCCGCTGTTTACAATGCTATACACTTCATAAAATCAGTAAAAATCCGTTTTTTTTTTTTTTTTCAGGGAGAGTCGTGAGAAGAAACGTAATTTATAATCTCATTAGTGTTTATTAGGTATCAGCTGTCATGTGGGATTATCGAGTCAAAGGCGTGTGATGATGACCTGGTGACAGTGTTTACGTACACACACATCACCGGTAATTATATTGATGTATAATGACATTTTATGAATTGAACTGCCATCTGGAATGTAGGTTGTGACGTAAGGGACAAAAAGATTGTTTGAACTTTATCTAATTATTATAAAGTGTTCTATGGTGTTACTCTGTCCAGTATTTTATTATTTAATGGGTCTCTCTCTCTCTCTCATACACTGCCCTACATCCACTCATTAATACAGTAACACTCTAAGAAACTTTACCTTCACAGAAAACTAAAACAAAATCTCCATCTGAAATCCAATTTTCGTCTATAACAAAACAGAAATTTAACTTCAGCCAAGCGAAACTAGAGTGAGCTATGTGTCCAGAAATACCAAGTTGAGATACACAACTATCTGGGATGCAACCAAATTACATCTAACTTACTCACAATACTAGCGTGAATAACCAGGGTAAACATTGCTGTGAAATGTGAGTCCCAGTGAAACTTTTTGCTTCGTGTTTCAAACCTGGCAGTCGACGCTCTATACTGACGTAACTTGGTACAGTGTCGAGTTGTATTGAGCTTCGGCCCCCTCACCCATACCCCCCCATCCCCCTATCCCTCTACCCCTTCCCACACACCCCCCATTCCTCCTTTCCCAAACTACCTCCCTCCCGACTTTACATATACAAGAATGAAGGTCTCAACTCCGTATAGTGAGATACTGCCTCGGGGCTGAAAAAAATGTGAATGAGATTTTTCAGCGGAGTGGACTATATGAACAGGTTTAAGATGGTGAAAGATTTGCTCTCTCAAAGGCTTGTATTTAAGTTTTTCTTCAACATTTAAAAGATATTTTTGTTTGTTTGTACGCCGTAGTATTGAGGTGTACTACATTACAACCATTAAAAAAAACTACGTAAATGGAGAAATAATGTTGAGTGGAATATTTTTTATAGTAACATCGTCTGGTTGTTGTGCTGAATGAAATAAAAGTATATATATATATATATATATATATATATATATATATATATATATATATATATATATATATATTTATTTATTTATTTATTTATTTATTTATTTATTTATTTATTTATTTATTTATTTATTTATTTATTTATTTATTTATTTATTTATTTATTTATTTATTTATTTATTTATTTATTTATCTATTTATTTATTTATCTATTTATTTATATGTCGGTTATGAAAGCATCAGAGGTGATATATTAACCAGAGACAATTTCGGCTGAGGACATGTCTGTCTTCTTCACATAGTCTGTCATAGAGGAATCAACAACGAGAAGTAATTAGTGATCATAAATTATTTGGGCGGACAGTTGAGTTACAAGAGAGACGAGTATAACATTGTGTTGATGGAGGCACAAAGGATCTCTTGCATGCAGGTGTATACAGAGTGAAGTGTTCGAAGTCTTAGATGAGAATCGATTGAACTACCAGAATTCTTTGAGAGGATGAAATACAGATTCATTATATATATATATATATATATATATATATATCTGGTCGGAATTTGCTGGACTTTAATTTCTCACTTGACTTGGGGTTTATTAAAATTTAATAGATGGTAAAGGCAGTGGAAGCGCCCCTTTGAGAAAAATCCCGAACCAGCACAAGAACACTTAAATCTACTACACAAAATGAACTGTCCGTGACCCGTGGAAGGATAGCGTCTGTGACTGGGATGAATGAGACACACTGTAAAATTTAGACACTTATATTCCCTCCAACACTACAAACACAATCAAATAATGGTACACCAATATGCGCACCTCTTAACTTGAACTTAAAACACTACTCTGGGGAATAAAAGTTATAAATGACATAGAAATTATTAGAAACACAGGCAACAATAAATTTGAAGTATTAAGAAATGTTGCTTGCACACATGAAACAGGCCTCTTAAGGGCTTTCACAAAATAATATCAGTCACTTAGGAAATGGTATTAAAAAATAAGAAATTAACTACTCTACAATGAATAGGCCTTAAGGGCTTTCAACAAAATAATATCACTCAACAAAATTATAGCACCCCAACAGGTGTACACTTCCTAACCTAACCTAACCACTGCTCTGGGGAACAAGGTTATACCTGAGATCAGAATTATGAAGAATTAGAGGCATTAAAAGAATCAAATCACAGTATCACTCTGGTTCCAATTAATGGCACAAACATTCAAAAAACACTACTATCAAAATTATTTAAGAAATATTAAACTACACACGTCAAGATAATATCAGTCTGAGGAATGGTGTTAACTACACCCGTGATAAGGAAGATAAAATGTTCCTCTAGGTATCTCCTAGAGTCCTAGACTCACGGTCTCAGTGTGTGACCATTAATATACTCAGATAGCCTCAGTGTACTCCCAGTGCGTCCATGGCAGGAAGAGAGTGAGCCAATCAGACCTTGTGCAGTTGAGAGAAACTTTAGCTTCCCGTTAGCAAGAGGGTTTCACCAGCTGCTCGGGACATGTGGGGTTGTGCACCGGAGTGGTAAGAACTGATCACCCACTGCTGATGCTGGTCCTGTGTCGTGTTAGTTGTCGGGAGCACTCGTTCACTCAAGAGATCCTTTGCTACCCCGCTAAACAGTGACAGGCCTACACTGATCGGTCCAATGGCGACAATCGCCACCCTCAATCATCAACGGCAGTCAATCAATCTCGCAGTCAACTCTGGTCAACTCCAATCAAGTGGGTTCTGACGGAAACCCTGAAATGAACTCACTGTTAGCTCTAGTTTACTTTATCACTGCCCTATCTAACCCTGTCTGAGATCGAATGAGACTTACTTGTTATACTGCAATAGCGCAGCACAGGTGACTAGGCCACGTGACTATTTCTGATGGACGCGCGGAACGTCTTGTCTGTGTGACTGCTCTCCGGGACTGGGCCTAGCCAGCGTCGCGTCTCCTCAAGGCGTTAGCTTGGTCCTACGTGATATATTTACCGCCTAACTAATAACTCCTTGGGACACCTGTAACATTATTCAGACTGCTAAACGATCTATAATAATTTCAAATTCAATAATAGTCCCTTAACTTCATGAATCGCATCATTATTAATTCGGTAAATTACATTTAATATCATATAGGCCTAGTTCCGCAGTCTCTCGCTACGAGCAGGCAGCGCTCCCTCCCCTCAGATGACCTTGAACGCTCAGTATCACTCATGGCGGGGCATTTGAAATTACTCTGAAATTTCTGAATATTATATATATATATATATATATATATATATATATATATATATATATATATATATATATATATATATATATATATATATATATCCGTGTGATCCACGGTCGCTTGACATCGCAGTGGGTTTGAAAATTCGGTTCGCAACAGTACATAATACTCACCTGTGTTAGATAAGGTACCCCCGTCACATTGGTATATCCTGCCTCTGCTTTAGTGTTGTACTGCCCAACATGACCCAATCACAGCCTCATTACTCTTCCTTCTGTCTTGATTTTCAGAACCTAATAACTCGTATTTTCTTGAGGCTCTTTGATACACGAGTAAAAATCTCAAAGTGACTCTGATCTGATGACACGCATTTACAGTAGATTGGATTAGTCTGTTCTAAAGTGAATGATCCATTTTAAAGAGGAAGTGCAATATACCGAGACAGAGGTTGTGATCGCACCGGGACTAAGACAACACCTGGAAGTTACCTAACAACCAGGATGTTATTGTCATATGTCCACAACCCGTCAAGCTTACCCAGGTGTTGGAGTTCCTGTACTGTTCAACCAGAGTCGACTTGTAAATCCACATTCCCACATGTCTGACATTTGTTTTATTATTTATGTGTCTGCTTGATCAACTACAGACAGTCACAGATAAATCGAGGCTGACACAGTGAGTGGAGAGCTTGGATACAGCATTCTGTTTACTAAGCATTCGGTACACGGCATTACACACGATCACCTTCACTTCTCCAGCTGTAAAATTCGTTACATAGTTATAGTTAAGAAAATCTCTATCGTCTATCCTGGACGTATATTCTCAAAAGTAATATTTGATGCATCATTTTACCTTCTAATTTCTACTTGGCCATAAACCACAATTGTTTCTTACAATATACATAGTTTTTTTAAAAGTCTTCATACAGCCAGTGAATAGTCATAAAGGCCTTGAACAATTATATAAAAAAATACAACTATTCATCACCTTCGGCTGCCTCGATCCTGCAGCTACTGTACAACATTCATTATAACTTATCCATTCAGAGAGTCAGGAACTCAACCTTACTAATACCATATTACAGAGTCCACTGTTGTTCTCACTGACTACTTATCGGATCTGTGACAAATTATGTGACCATATACCTGACAGACTATATATTCTGTAGCCAGGGACCTGACAGGAAATAATGAGGCTGAGTAAAGGTGCATTTTGTGTTTATGGTATCACTTTTTGTTTTAATTTATATTACTGAAGAAAAGTTGCTCTGTTTAGCTCTAAAAGGGATTACTTGGGCCCGGAAGTGTGTACTTTCACAACATATACGATATATCACCTGAAAGTTACAACTAGCCAGCAGACCACTGTCCACGCCGCTCTGTGACGTTGACAAAAGTGAACCAACCCTTACGGAACTACAAATGAATTTAGCATGAACGTTCCGACTAGAATCAGACATAGTTCAGTGAAAGTTGGTTTTATTCACAGGATAGCGCGTACGTTAGTCGTGTATATGAAATAATTCCTTTTTGAACAATACTTTGGCGGAGTTATGGGCCCAAATTTATTACTGGAGACAAATTGAACATAAAGCGTCTCTCGCGACGCTCCCGAAGTCTCTTTGCTTTAATATTGTTACAATTTTAGGTGAGATATATTTTGTGCAGATCTTCACTCCTCGGACCAAATAATCCCTAGCTATAAGTGGAATAAGATGTTTTAGAGTTTATATAGAGTTTATATACAGTGACCTGATTGTTTATAGAATTTATAGTTAGTAACCTGGCGAATTCTTTGACACAGGTCAGCGTAAATCTGCTATCAGGAACATGACAAGTCACAGACAGGTCGTAATCAGGTAGCTGACAGGTCAATACGGTTCGTAACCCTAGACCTGACAGGTCACTTCCTTCCGCCAACTAACGACCACTAGGTTGGCTGAGTCAGGCCAGAGACTGGCAGGGGAAAACCTGATATTTCCTTCCAGGACGTGAGGTGGGCGGGAATATCCCTTGCTGGTGGGGCGGATGGTGGGGAGAAAAACAGCACTCGGGAGTATCATTCTCCCTCTCCTACCTCACTCTAATACTGATAACTGTATAACATAAAATATATTATATTGTGCCTCTGGTAGACATTAAGGGCGTTATATAATGCACCACTTGTAATGTTATGATATCCCGTGGAAATTCATTATAAATATATATATATATATATATATATATATATATATATATATATATATATATATATATATATATATATATATATATATATATATATATATATATATATATATATATATATATATACAGTATATATTGTATGTGACAACGAATGAAGAGAACATCTGTGTGTGTATATTTACTCTCCTATCAGGCCATCCTGCATTGGGGAGAAAAAGCTTGGAAGAGTAAAAACCAGAACATTTTCTATTTCTTTATATACGGTATACATATACGGTATACATATACGGTATGTATACATGGTATATATATACACGGTATATATACACGGTATATATGCTCTAGTAACGTTGGCTGGTGAAAATTTACTGTCACCGCCTGAATCCTCTCAGTAATAACTACCATACAGTCTTTTTTGGGGGGGCTTCCCTCAACTCCTTTATTCACATTTTTTTGTCAGTAATTCTTATATGCGTCCTCCTTTCTATAGGTTAAGTCATCCTACACTTCACAATTCCTTCTCTCTTATTCCCCACTTTACCACCTTTTTGCCTCGTATTTTTAACACATCTAAGGTAATTTAATTATCACTGGCACCTTATCATTCTGGAACCTGTTTACAACCTGTCTGATCTCCTTTCCATTAATCAATTATTCCTTTTTTTTTGTCAACTTTCCATGACCCAAATTGGATGTCTTCAACTCATTCTCTTCTGTCATGTTCAGTTGCTGTGGACAATTTTCTCCTCATCCTATTTAAATTTTTTCCCACCAAAAATCTCTGTTTTCTTCCTCTACCAGATTTCCCTCAGTATAGATTCTAGATCCTTGTAACGTATATAATTTCCAGTATAATTTCGATAATTTTTTGCACTATTTTATCAGTTATATTTTACGTTTTTATAATATCCATGTATTTTTTCTGGACTATTATCACAGCTTAGTTTCAGATGCTACTTACCAACCTCTTTGTCTTCTCTTTAACTAACTCAGTTAGTCTCTCATCCTTCTATTTATCATATTTTTTTTTACATAAAATATCCTGTATTTAAAAGACCTTAGGAGCATATTCACGATTTATTATCATTCTTTTTATATCTTTTAATCATATATACTTTCTTCAACTAAATAATATATTTATATATTACCTTTTTTATTCTGATTTTTATTCTCTTTTATCAAGTAATGTTTAAACCTGTCTGTAGTTTTTCAAAGAGTAACTATATTAATCATCTTGTATTTCGTCTCACTGTTTACTAATCTATTATCGTCCACATAAGTTATATCTTCCTGTACAGTCCATTCATGAAATTCCCTACTACCAAGTCTTTCTTACGTCACCTCTGTATCAGTCTCTCTCTCTATTCTCTGGCACTTCACCATTACCACAAACCTCATCCGTTTTTTCATCTAAGTCTTCTTCCTTCTCGCACCAAAACCTTTATTGCAGTTTCTCAGGCACTTCCCAAATAATTTTCCCATCCTGTTTTTCTTCTTAATTTTTTGGTACTTAAAAGAAATTTTCCCTCTTACCTACCACTCTTATACTTTACTTCATGATTTAATCCCCACATTTCATCACCTTAGCAACAATGCAACACCTTATGCTTTTTGTCATATCAGACATTCTTTGACTTTGCTCCCCGGATCTATCTCCAGAGGCACAGAATTCTGAACAACATTCTTAATTTTACTAGAACCAAAACTTGAGGTAATTTTCACACACACACACACACACACACACACACACACACACACACACACACACACACACACACACACACACACACACACACACACACACACACACACACACACACACACACACACACACACACACACACACACACACACACACACACACACACACACACACACACACACACACACACACACACACACACACACACACACACACACACGGAACAGAACATAGACTAGCCACAGACTCAGCATCAATAACCATATAAGAAAACCAAAGTTTGGTGGCGGAAAAGTTAATCAAGGAGACAGTGAATAAAAACGAAGGGAATCTACAAAAAAACATTATGATATATGAGGCATAAGGACATCAGAGAAGTGTCATTTTAGCCAGGGAGTTACACAAGATGGGTCGGGTGACGTGTGGGGTTGAAGGCCATCACCATTACTCACCAGCAAGACGGTGACAAATGGTGAGGCGAGACACTGATGATGGAGATATACCATATCATACCAAGCACCAGCACTCACCGCAGATGACACGAGGAGGATAAGGCAGAGATGATGGAGAGGTAGTGTTAAAACGCATCAAGTACTGAACCAAGACTCGTGGTGGGAGATACAAGGAGGTGGGAGATAGAAATGATGAAGAGAGAGAGAGAGAGAGAGTGAAACATACTGAGGAACATCATTTGCCAGAGGAGTGATAAAGAAGAGAGACAGTGATGAGGGGGAGACACAGAATAATACACCAACCACCAACACTCATCGGCAGAGACTGAGAGACACAAGGAAGAGAGATAGAGAAGAAGATGAGACATAGTTTAAATCAACAAGGACCATCATTTACCGTGAGAGACAATTTATATGAGAGACAAAAATGTTGGAGAGATACATAAACACATCAAACAAAAACATTCACAGAGGGAGAGACAAAGACCATTCAAAAGAAAACAAATATAGAAAATACAGGAAGCGAATCTTCAAAATAAATGACATACATCTGGTCAACCAATTATCTTTCTATTTTCTGAAGCGAGATGTATGAGGGATGTATGAGAGAAGGATCCTTAGTGCTTCCTGCCATGTTATCCTTGACTCTTACCATTAAAAACCTGCAATATCCGCGACTCAGATTTTTTTTCTTTTCATGGTTTTGCTGTACAAGATCTACTTTTTTATGCGATTTAGTCTGCTTTTCATAAATACAAAATATACGAGTTGTTAGGATATAAATATAGTTTTCTTGATATTAGAACCAGAATTATATTTTTCTACGCTTTAAAGTTGTTTTTTTCGCAATCAAGACTCAACTTTTCTACTGTTTAAAGTCTGGTTCTTTTATTCGTGGGTCACTTATTCAAATCCAACTTTACAACTATTTAAAGTATTTTTTCTTGCTTCTATAATCCTTAACCTATTTTTCAAAAACATAAAAATCTGGTTTTTCATGGGTCACTTACCTAGAATCCAGTTTTCTGCGATTCACAATTGGCTTTTCATGGTTTGCAAATCCCAAATCTCCTCTTTGTTGGACCCGTTCATCCGATGCTCAAAGTTAACTCCCCAGAAAGATGATTTTTCAGACCCTGGATGGAAAGTGAGGAGGTCTGGGGTAGTGGGAGGAGGCTGGTCAGATCCACCGCCCGAAACCCGTGACCAACACACTGTGAAATTGGAGAATTACCTGCCGGTGAATCTTGCTGGGGAGGTTCATTCAACTTTACCAGCCGTTTCCCAGAACCCAGTCACTAGTGGTGGAGGAGACAAGCCTCTAGGGCTGTAGGAGATCACTGCCAAGGACTACCCTCCAGTGGTGTAGGAGATCACTGCCAAGGACTATCCGCTAGTGGTGTAGGAGATCACTGCCAGGGACGACCCGCCAGTGGTGTAGGAGATCACTGCCAAGGACGACCAGCCAGTGGTGTA
The DNA here is from genome assembly GCF_018991925.1 of Homarus americanus. NCBI lineage: Eukaryota > Metazoa > Arthropoda > Malacostraca > Decapoda > Nephropidae > Homarus > Homarus americanus. Next base: position 3,084,579 of record NW_024739542.1, on the reverse strand, counting down.
GGAAATCACTGCCAGGGACTATCCGCTAGTGGTGTAGGAGATCACTGTCAGGGACTATCCGCTAGTAGTGTAGGAGATCACTGTCAGGGACTACCCGCCAGTGGTGTAGGAGATCACTGCCAGGGACGACCCGCCAGTGGTGTAGGAGACAAGCCTCCAGTGATACAGATCGCACCCCCCCCCCCACACACACACACTACTACTACTACTACTACTTTGTTGTCACTCGGAATCAAGTATGACGATTATCCAGCTATAATAAAATTATATGAGTTATTAAGGATGTTATCTTCGTTGGTGAGCTCTGAGGTGACAAGAGAGGCCGATACGGGACCAGCAGGGTCGTCCACATATGTTGCACGTGTGGAGGGCTACGTCTAGTGCGGGAGGGGCGTCGGCCAGCCCGTCATCCACCTCCTCTCGTCCTCATAAGTGAGGCAGCTGACTTACGTGACTCTTTATTAACCTCTGACGAGAGATATGGTGAGAGATAATGTTACCTGGGGAAGGTATTGTTACTGGGAGAGATAGTGTTACTGGGGGAGATATTGTTACTGGGAGAGATATTGTTACTGGGGGAGATATTGTTACTAGGGGAGATGTTGTTACTAGGGGAGTTATTGTTACTGGGGGAGATATTGTTACTGGGGAGATATTGTTACTGGAGGGAGGTATTGTTACTGGGGGAGATATTGTTAGTGGGAGAGTTATTGTTACGAGGGAGATATTGTTACTTTGGGAGATATTGTTACTGTGGGAGGTAATACCTTGGTTAGAGAAGCGGGTGAAAATTTATAATGGAAAATCACTTGAAAATTAGTTGATTAATCGTCAATTTAGTAATAATTACTACACCTGGTAAGTTTCATCATTCCATTAATATAATATATTTTGGCTCACACACACACACACACACACACACACACACACACACACACACACACACACACACACACACACACACATTTGCATGTAGTCACTGACTGCCCGTGAGGCCTGGCACTGACTGCCCGTGAGGCCTGGTAATGGCTGCCCATGAGGCTTGACACCGGCTGCCTGTGAGGCCTTGACACTGGCTGCCTGTGAGGCCTTGACACTGGCTGCCTGTGAGGCCTTGACACTGGCAAATATTTTCCTCAGCTTTCATAAACAAATGTTGCCCGGGAATTAACCCTTTGTGTAACTGTAATGTAAGTTGTGTATTCAAAACTTCACCTTTGACGTAGTTGGTGGACTTGATAACAATTATAAGCAACAAGTGCAAGTATTGGGGAAGCTTCTTTGAGGCCAATGCCATACGATGAATCATGCAGTGTTTGGCGATAACATTTGGATTCTCCTCGTAATAAAACATAATACAAAGAATGTTTACATACAAGAGTGAAGCGTATAGTATATAGTCAATAAATCTGATTTACTTACGTTAGTTACTTTATAAATAAAAATACCAGAATATTTACGGAGTATATATGTAAAGGGAAAAGGATGTACATTTGACACGAACAGTATGCTAGCGTTATAGAATTTTAGCAATGTAGGTCACATGACATACGGGCGATGGCACAGGAGCTGAGCAAAAATCAACAATGTTTTCTTGTGAAGTCGAGGTAGTCTAGGTTTTGTAATTAAGTCATTCACACACACACACACAAACACACGTATTCAGTTAACACAGTTTTTTCTCCGACGAGCATAAGCTGTTACTAGTAGAGTAATTAGAGCCATACTTGTTAGCCGTGATTCTCTCTCTCTTTCGCTCTCTCTTTCTAGCTTATTTTTTCATAATCATTTTATGAATCTTAAGAGAACTTGTAAAATTTTACCCTAAACTTTCTCATCTTAAAGAATACCGGCTTGATGTTCCGTTCTCTCTCTCTCTCTATCGCCCCGATATAGTGAAATGTGGCAACCATTAACCGTAGACTTTTCTGTACACCACACTCGTGTCAAAAAGTTAGTCTTTCTTGTCTCACTTTCTCATTTTCTCTTTCTCTTTCTCACCGGCTATGTCTGCTTCTCTCAATAATAATAATAATAATAATAATAATAATAATAATAATAATAATAATAATAATAATAATAATAATACCACTACTACTACTACTACTACTGCTACTACTACTACTACTACTACTACTACTACTACTACTAATAATAATAATAATAATAATAATTAGTCATACAGTTACCCTATACTTATCTATCGCACCTTTTTCTTACCTTTATTTTTACTTCACTTAGGTCACGGTACGCAAGGGGTTAGGTCACGGTACACAAGGGGTTAGGTCACGGTACGCAAGGGGTTAGGTCACGGTACGCAAGGGGTTAGGTCACGGTACACAAGGGGTTAGGTCACGGTACACAAGGGGTTAGGTCACCGTACACAAAGGGTAAGGGCACGGTACACAAGGGGTTAGATCACCTGTACACCAGGGGTCAGTATAGCGAAATAACTTTACCTGACCCGTGACGTAATGTTGCTGTCAGGGTTTGTTTTACTCTCGTGACGTGATGTTTACAATATACTGTAAGGAGTAATGCATTTCAAACAGTTTCACTTTTTTCATCAGCAAAATATTATATACTTCAATATTCTTTTTTTTCAAGATTTTATTTTATGTTAAGTAGCAACAAAAATACTGGAGGAAAATAGGACAGGAATTAGAAACCTTTGCAACCAACCTAACCTAACCTAACCTAACCAAAGAGCTTGTTGAGTAGACTGGGTAATACTCTCACCTTGATACCAAACGTTAATACCTATTATACCGTATAAAACTACAGATGTGAAGCAAACCCATACAGATGTGAAGCAAAACCCAATCAGATGTGAAGCAAAACCCAATCAGATGTGAAGCAAACCCACTGGCCTCACTTCGCTATTCTTCCCAACTTGGCCTCCAGTGCATGAGGAGGAGGTTACGTGGATATGTTACTACAACATTTACCTCCTCTCAATCGTGGCCCCTCTATGCAGTTAAGGTGAAAGCCTCCCTTTACAGCTGCATAGAAACAACCTGATCTATTATACGACTTCATAGAAATTGCGTATCTCCGGGCTATAGCGCTGTGTTTGTTCCCTACGAGAGAACTTTCACTCACACACACACACACACACATACACACACACACACACACACACACACACACACACACACACACACACACACACACACACACACACACACACACACACACACACACACACACACACACACCGAGGTTTACTGTTTGTATAGTTTTAGAATCAAGTCATAATTCACACCTTTGGTATTTTCTTGTCTATATTTTTGTGGCTGGGATGGAATTTATTTTCTATTTGTTAGTGGTCATGTTACGTCAAGTGTTCCTGTAACCTGTGGTGTAATGGTCAGCATGCTCGCCTCATAAGCGAGCGGACCAGGGTTCGATCCCCGGGCAGGGTGAAACTGTGGGCAAGTTTCTTTACGCCATTTGCCTCTATCTACCCAGCGGTAATTGGGAACCTGGATGTTAATCGATTTGCGGATCGTGTTCCGGGGTAATGATTAGCCAGTGGAGTTGTTCGGTCTTCTCGGACTATTCTTAGACACTGGGTCATGCAACTCGTTAACTTAGGGTGTGATTGTTGTGTTGATGACAGCTTCTACACCTTAAACAAATTCATGCCTAGGTGAATCTAGGGCCGGCCATCCTCGTTACACGAGGGGCAACCATTATTATGTATGTATGTATGTATGTATGTATGTATGTATGTATAGAATTGTATTAGCATTTATTGTTTGTGTTAATTTTGTGTTAAATTAATAAACTACTGTACTGTTTCTCATTGGTATCAAAACATTGGCTGACTCTAGCTGGTTCGACTTAACGTTTCCAAGTGGTTCACAGTTCAAGAGAATGAGTCGGAACATCTCGTATCCTTCTCGTTAACTTTAGTCGACCAATCACCATCTCCCCTGAGGTTTAGTACTTAGAATCCAGGAAGTTTATAGCCAATTGGAAATCTGTGTTACCCCATATAAAAATATGTTCCTCACTCACAGCGAGAGACTCGCCTCACCACCTCCAGTATTCGCACAATAAGCTAGGAATCCATTCACGCGTTTCCAGTGCGTTTGCGTTTTCAATCGCTACAGGGAGCGATTGGCATGTACTGCAAACGCATAACGGTAACGCAACCTTGCCAATGGAAACAACCGTGAACATTTCAATGTGATCTATTTTTGGAGCTAACGCTAACACGTGAATGGAATCCTAGTTTTACTTGGTTTACTCCCCGCACTACAGGACCTTATTTACCGCTGAGTATCTCGCCGTCTTTGTCTCTTTCATATACGTAACCTCAGCCATTGCTTTAGACCTGAGGGTATTGTCTTACCCCTCATATTCCTCGTGACTTCTGGTAAATACTCTTCCCTGTGCGCTGGTGAATGTTCGTGTGGTGATTCTCTATTTGTTGTCTTAGACTTAAGTGTAAGGAGTTATAAGTTGACTATAGCTACTTTCTTATACTTATTCGTTTCCTTCACCACCTACCTTAATGGAACTTAATAATATTCGAGATACAACTTTGTTTTTGTCATATGGAGCAGTAGAACTAATATAATATATAACGAGGTCATCCTAAAACTATATCTTGCGCTTGTGAGACCTCATATGAATTAAACAGTTCAGTTCTGGTCACCGTACTACAGAATGGATATAGAATCCCTAGAAAGAATTCAGAGGAGAATGGCAAGAATAATCCCGGGCATTAGGAACCTTGAGTACAGAGACAGGTTAAAGCCTCTTAATTTGCACTCCCATGAGAGACGTAGAGTGAGGGGCGATATGATAGAGGTGGATAAATGGAATCAGGGCTAAGCAAATGTAAAATAACAAAGGTACTCAAACTATCCAACCAGGAGCGACTTTAAATTAGACAAATTTAGATTTAGGTGGGAGATAGATAAACATTGGCATGGAAATAGGGTAGTGGATGAGTGGAACAAGTTACCAAACATCATCATCAACTAGAATACGCTGGAGAGCTTCAAACATAGGTTAGATGGATATATGAGCGATAGGGATTGGGAGTAAACGGGACTGCCCAGTATGGGCCAATAGGCCAGCTGCAGTTTCTTCCATTCTTATATATATATATATATATATATATATATATATATATATATATATATATATATATATATATATATATATATATATATATATACGGATGATCCCCGGTTAAGCTTTAATAATCAACTGGTGGTTTTACCAGAGTTACAGTATAACATTTTCCTTTTATTGTTACAATTTAATGGAAATTAATTTATATACGGAAACATTTGCTGTTTCATTTAAGATGCCGTTTACCTAAAGTAGTTTAAGTTACGTTTGGTTAGGTTAGGTTATGCATGAAGTTATATATTTATATATCTTGTGATTATATTCATTTTCATACATGGCTAGGTTGAAGTTTTCAAAGAAGAAATACATAGAACTTATCAGTAAATGGCAATTAAATCTGTTACGGTAATTCACACACACATTCGTCCTGTCTGTCTATATGTCACACACACACACACACACACACACACACACACTAGTTCAAGGATCTCCTTTCGGTGAATTGATATTAGTTTATAAAAGTTACTCCCTGGTGGATAGACAGACAGTGACACACACACAGACCTCCCCGCCACCACTGACACCAAGTCTTTTGTTGATACAATTAGGAATAAGATAAAAGGAAAAATAAAGAGAGCGAGAGAGATATAGAGAGGAATAGAGATAAAATATTAGAGAAAGAAAGGGTGAGAGAGAAAGGAAGGTAGAAAGATAAGGATGAAAAAGATTGTGATTGAGATTGAGATGAGAAAGAGAGAGAGAGAGAGAGAGAGAGAGAGAGAGAGAGAGAGAGAGAGAGAGAGAGAGAGAGAGAGAGAGAGAGAGAGAGATAAGGAAGAAAGAGAGGAATATGGAAGAAAGATGGGAATAAGGAAGAGAGAGAGAGAGAGATAAAGAAGAGAGAAGATGAAAATTTGTGATGGAAATTTGATTATGACAAACTGCCTCGTTATAAATATATGGAGGAGAATTTGTCTCTTCCCTCACATCCCACTTCCTCCTCCCTCCCTCCCCCTCCCTCCCTCCCTACCTCTCTCCTCTTCACCTCCCCCTTCCTCCCTACCCTTATTGCTATCTCTGGAGAAATCTTAAAAAAAACACTCCATCTTCCTTCGCCTGAGCCTTTGCAAAATGGTTGCCATGGTATTTGCCACACGTTTAGATGCTGATCATTCTCCTAGTTGATATGATTTTGATTAAGATAAATTCCTCACTGACTCAGCTAACGTTAGGAAGAGGAGCTGATGACGTCTTCTTCTTCTTCTTGAGACTTGTTGTTGTTGTTGTTGTTGTTGTTGGTGGTGGTGGTGCTGGTAGTAGTGGTGGTGGTGTGAGTAGTAGTGGTATTATTATTATTATTATTATTATTATTATTAGTAGTAGTAGTAGTAGTAGTAGTAGTAGTAGTAGCAGTAGTAGTAGTAGTAAACATCAATTAGCTGTTCCATAATGCCACTGTAAACTAAAACTTAACAATGTGTAAGTAGTTTTCTTTCTCTTTTACAATATACCCCTAAATGTTTATACCTTTCTTTTGTATGACTTACATATTTACTGAATACCATTATATGTTAACCAATCATTTACAAGATAGTTAAATTGTTATAGTGAGTTAATTCTCTTGCTCATTTAAACTCCAACCAAAACAACTTTCTATTAATTTGGGATGATACGGGGGAGAGAATTCCTCACTAAGGGAACTTGTGGCAGGTAATTACTTGTGCCATCCCCTAGTTTGGTAGTTTGTGGTTGTGGTAGTGAAACTTTGGTGAGCCTAAGTGGAGAGGAAGTGCATTTTATGGAGTTTGTTGATTGTATATAGACCAGCCACCTCTCTCTCTGTGTTGGAGAGAGTCTCTATAATAATACTGTGTGTGTGTGTGTTAGGTTCTGTGTTTTAGTTTTGTTGTTGTTGTCGTCACCACCCCATAGATAAGGTCCATTCTCTGAAACACGACGGAACATAACACTATGGTGGATATTACCCGCTGGTGTTATATGCTTGAAATATTTAATCCTCAAGATGAAAATCCTTCAAAACGTCGTCATATTTGTTTTTCTTAATCTCGGAGTTGGGAATAAGAGAATGTATCACCTCTATCACAGTATTGGTTTTATTAGGTAAGTTCTCACATTCCCAATTAGGGGGTAAAAAATCTCAATTCACCAAACTTAAGCTTCGGAAGCTATTTTGTTTCCTCGTAACCGGAGATGAGAGAAGCCATTAAAATGCGGTAGAGACTCAGGCCAATTTCGTGGTTTAATTTTGTGCTGTAAATTTTATACAGTCAGCTCAGTGTTGGCCTGTTAAATACATAAGTTCTCACAATTTCAATTAGGAAAAACTAAATTCGTATAAACGTCGAAGAATTTTGTTGGATTCATACCTTAAAATAAGGTCTTAAAACATATAGAGAGAGTTTAGTTTCCAGGAAAGTACCAGGGAAAGTGGCGTTACATTACCATCGGGAAGTAATCAATGATAAAGCGTACGGAAAGAAGCTATGGTAGTGATTAAGTGGTAGGAAAGTAGCTTGGGAGGGAAGTGATCGAAGTAGTGGTCGGGAAGCAGCTAAAAGTGAGAGAAAACTTTACACTTTAAAGCTGACGTGTTAAAAACTATCCAAAAAATAGAGAGGGAGGGAAGGAGAGAGAGAAGGAAAGAGAAAGGGTTGGAGAGAGAAGGAGGGAAGAAGGGAAGGTAGGAGAGAATGAGGGGTGATAGAAGAAGAGAAGGAGAGAGTGAGGTAGGGAGGGGGGGGTAAGAGAAGGAAGGAGAACAGGAGATGGAAGAGAAAAGGTTGGAAAAAAGTAGAGGGGAGAATAAAAAAAAAGAGAAAATGATCTTAAGATGGTGTATCGTAACCTAACCTAACTTAACTTAACCTAACCAAACCAATAAGACTAGAACCCACTAGGATACAGGAAATTATTGCTACTGAAACCTCATTAAACCTAAAAGGACTAAAACTTATTAGAACTGGACCTATCAGTACGTGAGTCCATTTGTTCAGTCACCAGTATAGTCACACGGGGAGGGAGTGGCGGTGGCTCTCAGCGGGGCAGGTGACGTAGTATTAACTGGCATAGACGCTGTTACCGTGATTACCAGTCGAACAAGACAAATGACCCAATAAAGCAGCTCTGACTCTCTCCTTTATCTCTCTCTCTCTCTCTCTCTCACTCGTTGCTGCTGGTGGTGGAGGTAGTGGTGGTGTTCTGCCTACGCCTGATGGATTACACAGATCACATGAGTTTAAAGGGCAGACTAGACGAGAGGGATTACTTGAATATAAGAATTAGACCTCAACACGTCAAGTTAAGGAGACTAGACCATGTGAAGCCTAATGACAAACCAGACCATGTGAACCTAAAGGGATAGATTAGATCACGTATACAAATCTAGGGTTGCATACGAGTACTTTTTGTAGGAACTAATTTACTCCCCTAAAAAGTACAGTACGGAGTAGAAGAACGTACTGTATCGAGAAAAAAAATACAGTATAAACAACGTACACTACAATGAGCATACAGTTTCAAAATACGTTACAGTGAAGAGTCATTTTATACGTACCAAATAAACCGTAGCTGTAATTTAGGAGAACGGATACAATTAGGATGTACAATACTATATAACACTTATATTACTTTTTCAGTCTTAACAATTTGAAACACTACATGAAATATTTTGATATATTCCTCAGTACATCGTTATATGTTTGTAAACCTGTTGCCTATATCGGTAATTACTGGAGAAAGGGTAGAGGCTGGAGAGAGTTTGTCTCTGTAAGTGAATTAGGGGCCTATTGGATACTTTATACTCCCAGGCGCCTCCATTGTATTATGTTATTATAATTCTTGTGTTGGGTATTGATTTGCCTTTAAGATAATAAGATTACTTAGTGTTTATGATAGATGGCTAAATTTAAACTCAATATACACACTGGAGTTTGGGAACATATTGTATTAATTTGAAACGAGCAGTTAATAACTACGTCGTTGTAGTAAGGGAATTTCTCTCTTACGGCTCCTTGTAATAATGACACTCATGATCTTATGATAATACTGTTGAGTACTATAATGTGTGATTAATCAAACAGGAAGCAATATTGGACTGAGCAGATACATAAGTGTGTGTATATATATATATATTCGCTTCTATGGGCGTAATTTATAACATATAACGGTCTAGTTAGGTATTACCGTGCCCTTGATATGTAAATTGCATTGGGTTTAAAAATGATTATACGTTTTGGCTCAATCGAGATTTTTACAAAATGCTTTACTGAATCCAGCCATTTTTCATAAACAATTTTAGCCTCACTAAATTATGCCGATTGCTTCCATTGGTGTACGAATCTATTTAGTCAATCGTGAGAGTGGATGGGATGTGAGAGGGGGTGTCAGGTGATGGGGTGAGGAGGATAGAAGGGGGAGAGGGCGGGAGGGAAGGAGCTCAAAAGAGAGAAGGATGGGGTGAGGAAAGGGAAGAGAAGGAGAAACGGAAGGAGAAATGGTGAGCGAGAGTTATAGTGCTTACAATTTGAAGACCAAAGAGAGAGAGAGAGAGAGAGAGAGAGAGAGAGAGAGAGAGAGAGAGAGAGAGACTAACAGAGTACAGTCTCACACAAAAGTTCGTTAACTCTCTCAGCCTAACGAACTTTTGTGTGAGGCTGAACAAGGAAATGATCTGATGAAGAAAGTGGATGGGTTACATTGTGAAGTAATATTGGTCGGGAGTGTGATTGCAACAGGCCAAAACCATTACTGTAGAATAGGATCGCTACACTTCCTCAATTGGGTAGGGATGGAGAGAAAGGATGTGAGGAGAGGGAAGGATTGTGGATATAGGTGGGGTACCATGAAATAATTACAGTTCTTGTATAGAGAGGCAACATCATACATTTTATGGTGTATAAAATACAAGCGGCTGTAAAACTAAAATTACTGGTCATTATGAAATTCTGGCAATTCTCTGCAGGAAAGTGTTACAGTCAACTACCAAAGCCCGTTCGCCTCTCCTCCTGAACCACAAACCCCGAGATTCACACTCTCGAACCCGAGGCAGTAGACTGATACATTATTCTGTCCATAAATGCTTCGGGTTCATGAGTCTGAATCGAGGGGGTTCGTGGTTCAGGAGGAGAGGCGAACGGGCTTTAGTAGTTGAGTGTACCAGATAATTTAATCCACATAGTCGGTAATAGTGTATAATGATACCTGTTGTCGACTGCACCAACCGTTCCGAAACTAGTGGACAAATACTGCTTCACTGCTTACAAAACCACGAACTACATCGATCCCATAGATAACTATACCTTTTAGGGAAAGTGTACAGTCGCGGACAAAAGTTCTCTCCCCGTGATGAAACTGAGTCATGGGAATGAGTCTCCGAACATACTTACCCTGGCTGCGGTTGTGCTGGTTCATCTCATTTGGGGTCAACACTGCTTCATTTTGGGAAGGAGCGAACTTTTGACCCCGACTGTACATAAATGGAAAATTAGGAGGAACGAGTCTAACTGTATAATAAAGGACTATGAAAATATGACCAGAAGAAAGGGGGTACAGAGACACACACAACATGAAGTGGAGTAAAGGGGAGCGTAGATAAGAGGTGAAGAGTAGGGCAGTGAAGGACAGTGAAAGGGTGACGAATAAAAAAAAAATAGGAGGGGACCAAGAGTGAGGGAGTTTGATGGAATGGTAACATGAGAGGAACATATTTAAGGAGAGGGAGGGTGGGGGATGATGAAGGGTGGGGGATGATGAAGGGTGAGTGAAGGATGAGTGAGAGGATGAGTGGCGGGATAGTGAGAAAGAAGAAAAAAGATCGAGGATAGTGAGGTGAATGTGGGGGGGAAGAGAGGCGGAGAGAGGCTGAGAGAGAAGGGAAATGAAGCATCGGGTCCGGGGAGACAGGCAGGAGATTGACCTCTGACGACTGGGATTGACACACGCAGTTGGTGACGGGGAATTTCGGGGAAATTTAATGTTTCAGTCCTTTGATTCTTAAATCATAATATATATATATATATATATATATATATATATATATATTAGCACAATTACCTGGCTTTGCTCGGGTTAGGTATATACTGTATAATCTTGACTGTCACAGTCTGTCCTCCCTGACACGGGTAACAACCTCCGACAATCGCCGTGGTGATATCTCAGCCGGGAAAGATTTTTGGTTCTTGCCCGGGCCACCCGGGGGTCCGTGGTCAATAGTAATACCAAGGTGCACAGCCTTGGCACCCATGTGATATGTGTGTAAAGTTTAAGGTCTCTAACTGCTTCCGTTTTGGAGCTGTGGCTGGAACAGACACTGGGCTGAAATCTAAATCACTATTTACAAATGTCTCTCGCGTTAATAGTTCCCCCTTACTATGACTCAGTGAAGCTTCGAGACAAAAATGAGTTCCCAACCCTCCGTTCATTAATTGTTCTCTTTAACGGGGTGGTAGGGTTGCATAAAGGGCTTCTTGCTTATTAGATGGGAATTTCATGTGTAAGAATATTGGTTTTATACTTAGTTAAAGGAAGACAGAGTGTTGGTACAGTACCTTCATTAACCTAGGGGAAAAAAAATCCTCAAACCTCAACGTAAACACACTAGAGTCCCCGTTAAACAGAGAAGCGATCGTAAGCTGCAACACAGAGACTTACGGTCAGTAAATACACATATGAATCATAGAGACTCGCGTCCCCAGGTGATCTGTCGTAATGTGCAGCTGGGAGTGGTGTAAGATGAAGGTTGGTTTATTAAAATGTCAATCATTCCTTAATATCTAGGAGAGTGAGCATTAACGATGGTGGCGGCTCGTGTTTTTTTTTTTGTGCGTGTGTATGTGTATTGTAAATTATGATGATGTTCTTGCTCTTTCGCTTTGAATGTGTTTGTGTTATTTTTAATGCTGTTGTTAATTTTGCTTCTGGCTTAATGATCTTAGAGGCAATGCACGAAGGGTAGGGGAGGTGAGACGTGCATGGTGAAGTGTGTTAGATGTTGGAAAGGGGGGCAGATACACTAGGGTTGGGATAATGTCATCACTACAAAAATAAACACATCATCACCCCATGGACACAAAAACACCTTTCCTTCATGCCTGGATAAACTGGACCCAATTTGCCGAAAGCTTTTGGTGGTGGTGGTGGTAATAGTGGTGTTGGGGGTGGTGGTGTTGTTGGAGGTGATGGTGGTGGTGGTGGTGCACTGCATTCCCCCACACTTCACTACATAACACCCCACAACACTTCAATGCACCATATTCCTCCACACTCTACCTCCAGTATTTTTGACACACACTTGACAATAACTGAAATGGGCAGGTCAAAATTGTTCTTCCTCTGACGACACACTACACCCATCACTGTTATATGAAAATATTAAATCCCATATTATATTTAAATTACTTAATAATAAATACCAAATGATGATGCTACTACTATTACTACTACTACTACTAATAATAATAATGATGATAAATACTGCACTTTATTTATCACGGTGTTAGTGGTGATCTGTGTTGGTTGACCTGCCTGGTGGACGTCTTCGAAAGCGATGACTTGAAGAAATAAGTTTTCTCTTGTCACTTGTTAACGATATAAGCCGACCTAATATGATTGTGTTTCATCTTATTGGGTATTTAGATTTTCTTTTTGTCGTTTAATAAACTGAATAAAACAAAATAAGAACAAAATTCTCAAAGATTCTTCACAGTTGATGGACACGTTGAGACACTGATGAGGACAGAGTTAGGGAGTGTTGTTTCAGAGATTCATGACAACGTGTTCGTTACAATGAACTCATTCATATGAAAAGGCTTCTTGTGTGTATAGAATAATTTATGTTCGAAAATAAAAACTAATCATATGGGACTTCGATCAGAGATTCTGGTAATTCGTAAATTCAAAGAGAGAGATACAATCGAAGTCTTTTCACAGTAATGAAACAGGTTAATTCAGTCCCATGAATCTCCGACACCTGCTTTGAGAAGTCTTCGAATTAGTCACTCCGTCAGTTTAGTTGCCGCTGTTGTCGTGTTAACAAGTGTCACAGAGAAGTGTTATAAAGTGCCACAGTGAGGTGTCATCGTTGGTGAGGGAATATAATATCAAGAGGTAAGTGGCGGTCAACACGGGTTGTATTTGTTGAGGTTAATGTGTTAAATATGAGGATGTACAGTGAGGATGTAGCTGTTGTGGGCTGGAGCTGACTCGACCCATAACACAACCAACTGTTAAAACTATATAACATTACCTTATTCCCTTCACTACAAACTCTGACCAATCACTGCACCAAGAAACACAAAGAACAATTCTCAAGGACTTACTTGGCTGAATTCATAGACATATTGTTGTAGTTAAATGGAAAATAACCAACTTTGCTGCCGGTGTGTTTACAATATGGCGTCATTGTCCACCACCTGCTGTCGGTGAAAACATAAGAAAGAACTGTAGATGTTTAAACTGTAATCCCTTCACTGCTTGTTTATATTGTCAGTTGGAGGAGTGAGACTAGAAATATTGATTATGGTGGTTATGGAAGATTAATGATTTTTATTTTTTTTCAGGTAGGTGAAAGTTACCACCACCTCGAGGGACCGTAACACATATAGCTTCAGGTATGTCCAAGTCAGTTTTATATATCAGTTAACACTGTTTTTACACTTGCTCGGGGGTCTTGCATCTCCACGAACTAAATCACCGTTACAACCGAGTTGAAGATCAGGATCACGTTTATTGTAATAAAGTCACCCAGGAAATTTTCTTGATCCAGTGATGCTCTAGATAGTGACGCGCATATCATTAACTCAATCAATTTTGGAACTTTGAATTCCTTTGCGCCATTTTTTTTTCTTTAATAATTTACCATTCAAGCATTATGTAGTCCAGCGCACTTTGTTATCTGTTTTTTTCAGTTTATTGTGGTCTTCCTTTCTCATACGCTGGTAGTTATTTGAAGGAAACACAATATTCCTACTTGAATGTCGTGTTTTGCTTTACAAATATAATATTTCGTCGTAAGATATGGTGCTCCCTGGCACTCACGATTTGTTCACCAAAGGCTCTTCAATTTTCAGGGCCACATCCAAAGAAAGAAACCAAGAGATTTTTTTTATTGGAATTTGGAAATACATGGTTGCATCCTCATGAATCTGTCGATTTTGTTTTCCGTCTGTATTCAGAAAACATATAAATTTGTTGGTGGAAAATTATAGTTAACTCTCCTGGGATGTTTACAATAAACTGGGTAAACAAAGTCTCTTGAAAGACTTGGATAGGACACAGGTTCACTCTCGGGGCACCCCTAGTTAACGTAGCTGCGATTGAGTACCTAATTTTACAGCTGGGCAAAGTGAAGATGATCGAGTGCAGTGCCGGCCAACCTATTAGTGTTAGTTTAAAATGTGCTGTATACCTACTGGCCGTAACGATCCTTCAGGCCTGCGGGATTCATTTTCAGAGACTGCGGTGTCGAGTTGACGGGTATGATGTGTTTCTGCTCAGTCAGTTTCTACACATTTTGCTATGATAATTTATCGAAGGAAAAGTAAATATGATTATGTTCAGAGATAGGGCGCCATCTCTTAATAAATATTTACGTGACCAAGTAGAAGTAAAATATATAAATGTGGTTTTAAAATAGTCATTAATAGTCTAAGATAACTTAATAATTTGTAATAATCATTTGCACTTGGCGGCGTGAGGGAGCCAAGGTCAAGAGACCCGCTATTATCAGCCGTGGAAGTGTGGACTAACTTCTCGTGCGGTGATGCTCTGAGACACAGTATATGTTGGCTGTGAGAAGAACGAACGATACAGAGAAGAATAATGTGGAATAAGAGCATAATTGGGTATCTGACACAAGTTATAACAACAATAGTAAGTTTCATTCAATTGTTGTGGTTTAGAATAAATGCAATCGACCTTCCTGGTCTTCTGGACGGGGGAGGGCGGCAGTAGCACTTTTAGTCTTAGTTCTTCCATTCGACTTTTCTTAGAGGGTGTGTGGCTGGGGTCCTGGTACCATCCACTCGAGGGTGTGGGGTTTGGGTCTAGGTATCATCCAATTGAGAGTGTGTGGCTGGGGTCCTGGTATCATCCTAAAAGTGTACATAGCATCGTGTACCTCTTACCTTACAAATGTAGTGTAGTAATAATAATAATAATAATGATGATAAAGATAATACTAATAATAATAATGATGATAATAATAATGATAATGATAAAGATAATAATAATAATAATGATAATGATAATAGTAGTAATAGTAATACGAGCTCATTATTTCCTTAAACCCCGCCAAAGCTTATTACCATGTCACTACCTTCTCCATCTGGCACGATTTCTACAACTCCGTAAACCAATTATGGAGTTATTTTGGGGAGACACGAGCAGATAGACAGACATTGCCGAAAATGCTACACATTAGTTATTTGTCCGGCCATGGATCTTTATTTACTTCCGTTATTTATCCGGCATTGGTGCTGTTTTATCGAAGTTGATGACGTCATTACGCGTCCTACTGTGCTGAATTTGGTCACTTGTGGATGCAGAAGTGATATGTGCTGTGGAAAAATTTTAATGGTCTCAGTTTATGACTTGTAAGATTCCAGAACAAAGGTTACGCCCGGGAAGACAGTAAAAATCTACAACCCAAACCCAGATCTACAGCACTTCGAACTTAAGAGCACCTGCGCCAAAGGAGGCAAGGTTAGTTCCTCAACCTCGAACCAATCAGAACAAAGAGATAAAGTAAATAAAGGTCCTTTACCGGACATAATTAATAACCGGCGCCAAAACAATACCCTACCACTCAGTTGCCCGCTGGGTAATAATGACTTTATCTTGGGTATTGATCCAGATAAGAAATACAATTATCTTGAAAGGTTAGAGTTAAAGAGAAAAAGAAAGAGTTACATTAGCTCAGATGGGAAACTTGCCGAGGGGCCCTGCCAAATTCTTAACTGTTGGGATACAACAAAGGGAGATATTCCAGAAGGCGAGGAGGCCAACAAATGTCAGGATAGCGCCCACCACACCCAAGGCGATAATTGCTCTCGACCTGAACCTGATGGCTGGCTTCAACATGTCGAGCACCTTATACGGCAGCGCCTCCACCGTGAGGTTCACCCACATGTAGGGAACCGTCAGGTTGCCCAGCTTCCCGAACTCTGGTCTGGATGGCACGCGCACATTGACTTGTACAGCCAGCGACCCTCCTACGGGGATCTGAAAAGGTCGGTAGACATCAAGAATACTCGAATTCGCAGGGATTATGGATATTTTGGATGTGACGGGAAAGAACTTGGTGGTGGCGGGCGGGGAGAGAGTGATACGGACGGTGTTGAGCGCCTCCAGAATGTGCAGCAGAGTATGGTCGCTGAGGAAACAAAGCACCTCCTCTGACCAAAAATGCTGCAGCACATACTGGTCCACCCTTAGACCACCCATAGCAGATGGCCCCGTCCTCCAATAGTACCATCTCAAGTTGTTCAAGGCCGGTAAACTGTAAGTTTCGGACCGACCAATAAGTGGGGCCACACAACTCCGTAACTCCAAAGTGAGCGGCGGTCTCTTTTCCTGAACCAGCAAAGAGTCATTTCCGTATACCGCGGACGAATTGACGTCTGCCTTGAGGAACCGGTCCATATAGGACAAATACTCAAGTCCCTTAGACGTGTCCGTAACCAGCTTGGTTTTCTCACTAAAATCGCTGACCCTGTGTTGAAGAGACATGTTGACAACACTGGAACCGTAAGGGACAGATGTCTCGTTCCCCTGGGCAAGCACGTCAGGCGGGATCGGATCCTGGTTTACAGGCATCACTTCCGGCAACACCACGCTCTGGAGGTTAACGTTAAAGAAGGGATGATTCACCGACATGCTCGACTTGTTTGGCATTTGACTTACCCACAAGCTATTATTGTAAACGTTGATTCTGAGGGCTATGACACCAGCTTCCTCAAACAGGAAGCTGGTGTTGTGCTCGTCACCTGGCGTCACATTCTGCCACTGGAAGGGATGAAGGTAGATGCCCAGCTGCAACCCCGACAGATCTCTAAAGGTGTTGAACGGGTTGGGCACGAAGGGGAGTGCTAATCGAGTCGTCCTCATAAGGTTCTCGAGTTTAGGAAGAGCACTTCCTGTTTTCCTCGCCTCTTCCAAGGCCTTCTGGGAACAGTCGCCCTTGAACAACCCCTCAAAAAACAAACCTGCAACACTCCCCACCGTGGGGTTGATCAGTCTGTCAAAATTTAACACGAGCATAATGAGTAAAACCCCGATGATTAGAAGAATTATCTGGCAGACTTTCCTTTTTAGATTACACATTTTTTCCAAATAAAAAATAAAGTAAAAATAAAGTTTTTAATAATATGCTATGATAATATTAATACAGTAGACAGCGGCTACTAATGGGAGATGCCATCCCCGATGTTGATGGACCTTTAACAGTGACTAATGGGATAATTCAGCTTACTTTTGTAGTGATCGTAAAACATGTAGAGATAAAGGCTGTTTGGTTATGGTTGTTTAGGTTAGGTTAGGTTAATTACATTACCAGGCGTGATGATGACTACAGTACTGTCAATTGATCTCTTCTTGGGCTATGTCGTTTTTTTAAAGGTGGATATACTTCAGTCAGTGACCTCTCGATTAATAGTAGTAGTAGTAGTAGTAATAGTAGTAAAAAAACTGATACATGAATAATCTCTGAGAGGTAAGGAGGTGCAGCCTGTGTGAGAGGTGAGGAGGAGGTACAGCCTATGTGAGAGGTGAGGAGTAGGTAGGTACGGCCTGTGTGAGAGGTGAGGCATGCTGAGTGGGTAAATTTAGACCCGTGACAGGAGAGGGGCGAGGGGAGCGTGAAGAGGAAAAGAATGTAATCACTCGCTGTAACTCTACACTACCACCCACTCTGTCAGGAGAGAAGGTGACCATCTCCCGCTGATCACGTGCAATCACAGGTGTGGCGAGGGTGAGGGGAGACAACAATGATAACTAGAAAGTGAGACTAGGGAGGGAGGAAGGTGAGACTAGTTGAGGGAGGGAGGTGAGACAAGGTGAGGGAGAGGGGTGACGGAGGCAGGAAGGTAAGGATCGGAAAGGTGGCGAGAAATGAGGAAGCAAGAGAGGTGGTGAAGAGGGGAAATGTAGCAAGAAATGAGGTCGGGAAGAGGCGGTAGAGGGCAATATCTGAGGCAATGGAGATAGAGAAGAGAGGAAATGTGACAAAAAATGAGGCAGGGAAGAGGGAAAAAGGGTGGGAAATGAGGTCAGGGCAGGGAGGTGGAGAAGAGGGGAAAGATGACAAGAAAGGAGGGAGGGAGGGAAGAAAGAGACTAATGGAAGGAGGAGTAAGATGGAGAGAGAGAGAGGGAGGGTGGGGGGAGGACAGGAGGGAGTGTAGAAAGGAGGGGAAAAAAGAGGAATGGGAAAGGAGGAACAGCCTGAAGCACTAAGGGTGAGGCAGGGTCACGTGCTATGCCAGCTTTTGTTACTCTCCTCCAGGATTAGGGTTTCCAAACAATGGCACGCTATTTTTTTCCCTTATAGAGAGAGAGAGAGACGATAACACACCTGTCTTAGCTTGGTCCACTGAAGCTATGGTACAAAAAATGGTAACTAAAATGCCATCGAAATTCTACTAAAACTATCTCATATGGCATTATTTTTGTTTAGGATTAGTAATTGAAGAGTAGACACGCCTACATTATTTCACTTGATTAGGTTAGGCTAGGTAGGTTAGGTAGTGTTAGAGTGGGTTAATTAAGTTTGGTTAGGTTAAGTTAGGTTTGGTAAATATTGCGATAGATAATCTTCATGTGGTCCATTTTTTTTTATATAGTAATAATATCCACAACTCGGGAGCTTGGTCTATCAGGAGGAGGCATTAATTTTTTTATTTTTATTTTTATTTTACTGATGTAGGTATAGTTCAGCTCTCCCGCCCAAACCTATTTTCCTCTCTCTCTCTCTCCCTCCCTCCCTCCCTCCCTCCCTCCCTCCCTGGGGTCTGGACACACAAAACACCCCGGGCTGTAATTTTCTTTCACCTTTTTATTATTCTTGGGCCGCGCCTCAGCCCTGCCTCGCTGCCTCTCGTCCTCCATTTTCGGCTCAGCCTCACCCTGACCCCGTGCTCAGCCTCCAGATTCACAAAGGCTCGTGCGATAAGGCTTATTTTACCTGAAGACCTGTGATAATACCGAACCCACTGCGCCTACTACCTAAAACATGCAAGCTAAGTGTTTAAATCTGATTGAGTTTCCGTCACATTTAGATTCGATCTCTTACGTTCAGTTAAGAGGAAAGAGATAAATCAACGACGGATCTTTTGAGAATCAGGACCCAGGCTCTTAAATTAGGTATGAGGCCACACAGCTCCGTCCTAAGGAACAGCCCTTCCCACGCCTCCGGAAAAAAAGGAAGTCTGCTGGAATGTTAAGTGCTAGCAGATAATAGAAATAGCAGGTAGCAGGAACATCAGGTAACAGGAATAGCAGATAATAGAGACATAATGTAATAGGGACGATAGGTAAGAGGATGAGCAGGGTAGTGAGGACATCAGGTAGCAGGGACAGAATGTACGAGTAATATGGATAACAGGTAAGAGGAACAACAGGGTGTTAGATATTGATACTGAAACAGATTATTTAGCCAAAAGAACAGAGATACAGAACCGATAAATATAACAGTATTAACATGGCTGAACCATAGCATGGTGGTAGCTAGAACATATCAGAATGATACCACGGTTATCACTAAGTTATTTATTTATATTTTTTACATTTATATTATAAGTATATACAGTATTTACATACGTTACAGTGAAGTTGATATACATAAATGTGATAAGGGAGGGAAGCAGTACAACATGGGTTGTATTAAGGTTGAACAAGAAGACAGAGCTGTCAATTGTCATGTCTAGTTGGCAAATATATTTATTGCAATGGCAATTTCTATCTGCATGATAATTTCTGATAAAACAGTTTTGGTGGTACAATAATAGCAGGAATATAAAGTAGGTATTACAATAAATATTAATACTTAGACAATATATGTTTTTTAGAGATGATTTAAAGGAAGGTAACAGCTACAGCAGATAGCAGAAACAGCAGGTAGCAAGAACAGCACATAATAGAACCAACATACAGGAGAAGCAGTTGACAGGAATATCACGTAACACGATTAGCAGGTAACATGAGAAACAACTACTGGAACAGGAAAAGTGGCATTTGACGACGACATTAATTACAACAGCGGCAACGAGGCTCCTCCTGTGGTAGCAGAATGGCCGAAGAGTAGTGTAGGCCGGTACTAAAGACAGGTTGATGATGTACAAACACAACATAAAGAGTAACATAACAACAGGTTCCTCTCGCTAATTCTCTGAAATCTTTTATCTGTATAGTTTACCTTGTTTTTGTACCAGTGCTTTCATAGTGTTGTGTACCTCTTACCTTCAAATCAGCCTGGCGTTCCTTCCAGTTTAGAATCTTCGCCAGACGAACCATTCATCTTCTATTCCACCCTCTCTAATGATATGTTTATACAAGCCTCGTCAGTATTTCGCATATGAACTTACGCTAGCAGATAATGTGCCTTTATTTCGTAAATGTAACTATTACACGTTTATGACGGCAATGCTAGACGAACAATCTCTCGCCTTCCTTCAGCCTCACAACGATACGTTTATGAAAGCTACCTCGCATAAACGATTTCCCGCCAGGCTGCAATGGTGCTCTATTATGGCACTACCAATACGTTTTACATTTTTCTCCACTCACTCTCCGCCATCAGAGACGGTAGTCAAGGCAACTAGTTACAGCCTCTTTGTTGTTGAATAAATCTAACTGGTAAATGTTATATCGATACACAAGTAAATATAGACAGAAAGGACAAAATAAATAAAACAGTAAACTAAGGCTAGACACAGAGGAATAATGATGGCCCGCGTGCACTAGGAGAGCTTCGTGACCTTGGTGAAATAGTGTGCAGAAGATGAATGAATAACTTAATATGTCATAAGTAAAAGATGAGACGTAAACAGCAGGGAAGCTTAGGAGCTATTGGCAATCAGGGGATCCACGAGAGATAAGAATACTGAGAAGGGACGTCGACTCTGACACGTGAATATAATCAGTGGCTCATAAAACGCCATGGACGGTGATAGAAATTCATGGTGCATATATGAAATACCCACACCATCACCCCCACCATTATCACATTAATGTTGTTGTCATTACCATTATCATCACCATTTCCATCACCATTATCATCATCATGTTCAAATTATTGTCATTACCACCACCATTACCATGACCATAACTATGTTCATATTAATGTCATTATCATCACCCCATTATCAGCTTATCACCCTCATTTATATTATTACTATTGCCATAACCATCACCATAAGGTTACTAAAGTCATTACCACTACTATTATCATCACCATTACCATTAATCTCATCTGGCTGAAGCATCTCACTGAACAGTTTCTGGAATGAGTCAAGTTTTTTAATTCAGGTTTCTGAGAAAGTTTGGCACGAAGCTTAATTAGAGAAAAGGTAATGAGATATGGCCAAAGTTAACCCTCTGCTGTTTATACGTTGAACTTAATTATGTGTGAGATAAAAATAAACAGCGAGTTCAAATAAATTATCTTTATAAATCTCTTCACTGTTATGAATGTTTACCTTAAAGAGACACATTATTGAGGTAGAAATAATTGATGAATATGTATTATCCAGTTGATTTATATATGTCTCTTGGTCGTAAGATTTTTGTGGCCTTGTAAGAGCACCGTGACTCAAGCGAACTTACTATAAACTTTCCCTTGTAATTTAAGATGTAAGAATGTGTACCTAACTTATTGACTTGAAATAAAATACAGAAACAATACTTAAATACAAACATTAAAAAAAATATCCTGTAGCTTAAGTAAATAATTGGGGGACAAAATTAACCTACAGAACTTTTGCAAAATATTCCTTACACAAATTTTTGTATCCTAACGGGTTATGAATTAATGTATGTAGTTAAAGTGGAGTGCTAGGATGCATTCTAGTTTGTTTTAAATTATTTTTCTTTTTTGGAGGTGAGCTCAATCCAGGTTTACTTAGATATGTTCATCATTAAGAATCCTGTCTGGATCCTCAACTAATATCTTGGTATTAAATAACATAACTAAAGACTCAACTGTTTAATATAGTCTCGTTCAATAAGTTATCATTGTCGTTTGGGCTAGAGAGAATAATGACGTCAGTGTGTGCCTGTGTGTGTCAGCCCGGCGGGGAGAATTATCATATGAACCGCTTGGGTCCTCATGAATTATTGCAAAATGGACACAGTCGGATACATTACCTGTCACTTACTCTCTTTTCACCGAATGAGAAGTTTCCGATCATTATTAACCGAATCACATATTCCATAGGAATTAGACTTGGTACTTGCTTCCTCGGTGGTTTTTATATCTAATTACATATTTGATAGTTAGAAAATTAATTAGTATGGTGTAATGTCAAGTTTTTCATATTTAGCGCTCATGTCTTGTGAAGTGCTCGGCCAACTGACTTCGAATTTAATATGGAGTTTCATCACTGGGTTCCTCAGTGTGGATCTGACAGGCTGTCGGAAACTGACAGTGTCCTCCGCTGGAACAGTTGTAAATTATGAAATTCCGTCAACTGTGAATTGTTGCCGTGAGTCTGAGGCATTAAATGACCCTACAGCTTTTAATAATAATAATAATAATAATAATAATAATAATAATAATAATAATAATAATAATAATAATAATAACAATATATAATCTACACATGCCACAACCACATTACAGCTACTTGAAAGTTTGGAACAGTTTCATCATGTTAAGTGCAGCCGACACACAGGAATATCAACTTCCTGAAGCGTTTAGTTCTGCATCGAGTTTAAAGCATTAGTTGTGAGCGATTAAGTTGTGTCCGTGAGGTTGCTAACACAAGCCGTTAAGTATGACATTATCAGTCTATTAATGTGTGTATTAGTATGTAGTTTGTAGCCTTTACTGGAGTAGAGAATGAGTGGTGATGGTAGTGGTGGTGATGGTAGTGGTGGTGGTGATGGTAGTGGTGATGGTAGTGGTGGTGATGGTAGTGGTGGTGATGGTGGTGGTGGTGGTGTGGTAGTGGTGGTGGTGGTGATGGTGGTGGTGGTGGTGATGGTAGTGGTGGTGATGGTGGTGGTGGTGATGGTAGTGGTGGTGATGGTGGTGGTGGTGATGGTAGTGGTGGTGGTGGTAGTGGTGGTGATGGTGGTAGTGGTGGTGATGGTAGTGGTGGTGGTGGTAGTGGTGGTGATGGTAGTGATAGTGGTGGTAATGGTGGTGATGGTAGTG
Source organism: Homarus americanus (assembly GCF_018991925.1). NCBI lineage: Eukaryota > Metazoa > Arthropoda > Malacostraca > Decapoda > Nephropidae > Homarus > Homarus americanus. The sequence goes on along the minus strand of NW_024739542.1, from coordinate 3,061,101 downwards.
ATAATAAGTGTTATTTCTCGGCACTATAGTCTTACTGGGACTTGTAAAAGGTACTTAAGTAAGAAGAACGAAACTGTAATATACATAAAGTAGCATAAATTAACTTATTATTACGGTATAAAACTGTTTGATTGGGAGAAATACACAACCTACTCTTTTATCTCCCATCAGTTAACTATCAATATTATACAGAATTTCAACACATTATCATACTAGAAGACCTACAGGAGACCAAGATATGAGAGCTTATTAATTACCGGATAAAAGAAACAAGCACAACTGAGACTTACACATAGATTTAATAAAAGATTAGTTAAATCCCCAGTTAATTAAGTTCAACTAATAAAACATTTTCAGATGTCTGTTAAATAAACTTTTTATTTGCAAAGTTTTCCATCGTGTAATGGATGAAGAAAATGGGAAGCCATTGTTTAGAAAAGTATTATGTAAGAATTTGTTTTTAATTATATTAAGCCAGTCGGATCAAAAACTTTATAATATGAATAAAATGAAATTAAAATGAAGTACTTAATTATTATTATTATCACTGTTGAGCCTCTTTTACTCCTGACACAGAGATAATTAATTAAGTAAATGGACAATGTACCTGGCCTGGTATATACTGGACTCAGGAAGAGAAAGTAAAGTGTATTATTCCTTTAATAACTCTCACTCATTGATGACATTTTGCTCTTAGATTTAACAAAAAAAATTAATTTATTAACTAAGGGAAATAAAAACATGACATTACCTGCATCTGTTTAATTTGTATATAAACAAAAGGATTAAATGAGTTTCAACAAAATGTGATTTTCAAAGCTCAGGTAACACACTCTGGCACACCTGAGACTGACACTGACACACTGCAAAAAATGACAGTGGAGTGTTGACAGAGACTGATGCATTCATTCTCAACAAAAACACTTTTAAACACACACACACACACACACACACACACACACACGTGCTTTAACACAGAAAAATAATTTTACACAAATATGTCCTTTCTCCCTCCTCCCCCCCCCCCTGCACACACACGTACACGGGGGCCCGGGTTGGGTAGGAGGATGTTTCTCAAGTGCTGGTGCATCTGGGGCGTTCCTGCGTCTGCTAGGTCAGTAAGCGGTGTTGGCGGTGAGTGAAATACTTTCGTTTATCGAGAGCTCCCGGCCCTCTCTCCTCCCCCAGGGCTATTTCCCTCGCATTCTACCTTCTGGACACTTCTGGGGTGCATGTATACATCTTCACGCTAAATTTCACCCCTCTATCTTCCAAACTGTAGGCGTGCATAGCGAATTGTCAAACAGCCACTATATTGCTCATATGTACATAACATCACTGCAAATTCTCGCCTCGGTTATCTGATATTATGGCGAAATATTCTACACTCGGCACCGACTCTGACATTAATGATGACACAACCGCAGGGTGATGCAATAGGTGTCAAGATTAGAATAAATTAACGCAAAACGTCCAGGTGTTCCTCGTAGAAACGTGTCGTCAGATACTTACCATCTCTTTTTACAGTTAATTTATTTTGTCAGTTTATCAGATGAGTAACACCTAATGTCAATACTTTGTTACATTGTTTATGAAGGTTAACTTATTTGTTTAAGAAAATTATGGTACATTAAAAAAACCTTATCCATCGAAAGTCTTTATTGCAACATAAACAGAGAAAATAGACAATGAATTAAGACCTAAGATGCAACAAATTATATCAATAAAATGTTTTTATATTTCTAATCCTATACCGAGTGATCATCCCTAAAATAAATTTTGCATCAGCAATATAACAAAACTCAAACATTTATTTTCCGATATTACGATTTGTATTTTTTCTGAGTGTATTTTTTTAATGTAGTAAATCTGATATACATTGTAATGGATATCTATGTTATAAAATCCTTATATTTATTTATTTTTTCTGTAAACAAATGCCAACGAAGAATCAATTGCTGGTGTTATCACATACATTGTAAAGTTACTCGGCAGTGAGACGGACAAAAACAATATTTCATCCGTAATCGTAGAAAAAACCTGAAATCACCGATGCAAAAATTATCAACTCGATACTCGGACTATTGATTGTAACAATTTTATAATGTTGATGGGAATACGACCATTAATTTCTACTAAACTCCAACTGTAGCTGTAAGTTTACATACAATCCCCTTCACGAGTGCGTTTACAGAGGCTCGTCATATAAACATTCCTCAAATCAATAACATTGAGGTATTTGTTTTAATATAGTTTCAGTTTGATTACATAGTATGTTTACTATTGCGAGTTTCCTTCTGACGAATGTAAACAAACACAGCGCTACCATACTGCACAAAACCTGGCGAGTCCCTGTAAACACACTAGTGAAGGGGACTGTACATCATTGTGTATTTTTGGAGACAAGGTTAAACCAATATAATTTACTGTGTTTAGGAATATTTCAATAAATTAATCATACAGTGAGCATTATAGAAAATATTTGATAAATCCTATGATGCGTCAGCGGTCACAGGAAGGAAATCTCCCTCTGTTGCTCAGGAATATATCAAGTAAACACCATGTGATGTCATTAATTCTCGGAGCTATTCAGGGCGATGGTGGAGAGGCAGGGAAGTGACTGATGCGATGGTGGTAGTGGTGTGTGGTGAGTAGAATGGGGTGGTTGACAGCGATGGTGATAGTGGTGTGTAGTAAGGTGAGGTGGTTGATGGCGATGATGGTACTGGTGTGTGTTAAGGAGGGATGAGGTGGTTGATGGTGATAGCGGTGTGTGGTAGTGGTGTAGTGAGTTGGGGGGGGTGGTGGTTGATGGTGATGGTGTGTGTGTGTGTGTTGAGGTAGGTGACAGGGGTGTAGGACGGGCGGCTGTTTGGGGGAGGGGGGTGGATATTACCGCATGTGGCAGAATTAAGCGGAAATTGTCGTAGGTGAGGCGGGGGACACGATCACCAAGCCGGGTCTCATATCCTGTTCCTGATGAGAGTCAGCACAGGACAGAGGAGGACAGGTTACGACAGGATTGGACAGGACAGGATAGGACAGGATAGGGTTGACAGGGCAGGTCAGGGCAGGGCAGGACAGGACAGGAGAGGACACGGCACGGGAGGACAGGTTACGACAGAACAGGATAGGGCAGGATAAGGCAGGGGAGGACAGGTCAGGGAGAAGAGCGCAGGCCAAGAGTAAAGAATAATTCAGAACAGGTCAGTGCAGTGTAGTGTATAGGGTAGGTCAAAGCAGGACAGGGTAGGGTCGCTCAGGGTAAGGGAGTAGAGGAGAGGATAGAGAACGGTAGGTGAGGAGGAAGGAAATAGAGGAGGGGAGGAGAGAGATATCTGGAAAAAAATGAGACTTATCAGAGTCTTAATGAAAAGAGACAGATTTCTAGGATAGGGAAAGTAGCAGGAGGGAGACTAGGCAGGGAGAGGAGGAGAGCGAGCTTTATGGGAGAGGAAGAGAGAACGTTATGGAAGGGAGCGTTGTGTAAGAGGAGAAGAGAGCGTTGTCGGATAGGAAAAGAGAGAGAGAGCTTCGTGGGAGAGAAGGAGACAGCTTTGCGGGAGAGAAGGGAAAAGAGTTCTGGAAAAGGAATAAGGAGCGTTGTGGAAGAGGCCAGTGTGTTAGAGGAAGAGTAGAGGACATTGTGGGAGAGAAGTGAGCGTTGTGTGAGAAAGGAAAAAGAAAAAAGAGAATTCTGGGAAATAAAGAAACAAACTTCATATCAACGCAATGTTCATGTTTTGTCAGATACATGTCCGGAAAAACATCCAAAAGTTTCATTATTCAAAAGTCTTTACAAAATTTACAGGTCACGGAAAGTTGAGGCTTATTCTGCACACATTCTGGACAATAATATATATTTATTTTCGAAATTCTTTACCTCTGTTTATTTTCTTTAGATATGTCGTCCTTTTTTTTTTTAAGAAATTCTCTAATTCTCTCAAGGATATGTGCTCAAACACGTAAAGAGAGAGAGAGAGAGAGAGAGAGAGAGAGAGAGAGAGAGAGAGAGAGAGATGTTGATGTTATAATGTAGAAACGCTTCAACAACTCAGGTCTTTAAGCGATCATTCTAGGTTAGTAAATACACTGAGCATCATCATCATCATCATCATAATCCAGCAGAACTCCCAGGTGCAGATTCTTATGTTAATTTTAACCCCTAACTGCAGAGAGATAATTTACAGAAAGTAACTCAGTATGGTACGGCCTCAGGGTATTCCTAACTTCTTTTCTATTTTGACAGCCATCTTGGTATTGTATCTAAAGTAAAAGAAATAAAATCGTTCTGTTTTATTTATTTTAGAGATAAACTGGTATTAGTGTGAGCTGGTCAATGTATTTTCTCTGCCAGTCAGTCAGTTAGTTAGTTAGACCCTCAGGCTGTTAAGACCAAAATACGACTCTGGCTATTTGGGAACACAGGCTATCACGTCTCACCAGCGAATTGCCTCTCACTGTTATTTACTTCAGTTCATTTCTACGTTATTTTACGGCGATGTTGTATTTTCAGGTTTCTAGATCTCTTTTCTCTCTTTCTTATACTTCACCGTTATTGTGTTTATTGTTATTATTCATTGTTTGTTGCACTTTTTTTTCACTCTTTTGTTTGTATGTTTCGTCTGTGTGTGACGGTGCTCACTCAGCTGCTGTCGTCTTAACCAGTACATTACTTCCCTGTACACTGATTCACATCCCAGCAACAGCCTCTATACCGATACACCAGTCCACTACACTACACACTCTCTCTCTCTCTCTCTCTCTCTCTCTCTCTCACGCACACGCACACGCACATACACGCACACACGCACACACACACACACTGAAACACGCACACACATAGCTGACGCCTCAATGGCTGGGGACTTCCTGCTGAGCTAATAAAATGCAAATGACCTCGTGAACTGGACCATTACCACGGCTTCTGCTGCTGCTGCCTCTCTCCCTCCCTAACACCTACTACATCCCCCCTCCATACTCTCCCTCCTTCCCTCTTCCCTCTCTAACACCTGCTACATCCCCCCTCCATATTCTTCTTCCATATCTCTTCTTCCCCCCTCCCTTCCCTCCCTCCTAACACCTACTACATACCCTCTCTCCCTCCCTAACACCTACACCCTCTCCATAGTCTCCCCCCTACCTCCTTCCTTCCCTCCTTATAATCCCCCAAACACTGCATTCCTGCTCTCCTGTCTATTCTCAGTCCACCAGACTAGACTGTTGCTCTTGTCATATATATATATATATATATATATATATATATATATATATATATATATATATATATATATATATATATATATATATATATATGGTGTTATATATAAGGCATATTTTTTCTGGGGTGTTCCGTCACTGTCAGCCGTGGGAGTAAAACCAATAATAACACGCATAGTTTTGACACAGTTAATTACATCGCTGGTGCCACCGGATGAAAATTTCCGACGGTTGATATTCAATATTCATCACGACTCATATGTACTCACTTCCTCAATCATTGTACTCAGCGTTTTGTTTGGTTGTGTTATTGGAGCTTATAACACGGGGGGGGGGGGAACTGTAACACCTGGTAACACTGACAGACATGGTATGCTGCTATGCTTGCTAAGACTAACATACACACTGATTGCCGCTATACTTGGTAACACTTCACTCATATTTCAGTTTTAGACAAATTCTCTTACTGTAGCACCAGTCAACTTCTCAGTCCTAGTTAACTTCTCACAGGCAGTCAACTTATCCCCTCTCCAGTCAAATTACCTTCGTTACAGTCAAATTGTTTTAACTACACTAAAATTATCTTATTCCTATTAAAATTCTGTAAGCAACATTTTGGTTCTCTTATAAACCTTTAAATTTAGTTAAATACGGTTAGGATTAATAAAGTAAAGGTTAACTAGATATTTTTTTCTTTACATACAGTGACAAGAGCTGGTGGCAGTAGTCTTCCACTCAAACGCTCGGCCATGAAAAGATTTTTTTTTTCGAAAGTCAGGAAGAACGAACAGACACACAGTATTATTGAATTCTGTGGGTTATTCAGCGTCTATTGACATTGGTTATGGACCGCTGTAAATTGTAAATGGCAGAGAATTTGAATTTAGCAAGTGAATTCCATTTAAGAGCTGCTGATTGGAAAAAAAGAGGTTGGAGAATTTTATGATTGTCATGTAAATAGAGTGGCTCTTCAGGCGGGCGGGCTGGCGGGCGAGGGGCTACATCTGGCGTGGTTTCTGTCAGGTTATCACCACTATGGGCTAAAGGCAGGCGGAGATTCGCTTGGGGGAGCTTCTCTAAACGTATACAGTAATTGCATTGAGGAGGGGTAGAGCGCAAGGTGGTCTTGGGGGCTAACGTCGTTGATGTCACGAGCCGTACTGTTAAAAGCTACTATAATTGATTGACTCTATAACTTGATGACTTACATTTGACTTGTGTAGTGTTGAAAGTAATGGTTTTAATGTTGATATTTGATGCTTGGCCTTTTGCCCTTTTGTCATATTCCTTTAAGCAAAAAAATATATATATATATAGACGATGAAAATAATAAATAAACAGACAATCAATTTAGATATATAAACAAATGATAAAATTAAGTCAACAAATGAGAAAAATACTCTGTGTGTGTGTGTGTGTGTGTGTGTGTGCGGGCGTGTCTTGGTACAGTATTTCATTCTCTGTACATTTTCCTACAATAACACAAGGCCTTCACAACCTGACACTGAACACTAAAATGCGTCAACTGCAGCTGAAATTCCCACACCGCGTGATGGTAGGAATATTTTCAAACAACACTTATGAAAAAAGTTTTATCAATAATCTTCTTTACGGATTATTGTTTTGTTGACACACTACCAAGAGCGAATGATTTCCTGCTTCATTTATGCAGGAAATATATGAATCAATATACAACTTTTTTTTATGGAATGAACACCAAAGGTTTTTTTTTTTTTTTAACTTGGCTTATTTTTTGTCATGGTTATTTATACTTTTCTCTGTTTATTTACAGAGACAACATAATTATTACCCATTCGACCAGCTCTTATATGTTCGTACATCTAAAACCACATCTTAAAAAAAATGGCTTCATTAATATTAATTCACGCCAGATTGTAACGTCACCTGGGATTCTAAAATTACCGCCCATGGCATTTTTTGACGTTAGGTATAGCTTCTTTGTGGTAGTGTACATAGTCACTTCGCTCAGGTGGAAATTAGTCACCCTAGCTTAATTCACCTTAACACATCCTGAGGGATTAGGTTAGGTTAGGTTAGGTTAGGGTAGGATGTTTAATCTTAAGGCGAAATAAGCAGGGGGTGCTTAATCTTCACGTGATCCCCTCACTTTAAACTTGGTGAGCCGTGTACACCAGCAGGACTAATTATTATCAATTTCGTTGGCTAAATGCACTCACCTGCAACAATCAATACTCCAATGCAGACCCACTGTAATTTACATACTCCCCCCGTGTCTGGCCTGAGAGTACAGAGTGGTAGTATTTAGGTCTAATTTTCTCATTATTATTAATAGTAGTAGTTCTGTAGTAGTAGTAGTAGTAGTTTAGCAGTAGCAGTGGTAGTTTAGTAGTAGTAATAGTTTAGTAGCAGTAGTAGTAGTAGTAGTTTAATATTAGTAGTAATCCAATATTATTCAACAGTATCAATTCCTTTGAATTATGTTGCCTTTGTTTTCCTGTCAACAAGATTTATAAACAGATAAGCACACAGACGGCTCTAACACACAAACAATAAAACACTGACATGCCAGTACTGAAACACCTATCATTTATCTCATATCAAAAACAAAAACAAATTCTTCCTCACGTTATATATTTTTTTTTCTTAATATCTCTCGTTTTCTTGAGGAAGTTCATGAGAAAAGACCAGATCATTATTTGACGTCGTAAGCCAGTAAATCCCAGACTGTGATCCAAGAATCCTTTCCCACCACTTTGATTTGATCTGGGAACTTGAGAAGGATATTTGGGGAGTGATTTGATAAGTTAAGTGAGAAAATGTTTCAGGTCTTTTGACGGCTCGGTGATCTAGTGGTTGAGAATTAATCAACTTTCTTGTAAAATAGGATAGCTCCGTGTTGTCTTATTGTACATAGGCCTAATAAAAAATAGGTATATAATCTAGACATCGGTAACTAAGTACATAAAATATTGTTCGTACATTACATACTGTAGTAGCTTAGTTATCAGTCAATTATACAGTACATGATAGTTATAGATATCATAGCCTGCTCAAATATCAACAAATTGTACATGAATACTGTACATGAAATTGAATATTAAAATTACATACTTGTTACAACCCTACTTTGTGTAGTATCCAATTAAATGGTCATAACATTAATTCAACGTTGACACGACGCTGTTTTGGGCGCCTGTGTGTGTGTGTGTGTGTGTGTGTGTGTGTGTGTGTGTGTGTGTGTGTTGGCCCTAGACTTAGTGTTAAGCTAATTAGCACCTCCTGAACGCAATCCATTAAGTCTTAGGGATAAATACCCGATAAGAAGTGATAATAAACCTCAATACGCTTGTCAATATTATATCGTTTACTGAGAATATTAACTATTGATGTTTTCATTGTATGATTCTTTAAGTACTGAATAGTGATATATCTTGTGATGAAGAATAGGAAAAAGAGAGGATAGAGGATGGAAAAAGAAAGAGAGTAAAATAGAGGGAAAGGGGAAGTTGAGATATAAATTGAGAGATAAAGAGTGGAAGAGAAAGGAGAGGAGAAATTAATTGGAAGAAATATATACAGACACACAGACAGATAGATTAAGAGAAAGGAGACAGATAGGAAAAGCAAGAGACTAAGAGAGAGAGAGAGAGAGAGAGGTCATAAAATATTAGAAATTATCACCACTTTACCACCAATACTCACCTTATGAATATCTGAAAACGATAGAGTGAATTCGATTTTATTCCATGTGAAGATTGAAGATGACTTACACCTCCCACCCGGCATATATATATACTGTATATATTATTTGTTATGCGTACAGAGTACCCACAAATGTATCGTTAATATGGTACAGATAATTCTACATATGTATCGTATATGTATATCTATAAAACATACATAAGAACACATGTATTTGAAGACATACTGTAAATGTGTATGATTTTGTTGACACATTCTGAATAATTATCTAATGTGATAGTGATAATGTTAAGTATCCTTCCGATTTGTTTGTTTGAAGTTAAGATTAAACTTCACCTTAGAACAATCATGTTAATGTATCTAAGTATAATTTGATAGCATCACTTGTCACCTAACCTAACCTAACCTAACCTAATATATACAATTTTAACATAAACGATAATACTGATCATACAAGTGCCTTTTGATTTAATATTTAGTTTATATAAAGTCCACGTATATAAAAAAACGTTCGTGTGTGTGTGTGTGTGTGTGTGTGTGTGTGTGTGTGTGTGTGTGCTTTGATCTATCTGTTCCCTCTCCTCTCCTCCTTTCCTCTTCCCTTCACCCTCCTCCTCTTCCTTCCCGCCCTCGTAGCGAATCTAGTTCAAACTTTCTTTCTCATTTAAAGATATCTGAACACCTCTCTCTCTCTCTCTCTCTCTCTCTCTCTCTCTCAATTATTCTCCTCACCCCACCCTCGCTCTTTGCCTGCTCTCATTTCCTCTCCACCGTTTACTCTCTTCCTTTCCTCACCCCTAATTCCGACATGATAATCCCTAACCCCTTTCTTAATCCCGTTGTTTTTTTTTCTAATTAATCCCCCTCTCCCTATTTCCCGTTCTTCTTTATTCCACCCTATCCCCACTCTCACTATATGTTCTGCCTTAACCCTTCATCTTCTTCCTCTCTATTCGCCCTCTTTCCTTTCTTTATTTCATTCTATATCAATCTTCTCTCCTTCTTTCACTTCCTATCCTATACCCCTTCTTCTATCGCTTTTTATCATATATCTCCTTCTTATGCTTTTTCTTCCCTACTCTCTTTGTTTTTATTCATTATCTAAAATCTCCATTTCCACTCCTTCATATCTTTTCCTTTCTCACTGTCTTTCCTACCTCCCTTTCTTCTTACTCTTTATCCTATCTCCAGTGTTATTATTCCCTATCTTATCTTCCCCATTTTTCCTCTCCAACCTGTATTTCTCTCTCTCTTTTCCTCCGTTCCTCACTTTTCCCCTTCCACTTTCAATCTCTACCTTCCTATTTCTCTGTTTATTTAGTCTTCACTTCTCTTTCTCTACTCTACGTTATTCTTCACTCTTTCTCCCTTTGAGTCTTTGTCCTTCTTCCTCCCTTCCTCTCCTGCTTCTCTTTCCATTAGGTGGTGGTGGAGTTCATGGTCAACTGAATCTTTATTTCATGAATCCTGCTCGCGCTCTCTCTCTCTCTCTCTCTCTCTCTCTCTGTGTGCGCGCGCGCGTGTGTGCGCTAAGGACTCCTAGATAAAATATTACCCTTTAGACCCCATCAGGCAGGCAAGAGATAACCTCGACCTAACAAGTCCTAATTGGACCCCTGTTCTAATAGGACCTCAGGTTTAATAGCTACAGTAAATCAAGTTTAAATCAGATTAAAACCTCTTAATAATCAAAACCTATTAAAAATTGATCATAATAGGGACTAAAACCTATATTAATTAAGGTCTTTTAGGAATAGTACCCAATAAATCTCAGGGTACAATTGACCTCTAGGCAAAGAGACAACATACATCAGTACATCAGCCCTTTGACAAGAGAAACAGTTCCCACCAAAGCAATGGAGATATCACGAAACTTAGATGTTGTTCTCTAGAGCGTTTACCCACGGCCAATCTACTGTGTGTCTGTTTGTGTGGGAGAGAGCCTGGTGAAGATATACAATGAGAATGAGAGAGAGAGAGAGGGCAAGCGAGACAGAGATGGGAGTGGCACGAGAGAGAGAGAGAGAGAGAGAGAGAGAGAGAGAGAGAGAGAGAGAGATAAGAAGACAAAAAATGAATAGCTTACAGAATAGCAAAGAAAAGGCGAGGGAATGAGAGTAAGAAAAATAAAGAGATAAGCAAGACAAACATATTAATCATAAGCTTCGTAGAGACGGACAAGACACACAGGCAGACAGAAAAGGGGAGACAGAATGTGGAAATGAAAAAGAAAGAAAAAAAAATGAGAAAATGACCATGCAGGAACAAATGAGAAAACGAAAATGAAGGAAAGAGAGATAATAAAATTGAAAGAAAGTGAGAAAAAAAAACCCTAGTAAAATAGAGTAAAGGATGAAGAAGCTAAAATATTAATCACCACAGTTCACGTCGATCATAAAACATTACCATATGGGGGCTCGGTCAACCACATAAAGTGTGTACATATTTCATAGGACATCCATAAACAGATATTAATTCTGTGGGTTAATCTGATTACGCTGCAGTAGCTTAACAATATCCAGATTAAATATTACACATGCATGAATAATATGAACAATATCTACACATTAATGAATATGATGATAACTTTTACGCAACATAACCCTCGTGTGGCAGGAGGTACAGAAGGTAATCAGCGGTCTCTCTCCCGTGGTCGTAGAATGTGACTCGTGGTGAAGCATAACAAATTTTAAGTAAGTTTCGTCCGGTTTACTGTGTATTCAGAGATATGAACAAGGATTTTGATTAATATGAAGCAACACAATGCACTTAATACAGGATATTATAATATAGTTGTCTATATTTTCATCAGACTTCATCAAATGTTTCAGGTATTTTCACATTTCATCACAGTGGATATTGAAAACAACAATATTTTATGAACTAAACGTGATCAGAAATTCAGTTTATTAATCAAAGACAATAGTAATGTATGGAGAGATGGTCTGATGTACTGACACTGTCCCTCATCGTTGTGATAAAAGATGACGATTATACGATCAAGATGACACGGATATCAAGAACCTTATCTTTCCATGTACCACAATTCTAATCTGCTCTAGAAAGTGACTATGGAGACCTTTTGGAGTCCCACATAAATGAACATTACATTGATAGGTAAAAAAAAAAAAGAAATATGTTTAATTGATCATATCTCAGAAATAACTTGATGAAAACTCCTCACATTAAGTAGAGCCTCTGAAGGACCTTTATTAGTTAATCAAGTACAAACGCGAGTGAACAGTAAACTGACGTCACGAGTATACTGCGTTATTTAAGTATGGGAAATATTCAACAGGATAGAAAAAAAACATATTTCAGAGTACATTTATATTAAAAACATCAAAATAAACAGCGGTAATTTGATTGGTAAATGTTTCCTCTCAAAGACGTAGGTAAATTCTTTCTCACAAGTATAGTTGCTAAAGAACGGTATATATGCCAAGTGTTGTGTCTGCATCACTTCCCCCAAGACAAGACACGATTGGTAGATATGGGCTAAATATTATAGAGAGCAGTGGAACGTAGGTTATGTTCCTTCGCGGTGAACAGACACGCTTGAGTAATAAAATATAACAGTGTGCGTGGGGGTGACTCGGTAGCTGCAACTTGTTTATACTGAAATACAACACCAAAATTATGTATCAGTGCAAAATAAAATATATATCTGTTTTATTTATAAGTGTATTTGACTACAGTATTTAATAACCAAGAATTACGCTTTGAGACATTTTTCAAACCGCAAAGATACAGTAATGTAACAAAAACATGAAACTGTATCATAAATATTGACGTATGTATAAGTATGGACAACAAATATTCACTGAGTTTGGTATCGTTGTTATTCATGGATGATGGATTTTCGATTCGAGGATAACTGACTCAAGGTGAATTCATTCTTATAGATGCATAAACATATCCATCAACTTTTATTATAGATTATCCTCTCACGTCATCCAATACGTTCATTGTTACTTATCATTTAACTGTAAAACTTTGTAAACAACTTCATTCCCACATATGACATCACATCCTTGTTTCTATTTCTGGCATATCATAATCTGTTAGGTTTGTACTCCTTCATATAAGTAGTTGGTTAATGGTTCACATATTTAGATTATTCAGGCTCATACACACTGATGTTGGTCTTTATCCTTAACGGAAAAGACACCTCACTTCCCATTAACAATATCTCAAATTAGTAGTCATCTTCTTCCTGTAGTTCTTATTGTTTCTATGGATCACCGGAAGGTTATTCGCCCCAGCTTAGTTTACCTGATGATTAAACACCTTATCATTACCTTGGGGATGTAGGTTCGGTTAGGTAAGGTTAGCGATTAGATTTTTATTAACCATCCAAAATAAACTGATGTGACTAATATTTTCGTAATCCATTTCTACATATTTAAAAGTTCTACAAGCACACAAGAGTCTTAACGTTACACTCGGGAAGTTGTAGAATCGTATGCTCGCCTATGGAACTTTCTGCTGTCTTAGATAGACGCATAAAGACCTCCGGATAATGAAGATATACCTGGTTGTAGGTAATTATTGGCGAATATGGCCGTGTAACATCACACTGGTCTGAGGTGTGTTTCCTCCAGGCACCACACACAGTGACCGGGATGGTGGCTCAGGTTTCACGATATGGCTGGATCTATAAGGGTCTGAGAGCCCTATTGTGAAGCACCTCGAACATCCATTTACAGCCTCCTGCTAATGTGTGATAGTTGTATATGTCGTGTGTGTGTGTGTGTGAGAGGGGGTAGGGATAAGAAAGAGCTTGTGTAATTGTGTTGCAATTGAATTTACGAGTATTATTATACCCTGGAAAGGTAAAGTATATCAGTATACCTTTTCAACTACAGTAGTGTTTATCAGAATATACTCAGTAGCCAGCTCCAGCAGTGTATCCTGTGAATGCAGAGCATAGCGGTATATCCTGGGTAACCAGACTAATACACTAAGCATTGTGTAGCCGGGGTGTAGCATTGTATGAGGTGTATTTATGGTTTAAAACTGTACCCCGTGTACCCTTGGTGCTGCAGGTCGGTGACGGTGCGGTAACTTGCTCTCCGTCTTTGGCTGGCGATTCACTTGTTCAAGTTCCTCAAGTATTGAACACCGTAAAGGCGATAGCTTCTGCCTCCACCTGTTTCTGGTCCACCTCCCTTGTGACCCCAGTTTAATACATATACAGTGTGTATATATATATATATATATATATATATATATATATATATATATATATATATATATATATATATAATCTATCTATCTATCTATAATATACATACAGTACATACATACATACATACACATAACTTCACACGTTACAGCTGGGGAATTGCTCCATCTTGACCAAGTAAAGGGACCAACTCTCAAAAGATACTCTGTAACAAATTGCAGGAAACTTTTATATAATAAATATCTTGAGAGGCTTCATGTACTGAGACCAACGAGTGAATACCTGTGTATAATCAACACACTGTTCTCCCGCTTCACCGTCACATGTAATATATACGGGAAATATATCAGCCAGGAGGGGCCAGACCGCTCTATCTCTGGCCGCACACGCGCATTCTCACTCTTAATCGATCTGCCTGAACACAGTAAAGCATCGGGAACTACTGAAACTAACTGGAGACGGACAGACTTAATTAACTTTAGCAGTCATGCTTGGAGGTCACAGTTTTACGTGTAGGTATACATACTAAGGTTTAATAAGGGGACGGTGTGGTATCACCTGCACGTGACACATTTAATTTATCTTTAATGAAAACAAATGACCAGGTTGGCCCTCTCACTGACCCGGGTATTACGGTGTTATTGTTGCAGCAGAGAAAGACCCAAGAGACTCACGCGAACAGTAAAACGTTCTTTAATATTTTGTTTATGTTTATACAAGTCAACTTTATTCACTCCAGCTGTTTCACAGATTATTAATGAGATCAGAACCAGATAATTAACGAATGTAATTAATTAAAAGCATTTATATTTATGAAGAACGTAAAGGGTAAAACTGTAGTGAAAGTTGAATGTATGTTTATTCCAGGTGGGTGAGGAGGAGGACACAGCAGCGGCACACCTCAAGGTCAGGGTCCGCCGCCTGTTTGTTGTTGCTGGAGAGGAAATCAAATTTGTATTTAACACTGACGGTATCTTGTCATTTCCTTATATAACTTTCGATAAGGATCTTTAATTTGCATACACATCTGTCGGTTCACGCAACATGACTGTGTAGGTTAATGAAGGCTTGTTGTCGTTGGTAGTCAATATTCGTAGTGATTTTCAATACCAAGTGCACAGTATTCGCAAAATCTTTGAAAAACATGTATTCATATGATTTTTTTTATTTATTTTTTTTTATGCGTTATCATGGGTTTACCTGAATGTCGGGGCTCGGGATACAAATTATTTTTATCCCATTTAATATTGAAGAATCTCCATGCCGCATTGCTCCATCCCGCCGACCAGAGGGACATATCCGAGCGATGGAGTGGGTGTATGCGATACTAATTCAAGTTTCATGGCAGAAATATTTGCTACAGTTTGTATATACTGACGAATGAAGAGCAATGATATAATGTAATGTTATTTAGACCGGATTTTGCAGCAATTTTTTTTTCACGCCGGTAATTGGGCAACTGATACTCAATGTTAGTATATGTAATTTTATTATACTTTTGCTTCTAACTTCACTGTTTTGTTCTGATAGTACACAGTGGGTTTTTTTATTATTATTATTATTATTATTATTATTATTATTATTATTATTATTATTATTATTAGTAGTAGTAGTAGTAGTAGTAGTAGTAGTAGTAGTAGTAGTAGTATTTTCCTTTCAATCCTTCTTTCTTCTTTTTTTCAACTTCTATTTATCGTTATTATATATTTTCAATCATCACCTCCCTTTAGCCTTTCCTACGTAGGAGCCCCGTAGTCATCCCTATGTAGGAACTTCTCTCCCATTAGTCTTCTCTACGTAGGAACCCCTCACCTCCCCTCAGTCTTACCTATGTAGGAATCCCCTTCTCTTTCCTCAATCTTCCTTACATAGGAACCCCTCACCTACCCTCTCTCACAAAGGGGAGAGCAATAACACAAGCCGCCTTTGAGCAGTAGCGGCCTTATCCCCCTTGAAACAATGGATTCCTGCTTCCGCTGAGAAAATTGCGCAATGTTGTCTTGCCTCTCTCTCTCTCTCTCTCTCTCTCTCTCTCTCTCTCTCTCTCTCTCTCCCTCCCCCTTCGTTTATCCTCGTTTTTCTCTCTCTGACTCCTAATTTTCGCCCCTTTCTTTGACCTGTTTTATCCCTCTACCCTTTCGGTTTCTTGTGTGTCTCCCCTCACTCCCTGTCTTTTTCTGTCTCCTGTCTCATTCATTACTGTCACCTCCTCCCTCTCTTCTCGTCTTCTCTCCCCCCCTTACTCCTCCTCCTCCTCTCCTCTCTACTCTTTTCCTCTTCTCCCTCCTCGTCTCCTCCCTTTCCTCTCCTCCCTTCTCCTCTCCTTCCTTCTCCTCTCCCTTCTTCACTCCCCTCCCGTCTCTTCTCCTCCCTTCTCTTCCCCTCCCTTCTCTTCTCTTCCCTGTCCCTTGCCTCCCCCCTCTCATTCTCCTCTTCCCCTGTTTTCGGAAGCCTGTAGCCTCCCTCTCTGCATTCCTTCCTCCCTGTCTCTCCCTCTCCTCCCTCACTGTGTTCTCTCCCTTTTTTCCTCCACTTGACCTCTTGACCTCTGGCGTCATGTTATCATCTTTTCTGTCTTCAGCAGGGAGGGAGGGAGGGAGGGAGGGGATGAAGGAAGGAAGGAAGGAAGGAAGGAAGGAAGGAGGAAGTGAAGGAAGGAGAGCGCGAGTGAGGAAGGGAAGGGAAGAGAGAGTGGAGGGAGTGAAGGGAGGAGGGAGGGAGTGAAGGGAGGAGGGAGGGATGTGAAGGAAGGAGGGAGGGAGGAAGTGAAGGAAGGGGGATGGGATGAGGGAAGGAGGGAGGGAGGGAGGTAGGGAAGGAGAGAGAGAAGGAGTGAAGGAGAAAACATTGTCAAAGATTGTCATATATAGTGGATGACACTAGAATGCATTCATTGTGAACTTTATTAATAATGTTTGACAGTGCCCTTCTTCTTTCTTCCTTCTCCCTTCCTATTCTTCTTCGTTCTTCTTTCTTATTCTGCTTTTACTTTCTTCTTTTTAGCCAATAGCGAATCATTGAGCAAAATAACTTTATACCTCAGAATTTATTGCTACGAATCATCAGGATGTTATGAAAACGCTGGTTTCTCTCTCTCTCTCTCTCTCTCTCTCTCTCTCTCTCTCTCTCTCTCTCTCTCTCTCTGTCCCTTTGTCTCTGTCTTTCTCTCTCTTTATCTCTTCCAACCTGTCTCTCTCAAAATATCTCTCTATCCAACCACGTGTCTCTCTCTCTATCAAACCATTTCCTTAGCATAGTGAATCTCTCATGTGCTCAACGGGTCCGGTATTTGGCTGGTTCCTCCTCCTAAGAGTTTTGGTCAGTGTTAAACTTAGTTAAGATTGTTTCTCTTCCTGGCTGGGGCGGTGGAGCCTTCTGTAATTACTTCTTTGTCTCTCGCAAGTCTTTTCTGGGGGGGGAAATTATCCTCTTCACAAAGGACTTCTTTTTTTTTCTAACCTCTTGAACCTTGAAGACAATGATAGTCTGTGTGTGAGTGAGAGAGAGAGAGAGAGAGAGAGAGAGAGAGAGAGAGAGAGAGAGAGAGAGAGAGAGAGAGAGATAATAATAATAATAATAATAAAAACGGAATACATTATAACATTTGATTTATAACAGTATTGAAAACATACATAACTTGTGTTCTGCAGTGAAATGAAAAACAAAATACCACAGTAAAAAAAAAGAAGAAGTATTAAAAGCAGATAACAAGAGCTGAGAAAATGACACACGTGAAATATATTCATATGGCTCTAGTTTATTCAATACTATCTGCAGGTACCCGGTGTTGCCCGAGTTTATTTTTCCTGAAGTAAATTTAAACCTCTGCGGGGCCCACTACTTAGAATTCGAGGCGCAGCTTATATATGTCCGTCCTTTGGTCAAAATTAATTGAACATGAAAAAAAAAATAACAATACCAAATTTCAGCTGTCTATGGTAATGCACAGGGGAGCTCAGTTTTAGATGGGTGTTATATCTCCTGAATGTAAACGCTCGTGAGGTTCCTCATTCTTATCTATACAATACAGACTACCAAAAGTCAGCTCTCCATCTATAAATATAAAAATATGTTGAGTATGGCAAAGAAACAGAAAAATAGATGTGGCTTTAATGCAGTTCCACCTTTGCCCATCCTCTCAAATTCCATCTTCCTGACACACCTGGGAAGCAAGAGCAACTCCATGACAAACTTCAACTTACTCTCTTCAAAACTGAAACCGTACATACTGAACAGACATAAACGCAAACAAACATATAGGACTTGAATCTATTTTATATAAATATAACAATTACCTACAACGAATATTTACTCAAAAAAAAACTCTCTTTTATCGAATACTTCTCCGAATTTCTATCTGGAAATATATTTGACTTATTTCCGTAACGGGAGTAAAGTACGTGAGGTGTGGTGATAGAAGAGAATTAAGGCCGTAACTAATGGAACATAGAGAGTAATTCATTTATCCCATGATGAACGAGGCTACTACTGGCTGATGCAGGCTTTATGTTGGGTCATATTTCATACAGTACCGTGTTATGTGTTATACAGTGTTTGGATGTGTTATGTTCTATACAGTGTTTGGCTGTGTTATGTGTTATACAGTGTTTGGATGTGTTATGTGTTATACAGTGTTTGGATGTGTTATGTGTTATACAGTGCTTGGATGTGTTATGTTCTATACAGTGTTTGGATGTGTTATGTGTTATACAGTGTTTGGATGTGTTATGTGTTATACAGTGTTTGGCTGTGTTATGTGTTATACAGTGTTTGGATGTGTTATGTTCTATACAGTGTTTGGATGTGTTATGTGTTATACAGTGTTTGCATGTGTTATGTGTTGTACAGTGTTTGGATGTGTTATGTTCTATGGTGTTTGGATGTGTTATGTGTTGTACAGTGTTTGGATGTGTTATGTGTTATACAGTGTTTGGATGTGTTATGTGTTATACAGTGTTTGCATGTGTTATGTGTTGTACAGTGTTTGGATGTGTTATGTTCTATACAGTGTTTGGATGTGTTATGTGTTATACAGTGTTTGGATGTGTTATGTGTTATACAGTGTTTGGCTGTGTTATGTGTTATACAGTGTTTGGATGTGTTATGTTCTATACAGTGTTTGGATGTGTTATGTGTTATACAGTGTTTGGATGTGTTATGTGTTATACAGTGTTTGGCTGTGTTATGTGTTATACAGTGTTTGGATGTGTTATGTGTTATACAGTGTTTGGATGTCTTATGTGTTATACAGTGTTTGGCTGTGTTATGTGTTATACAGTGTTTGGATGTGTTATGTTCTATACAGTGTTTGGATGTGTTATGTGTTATACAGTGTTTGGCTGTGTTATGTGTTATACAGTGTTTGCATGTTATGTGTTATACAGAGTTTGGATGTGTTATGTGTTATACAGTGTTTGGCTGTGTTATATGTTATACAGTGTTATATGTGTTATACAGTGTTTGGATGTGTTATGTGTTATACAGTGTTTGGCTGTGTTATATGTTATACAGTGTTTGGATGTGTTATGTGTTATACAGTGTTTGGATGTGTTATGTGTTATACAGTGTTTGGATGTGTTATGTGTTGTACAGTGTTTGGATGTGTTATGTGTTATACAGTGTTTGGCTGTGTTATGTGTTATACAGTGTTTGGATGTGTTATGTGTTATAAAGTGTTTGGATGTGTTATGTTCTATACAGTATTTGGATGTGTTATGTGTTATACAGTGTTTGGATGTGTTATGTGTTATACAGTGTTTGGATGTGTTATGTGTTATACAGTGTTTGCATGTGTTATGTGTTATACAGTGTTTGCATGTGTTATGTGTTATACAGAGTTTGGATGTGTTATGTGTTATACAGTGTTTGGCTGTGTTATGTGTTATACAGAGTTTGGATGTGTTATGTTCTATACAGTATTTGGATGTGTTATGTGTTATACAGTGTTTGGACGTGTTGTTTGTTATACAGTGTTTGGATGTGTTATGTGTTATACAGTGTTTGGATGTGTTATGTGTTATACAGTGTTTGCATGTGTTATGTGTTATACAGTGTTTGCATGTGTTATGTGTTATACAGAGTTTGGATGTGTTATGTTCTATACAGTGTTTGGCTGTGTTATGTGTTATACAGTGTTTGGATGTGTTATGTGTTATACAGTGTTTGCATGTGTTATGTGTTATACAGTGTTTGGATGTGTTATGTGTTATACAGTGTTTGGATGTGTTATGTTCTATACAGTGTTTGTATGTGTTGTGTTATACAGTGCTTGGATGTGTTATGTGTTATACAGTGCTTGGATGTGTTATGTGTTATACAGTGTTTGGATGTGTTATGTGTTATAAAGTGTTTGGCAGTGTTATGTGTTATACAGTGTTTGGATGTGTTGTGTTATAAGTGCTTGGATGTATTGTGTTGTGTTATACAGTGCCTTTATATGTTGTGTTATGTGTTATATGTATACACTATATATCATACAGCGTAAGTGTCATTGTGAGTGTGTGTGTTTTATTTATTATGTATCATACAGAGAGAGTCTTCGGGTCGTTATGTGTCAAGCTGTGTGTATGCGTGTTTGTCGATGATGGTGGTCGTGAAAATGGTGTTGATAGTGGTGGATGGTGCTTGATGGTGGCAGTGAGTGGTGGGGGTGGTATTGGTGGTGATATTGGTAGTGGTAATGATGTTAGTGGTAGTGATGGCAATGGTGGTAGTGATAGAGATAATGATGATGATGGTATTGGTGGTGGTAATAGTTGTAGTGTTGGTGGTAGTAGAGGTTGTATAAAGATATTGATGGTAGTGGTGGTGGTAGAGGCAGCATAGGTCGTAGTGGTGGTAACGTTGGCGGTGGGAGTGGTAGCGATAACGAAGGTGGAAGTAGTTGTGGTGATAGTGTTAGTAGCAGAACTAGCGAAGGTGGTGATGATGATGTCAATAATGGTAATGTTGGTAGAGGTAGCGAAGATGGTGGTAGTAGTTACAATGACGGTGGTAGTAGTAATGGTAGAGTGGGTAACAGAGGTGTGGGTAGAGTGGGTAACAGAGGTGTGGGTAGAGTGGGTAACAGAGGTGTGGGTAGAGTGGGTAACAGAGGCGTAGGTAGAGTGGATAACAGAGGTGTGGGTAGAGTGGGTAACAGAGGTGTGGGTAGAGTGGGTAACAGAGGTGTGGGTAGAGTGGGTAACAGAGGTGTGGGTAGAGTGGATAATGTATGTGGATGCACCATAAAACACATTTCTCCATCATGGGTTACAAAACTAAACTCAATTACGCCGAAGCTAACATTTACACAATAAATTTGGGAACAAAATATAATCAGAATACAGTGACATGTTCATTGAATTATCCAGATTTTATCACTTTACAGCACGTCAGGGGCTGCCAGACTGTATGACACACACACACACACACCACCCCAAGGGTCTTCACGCTGTCGCTGTTAATATGCGGATACAACAAACACGACAATATGTAAACAGAATTACGTAGGACTCACTGATGAAGCGGCGTTAAGAACAGTATTTACGTCTTATGAGATTCACGGATTGTACTGCTTCATCAAGACTAACTCTCTCTCTCTCTCTCTCTCTCTCTCTCTCTCTCTCTCTCTCTCTCTCTCTCTCTCTCACTGCTCTCTGTGGTCTGAGGCAGCCACGTTCATTTTGCTAGACAGTGGAAAATCTACCTACTGAATCTTTTATAATTCCCTCGTCACCTCTTGGCTATTTCTCTTACTTCTGGCAGCGTGTTAAGACATAGAAGACGAAGAGGGGAAGAATATTAATGAAGGAAAAAGGCTTAACGTTGAAGACTTAGACACCCCGGCTTATTTTTACTTAAAGGTTAACCATTACCACCCTAACCTCACCTAGGGGGTTAGGTTAGGTTAGGTTAGGTTAGGTTATCACTGGGCTGGCTAATCTTCTATCTTGGATGACTAATTTTAAGGTGACCCGGAACAAAGAAAGTGTTCTCTTATATTATTTACGTACCCAAAGACACATGAAAGGTCGGCGGCGGCAACAGGAGGAGAGAGAGAGAGAGACGATTGGTGTTGGAATCTTTTAACTAATTCATACGTCAGGGGTTGGCATCAAAGGCTAGGCCAGGTTTAATAAGCTTACTTTTAGAGAAGTAATATGACCAGCTTTAATGCGGTACAACTGTTTTCCATTAAACAAGATATGGAACAAGAGGAAGGAAGGAATGAAGGAAGGAGAACAGATGAAGACTAGGGAGGGAGAGGCCACAGAAATGGGAAGTAGCAATCGAAGAAAGGGAGAGAAGAGGAGGGGGGGAGGCAAGAGGAACATGAGAGGGAAGATGATGATCAAGGAAAGAGGAGAAGTAAAAGAATGGGAGGGAGAGGGAAAAGAATGGGAGGGAGAGGGAAAAGAATGGGAGGGAGAGGGAAAAGAATGGGAGGGAAAGGCTATAGAACAGGAGAGGGGGAAAAGGGGCGGAAGGACAATACCAGGAGATAGAGAAAGAAGATAAAGGGAACAGAATAAATAGAGGAAATGGAATTGAGAGAGAGAGAGGAGAAAAAATAAATGGTCGATAGAAATATTCGGCGTAAACTATTGTAGATATTGTAAATCCAGTCTATAAACAATGGCTATCGTAGGTCGTTGTCTCTGCCTACCACTTCTGCTTTCTGCTTACCGTATCTCTGCTGCTACTTCTGCTGCTACTTCTACTGCTACTACAGGGTGTTGTGGTTGGTATTCAGTGTAATATTAATGAGGTTTACACTTCCTTAACACCGTTCACTCCGTTTATGTTGAGTTGGTAACAGAGAGAGGGGAGGTGAACGTAACAGAGACAGGGGGAGGTGAACGTAACAGAGAGAAAGAGAGAGGGGGAGGTGAACGTAACAGAGAGAGAGGGGGGGGTGAATGTAACAGAGAGAAAGAGAGAGGGAAGGTGAACGTAACAGAGGGTAGAATTGGGCTTCAGATAATTCTTAATAAACTCGGTGGAGAAAAAGTTGATGATGACTTATTAATGAGTTTTATGTGAGGTCTGCTGAGCTGCAACAACTCTGCGGAGGAAATAGGTTAAAATATGTTAATCTGTGTTAAATATGAACGTATGCTGTGTTAATTTTGCAGTTAAGTTTGAGGTTAATTCTGTGGATATTGTTAATTTTGTGTGTGTGTGTGTGTGTGTCTCAGTTATGGCCAAGTTGAAAGATTTAAACCAAATGGAGGGCTGCCGATTTATTTCAAGGTTTGTGATTATGGCCAACGATTTATACATCTCTTAGCTATGAGTAATATACAGTCGAGGTCAAAAATTCGTTCCCCTCGCAGCATCGAGATAAACCAACACATCCCCATCAGTTTGGAGACTCATTCCCGTGCCTCGATTTCACTACGGGGAATGAACTTTTGTCTGTGTTTGTACTAATGCCAATGATAGCCTGGGGTTATGGAATTAGCTAATGTAATGTAGTATATGAGTTGAAATGGGCGTAGTGGGAGATGTTATCCTAGCATACAGTAATTATAAGCGGTTATTTAGGGGTTCCCACATCCAGGGCGGGACTCGTACTTGTGTAGCGAGGGCTCTCTGGTGGGTCGCGGAAGACCATTAGCCCCATACTGTAAATTTTGTATCCTTCTGTGAGCTGCGCTTCAAAAAACTAATTAACAAATACACGCAAATTTTCAATTTTCATAATAATTTAGGCAAAGACTTCCATTTACCATTAGTGGAATTAAGCACTGTCAGTGTTACATGTAAACACTCCTGATTACTCGTACAACTGACGTAGAAAAAACATAAAAAATAACAAGTGTAATTAATTCATAAGCCTTTCATACTAGTCTGGGTCACAGGTTATGATATAAAAGGAGATTAAATAGATGATTTTAAATAGTTGTGAAGCCTTTACTGCTACGACGCCACTTTTAATATTTTATTTAGTTAACGCCAGATGATTTTTTCAGCTCAGAGGGGAGTCCCGTAGGTAGGAGGTTAAAGTGTTGTTTGAAGGATAGTTTCCTCTGCCGGCCTGATGATGTGATGCAAGTTTGGAGGTGCAGCCTTCACAACGACACCTCCAAAAGTTTTCAGTTTAGGCTGGGCTCTTTCTTTTCTCTCTTGTTCTTCAGAATTTTTTTAATTTTATTTTTGTATTTTGTTTGTGGGGGGGTTCATGAAAAAGAATAAGACGGGGCCAATGAATTACTTTAGGCATGTTATGCTATGAAGGGCGACATCAGCTGACGAAAACAACAATAATCCAACTATGACCAAGTTCACTAAAATTACTGATGTTTTTTGCCCAGAATTTGGGTTTTTTTCTTCTTTTAAACTTAATTGGGGAGGGGATTCCATATTTTCATACGCACCAGAGTATCGCAATAATCCTTAAAAAATAACTGACGATTTTCATGGACCAGTTAGTTATCTTTGCGACACCCAGTCAACCCTACCTCACTTTATTGTGTCTTTCAGTGTGACTGGAAAACATTCAAAAAGTTCTGAAGTGTGATAATTTGTGATCAAACAACTGTCTATTGATGTTCATAATGCCACTGCAGGTATAAATTATTTCTCAAATGACAACATGAGCACTAAGAATTAGTCATTTAATTAATCACAAATAATTTTGCTTGCAAATTCAAACTGGGGGGGAAATTTTAATGATAACCTTTATTTGTTCTGACTTAAATTTGTTTTATAGCCTTGCTGCCATTTCCCAACGCTAATTGTGATTTCAATATTTCAGATCGTTTGTTTTGAAAATTAGTTCAGCCTCGTAATGGTTCGTACTACTCCACACACAAGCCAGAATTTAATATTATGGTCACGAAGTATATGTGATTTCAAATTTTGGGTCGCTGATAAAAACTTAGGAACCCACTGGCCCCGACCCTACATCAAAGAAATTTTAGCTCAAATCTTCAGAATGTTGACCAGAGAGAGAGAGAGAGAGAGAGAGAGAGAGAGAGAGAGAGAGAGAGAGAGAGAGACCCTCCAGCCATCTTCTCTTGTTGAGAAGAAAAGATTTAGCAATGTAAGAGAAGTTCTCGTAATGTGATGGAACAACTGTCTTAATTTATCATAATAATAGTTAATTCTTGTAAGTATTCCTCCAAGTGTATGTGTGTGTGATTCTCCCATATACTCTATCTCCCTATAATAACTCGGTGTTCAGTTGGCTAAGTGTTCACCAGTGTTTAGTCAAGGATTCTATACATTAACCGTGAGAACCTAACTTGCCTTATATCCCTGCACTTTCTCCCCACCCTGTCAACCCCTTAGACAGTCACCCTATTTCTCCCCACTATCCTTCCCTATATCCTCTCCGTCCTAGATAATATGTCAATAGTGTAGATAACATGATGATAGTTAAGATAACATAATAACAGTAAAGATAGCATAATAACAGTGCAGATAACATGATAACAGTGAAGATAACATGATAACAGTAAAGATAACATAATAACAGTGATGATAACATAATAACAGTGCAGATAACATGATGATAGTGAAGATAATATGATAACAGTAAAGATAACATAATAACAGTGACGATAACATAATAACAGTGCAGATAACATGATAACAGTGAAAATAACGTGATAACTGAGAAGATATGTTATGTAATAGTGAATGGAAAGGATAAGACTAGCATCGAGTGAATACATGAATAATTTAGGTTTACTAAAAGCTCCGTCAATTCTCATAGGAAAGGCTCAGGGGCCTTACCTGCTGTTATATAAAAATAATTCACATTCTCTCTCTCTCTCTCTTTGTTTCAAGTGGGAAGGAAGAAGTGGAGGAACGAGTGGAAAAAGAGGAAATGGTAGAGAAATGGGAGCGAAAGGGAGACAAATAAGAAGAGAGAGAATGATTGAGAGGGAATGAAAGGAGGAATGTCCTGACCTGATGAGGAAATCGGACGGAAGAAAGGGAGGAAAGCAAGAGGAATAGGAAATGAGAACAGGAGGACAGGGCTTGGTATTCCGGGCTTTGATGGATGGGGCCAGGTGGATAGGACCTGGTGTACGGAGCCTGGTGGATAGGACCTGGTGTACGGGGCCTGGTGGATGGGGCCTGGCTGGATGGGGCCTGGCGGATTGTAGGCTGTCATACTATCCAGGGTCCAAGTTCAGGAATAGAAAATACAGTATTCTTTTATTTTTTTTACGTACGAGTACACCTTTTATTATAAACTCAACTCAGTAATATATAATTGATTACGCCTCTTATCGGTGGTTTAAATTTGTGATCCAAACTGGGAATGTTATTGTTGCAGTAATGGCACTCCCGTCAGTGCCTCATGAGCCAGTAATGGAACGAGCTCTTAATGACTGCCTCTGTGGGGCATGCAGTTGGCCAGTCAGGGAAGCCGTTAACTGACCTGCTAAAAATTGATTAGAGATTCAGTGTTAAAGTCTAGATTAATGGCTGGGAAATGAGAAACATTTTGGACACGTTTTATGACTATGACACATACTAGTAACAGCGCTAGCACGACCTTTCCCCCCACTACGGTAAGTAAACGTTCGCCCGCCGGCTACCTACTGAGGCACTCTTTTAAATAGTGTCGCTACTAATATAGACCCAAAAATATATATACTCTGCGTCTTAAATCTCTACGGTGAACAAAACTGGAGACTTTACATACACTTCTCCAGCCCGGCTACCTGGCCTCGTTAACCTCAGCTCTTCGTTAAACATCAAAAAGCAGCGGGAAAAAGTCCTCTCGTTGAGTGGCTGTCACGCTTGATTAAATACTTCATGGGTTAATCTGTGTGAGCAGTTTATCCACTCAAGACTGTGACCCAGAGCCGCGTGAGAAATGTGAAAGGTGAGAATTCTAATTTGAAACTAACGAAGAAGGACATTTTCTCTACATTATTGACTTCCTTATGAATTATAACACTTGGCATTACAGCAGAGAGGAGGCGCTGAGTGTCACTAAGAACCGTTGCCTAAAGACAAAACTAATTAAAAATATGAAGGACAGAAATAAGAAGGTGAATTAGTAGTTCTAGTTAAGTTGTAGTGAGGGAATGAACTTATACCTTTAGAAGACTGTCGACTGATATAAACACTGGCATGGGGTAAAACAGGAGAGGAAAAACTAGTGAAAAACGGTCGAGAAAAGCGGCCACAGGAATGACGACTCATCTAAAATAGTCCCAGTACCAGCAGTCTCCAACACCACTAATCCCCAGCACCAACAACCCCCACCACCAGTAGTCCCCAACACCAGCAACCCCTAGCACCAGCAGCCCCCACCACTAGCATCCCCCAGCACAATCAGTCCCCAGCACCATCAATCCCCAGTACCACCAGTCCCCAGTACCACCAACCCCACCACCAGCAGCCCCCAACACCAGCAACCCCTAGCACCAGCAGCCCCCGCCACCCGACGTTACAATACAGTCTACAATGGCACGCATATGGAACCTACACTAAAGTAACGCCTCCCCCTCCTCCTCCTCCTCCCTTCCCACCCCTCTCCCACCCTCCAAGCCAGATGAATATTCACCCACATTTTACTTACAATTTTTTTTTCAGTTTTAGGATACAAACGATGCAACTGTAATGAAAAATTTGTATGCAGTAAAGCCGTTTTATGGGACGAACGAAAGACGATAATTGAGTAAATGATAAATCACTTGAGAGTACATTTTCATAATGTTGAAACTTTCTTCATCAAGTGCCGGGTAACACATTCACATTCGTAAGTCAGGGAAATGATTCATGGCACAAAAGAATTTCAATTTACCGTTGGTGAGGCTTTTGGGCCATCCATTATTCTCTGACAGAATCCGTTTGATGTAGACAGGCCAGAGTAATCGCCGGTCACAAAGTTCTGCCTCTACCACTCAACTCTACCACTCTACTCTATCGTTCTACATTCTACCACTTCACTCTACTGGTCTGCCTCTACTACTTACATCTACCTACCACTCACCTCTACCTACCACTCATCTCTACCTACCACTCATCTCTACCTACCACTCATCTCTACCTACCACTCATCTCTACCTACCACTCACTTCTACCTACCACTCACCTCTACCTACCACTCACCTCTGCCTACCACTCATCTCTACCTCCAACTCATCTGTACCTACCACTCACCTCTAC
Organism: Homarus americanus; assembly: GCF_018991925.1. Lineage (NCBI taxonomy): Eukaryota > Metazoa > Arthropoda > Malacostraca > Decapoda > Nephropidae > Homarus > Homarus americanus. The sequence goes on along the minus strand of NW_024739542.1, from coordinate 3,032,888 downwards.
CTACCACTCACCTCTACCTACCACTCACCTCTACCTCCCACTCATCTCTACCTACCACTCACCTCTACCTACCACTCACCTCTACCTACCACTCACCTCTACCTACCACTCATCTCTACCTACCACTCACCTCTACCTACCACTCACCTCTACCCTACCCCTACCACTCACCTCTACTACCTCCCTACCTCACCTCTACCTACCCACTCTACACTATCACCTCTACCACTACCACTACCTACCACTCACCTCTACCTACCACTCTCTGCCACTCACCTCTCACCTGCCACTCACCTCTACCTACCACTCACCTCTACCTACCACTCATCTCTACCTACCACTCACCTCTACCTACCACTCACCTCTACCTACCACTCATCTCTACCTACCACTCACCTCTACCTACCACTCACCTCTACCTACCACTAACCTCTACCCCCTCACCTTCTGCTAGTATCCCGTAATAGCTTGGTGGCTTAAGATCCGATTAGTGGGAGATCGTGACGCAGTAAACTATAGGATCAAAGTCTCTGTATTTGTTGTTTAGAGAAAAAATGTAGATGGGGGGGAAGGAGGTGTTGCCGATCAAGGTAAGGTGGGAATTCCTAAAGTCATATTGTATAAACTATGTTCACGGTGAAATATATTGTAGGAGCGTTGGTTTCTGGTGACATTAATTTTATATTGGTAGGGATATTAATTAACTATATCAAGCGGCAATATATTCATGAAAAAAACAAGATGGTCGCCAGGCAACCATTTTGAAAATCTTCGTGGCGGTGCTTCTTATTTTTCTTGCTTATGCGATTTTTCGTCTATTTTACTGTCTTTACATAAATGTATAAAAAGCGAATTCATGATACAGTGCTTTGTCTCTCCTCTGAACTCTGAACATCGTCCTCAGCTGCAGAGTTGTAGGTCTCAGCTGCTGGGTCACTTGAGCATCAACCATCAACCAGAAGCCTCCTGGTATTTTCATGTCGTAATGTTTGATGGTGTAGCCATAGTGCGGACACCTTCCAGAGAAGATGCTTCATGGTCTGGTGATTATACAACGCAAGACAAATCACCAATTTCAGGGTTTCAAAAAGATTTGAAGCAGCGTGAAATACATACAAGGTGGACAGTCTTAAGGCACCTGCTCGTGAGAGAAGTAAAGGAGTAAGGAGGAAAGTTTACGCAGACAAAGTTACCAGTAAACTTCACCTCATCCAACATTTTTAGAAACAAAGAAGAGCTGCTTGTTCTGCTGGTCGACGATAGTGCCTGTGAATATCTACCAGACAAAGAAGTCTATCTAACTTGTGGAAAGTGCAGTAACTTACGATAAAGAAAACAGTGAGACTACAAACATTCCATTATATTGAGGCTGTCTGCAGAATGCGTTTTAATACCACAAATGTTATCAGTAATGGCGTGTTGACTATTTTGGTGAGCACAGTTGACACTAATGTTGTAGTCACGTTAAGCTCACACAACCACCATCCTCATGAATACAAATTAGGGAGCAACCGATGAACGGAATTACTTAAGGTTTTATTATATCAGCTTCGGTAAAATAAGTGGAAAAAAAGTCCATAATATTTCCCCCCCCTCCTTGACCTTACTGGATCAGACATTACATAATAGTTCAAGGGAGACAAGGAAGTCATGACGGGTGACATTTTCTTCAGCTATCGAAAGTTCCTTCCTTCCTGTGCAGTAGTATCCTTTTGAGACAATAAACGTTAATTTACCTCCACTCTGGTTCACTGAGCGATTCACCTGCACCCACTCTGACTGCAATATTCTCTGTGGAAGAGTTAACGATGTCAGGCAAGATATCTTTCCCCAGCAGAACGCAAGAGATGAAGTAGATTACCTCCCGTCAACTTGGTGGTAAAGTAATAATGGTGCTGGTCGGAAGTCCATTGGTTATTATTACATACTGGGATGATGGTTGAAGACTTCGTGTTTCAGTGAATGTGGATTTATTTCAAATATTATCCATAAAATCATAATTTAGGTTGAAAATTGTAAAGGACTAGAAATATTTGTATTCGTGACTCTCAGACTATGAAACTTTTTTGGGTCACAGTAAAATATATAACATGAAAGCCGTCTTTGACTTTTAACGCCTCTCTGTATTTCTCATCTATGCCTCCTGGTGTTAGAGAGACAGAGAGAGAGAGAGAAAGAGAGAGAGAGAGAGAGAGAGAGAGAGAGAGAGAGAGAGAGAGACTAAGACACTATCCCGGGGCAATAGTCTTTGAGAACAACGTACTGTACTGTGTAACCTATATCAGAGAACCCCCCTCCCACCCCCTTCCTTTATTTAGGGTGTTTCTTTGGGACGTAAACGACACCAAGATAAAGTTTGTTGTTTTAAGGAAACGTTTTACGACCTTTTCCTTATTTCCCGGACTATGCCAGCTGTTCGGTTCCCCACTGTGTCTACTGCTTACCTCTACCAACTTCTCTGTTCTTGTCACGCTTTTTCTACTGCTTCTGCTGGCCTCCTCTACTAATACAGAAGACCAGTAGAAGCACATCGTAATATTCCATAGTTAAATCTTCAGAGCTTCACCCGTAACACTGAAAAATAATTACTTAAACACACCATTATTTCAAAAAAAATTCCAATAAATATGTTATCATCTCTGTTCTCTTACAAAACTAAAAAAAAATCACACAAAATATATATTGTATAATATACTTCGATTTTTTCCTCCTCCAGCCTAACCCTTAAAAAAAATGGAAAAAGAATTTATCAAAAATCGTAAGTTCATTCTCTGTTCCTTTCATCCGGCTTTCAAAAAAAATAAAAATAAAAAAATAAATAAAAATGTTGTGTCGTCAGTGTTTTTCAGTCGAAGAAGAGATTTAAAAAATATATTTAAGATACTGAATGCAACAATTGAAACAAAGCTTATCAAAGAATATGAAACCTATCCAAAATATTCATCTGAATTCATAATTAGTTTCTAAGCATCAACACTCGTAATGCTACATAACATTATCATATATTTATTATACTGTATATCTCAGACTGTGTGTTTCATCATCCTCAAAAAATAATCAGATTGTTCCTAAACATTTAACATTTATCGTTGTCTCTTTAAGCACTCGCATCTGATTTAAAAAATGCCTCGAGTATTGTACAATATTCCTCAGCATCTATCTAACTCAAACTCTCTATATATCATGGTTATGTGTCATCTCTATTCTCTTCTAAAATGTTGAAGAATGATTGTTACTATTATATATCGTAGTCACCTTTAAATACCTCTTAATTCTTCACAAATTATACATATTCTCGCTAAGCATTTTGTGATATATCGAACTCTCATTATATCTTCTCAAACTTTAAAAATTCTCGTATGTCAAAGTCTCTCTATTTCATATTTTCCCTACACACGCGTGACGTAATGAGGTGTATTAAGTCACCTCTTCCTTCTTCAAAAATATCATAGAATATTTCCTAGTCCTTTACCATATGTCATAAGGTACTCAACAGCTTCACCGTTCCCTTCATAACCGTGTGTCTGATCCCCTTCAGGTGGGAGGACAGTGTGTGTGTGTGTGTGTGTGTGTGTGTGTGTGTGTTTCAGCCTTTATTATCAAAGGCTTTTTCTGACGGGCCTCGCTTTCATCTTCAACAAAACAATGAACAAATCTGACAATGAATTTTCAACGGGGATACAACAGCGTGTGTCTGTGTGAGTGTTTATGTGGGTCCCGATGTGAATTTTTGTGTGTGTAGGTTCATGTTTGCGTGTGGGTCCTATGTGTAAATGTTTGTATATGTTTGTGTATGTGTGTGTGTGTCCTGTTAATTCTTTTTGTTTGGGGTCCATTTGTGTGTATGTGTGCGTGCGAGCGTGTGTGGGTGGTAGTATGAATGTGTGTGTGTGCGTGTGTGTGTGTGTGCGTGTGTGTGACCGCATACATATTTGAGACGCTACAACTCTTAACACACAAGTACATCAATATAATGACCTCATTCCTGACGTCAAAGCAGTCACATAGATTTGAGTAAATAGGTAAAATCAGCGGCGTACAATAATCAATAGCAACATTAGGAAGGGAATTACGAGCATAAATCCCCCAGACAGAGAGAGAGAGAGCGAGAGAGAGAGAGAGAGAGAGAGAGAGAGCGAGAGAGAGAGAGAGAGAGAGAGAGCTTTGTCGCCGTGAAATTAGATCTCATTATTTTTATTATGTCGAGTGTGACATTACTCCTTTCTGGCGTCTGTTACTGTTACCTTCACCTCGACTAATTATACACATTTTAGGTTTATTTATTTTGTTATCAACAGTATTTACCTGTGTATTGGTCATTACCTTATGGTGTCATGTTTACTCGTGTCTATGGTATAATTGCACTATTCACTCTCTCCAGCTCTGCACTGTTCTCTCATCATATTAACTTAAATCCCGTGTAACATTTACCTCTCTCTCTGAATCTCTGTCTCTCTCTCTCTCTCTCTCTCTCTCTCTCTCTCTCTCTCTCTCTCTCTCTCTCCTCTTTTAACCTTCTTCTCTCTGATTACATTTTATTCCTTTCCATATCACGCCTGTTCCAGCTCTCATTATCCCCTCCCCCTTCTTCTTCTTTTTTTACATTCCTCTTTTGTTCTTCTCTCTTGTATTACTCATTTACACTCAATATCAACCTGTTTACTCCCGCATTAAATCTTTATTATTTTGTTCTTTGGTTTTATAGTCTTATTATTATTCTTTGTTATTTAATTCTCCATTTACTGTTTTATTGCATATTTGAGTAAACCTTGATGATGATGATATCCGTATTAGTCTGTCTGTCTCTCTCTCTCTCTCTCTCTCTCTCTCTCTCTCTCTCTCTCTCTCTCCCCTACGATGTTTTGGACCAACTAAAGTTAAAAGAGTCTTCAGAAATATACGACCAACACAGACATATCTTGAGACTTTTCAGATTACAGAAGCCAGAGATTCCACGCAAGTCCCTGTACGAACTTGGTGTTCGTGTCATTATTACCAACATTGTCCGCGCGTCTAGGAAGGAGGAGGAGGAGGAGGAGGAGGAGGAGGAGGAGTAGGAGGAAGAAGAGGAGGGGGGAGGAGGAAGAAGAGGAGGGGGAGGGGGAGGAAGAGGAAGAGGAGGAAAAAGAAGAAGAATATGTTGTATGTTATTTCTTCATTCTCACAAGAGGGAAGTTTATGCATTACGTCTCTTTAAAGCATCAATCACTCTTGTTTCTCCATGAAGTTCTGATGCTCTAAAATTTCGTGTGAATTTTGAGTAATATATCTCTTTAGGACTTTTAAAATTAACTCTTTATTATATTTCTGGGCTGTTATATTCACTCCAGGTTGTGGTAATATAGTTTATGGTTGTAATACCTCCAGGTTGTGATATATTTTGTGGGTTGTAATAACTCCTTCAAGTATTGATTTTTTTATAGCCAGAATAATACTGAAATCTACATAACTTTTAAATAATAATAATAATAATAATAATAACAATAATAATAATAATAATAATAATAATAATAATAATAATAATGATAATAATAATATGTTGATAATTATTAGTAAGTAAAATGTATTTGTTTTATGTTTGTTTCTTTATTTATATCAGAAATTATCGAGATTATTGTGTCACTCAGTCCCCCTTCTCTAGCCCTCATATATCAAACTTTATCCATCCCATCCCATCCCATCCCATCCACTCCCATCCCAACAGCTCATCCTCCATACACAGAATCCCATCTCCTATCTCTAACATCCCACCTCCTCCCTCAACATCCTATTCCCCATTCACACCTCCCATCCTAAACATCCCATCCCGTATCTTCACTATCCCACACACCCCCACATCCGCATCGTAATCATTCCACACCCACCTCACCATTCCCATCATCCTATCCCCCATTCCTATTCTCTTAAACTTACATCTTCACTATTAAAAAACAAATAATTCCAGGGTAGCGTTCTTAGCGCGCCATTTTTTTTGTTGTAGAGAAAGGAGGGGTGAAAGAAGATTAGAGGTGGGGGAAGGAAGTTATAGTTCGGAAATTGAAGAAATTTAGGAGGAGGTAAGAGAGCGCGGGCTGATCGCCTAGCTAAGCTAATGGTGTGTTAGGGTTGTGTCATGGGTTAGTTATTGTCTGTCTACACAGTCACTAGACAGCCTACCCTATCTCATATATGGGTGTTTTGAGGGCCCTATTTCATATTCCGCCAACCCTACTGGCGGATGCTGGTCTAGGGAGATTGTCTATTGTCTGGCCGTATTGATCGGGCGTGGTAATGGACCTTTTGAGATTTGGTAACTTTTTGGGAACCATGTATGGTTCTTGTCGTTATCTGGTGGGAGTCTTTGGAGGAGTTCTTGCTCTGATCGCTCTAGCTTTTGCCAAACTCTGCTGGCCAGGGTGTGCAGCTGCTGGTTGATGGGTTTTATTCTCAGGTCTCTATGTATCTCGGCTGTGGTTCTGGTGTAGGGGTATCTTTCACCTGTGACGAATCTTAGGGCTTCATTTTGGACCACTTGTAATTTTAATATTTGAGTGGTGGTCATAGTATGAAGAGGTACTGCTGGGTAAGTTAATATCGGTATGATAAATGATGTCACCAGGCGGAGTTTTATTTTCTTAGGAAGCGCTTTAAAGCGGTATAGTTTTCTCAGCTTTCTTCTTGCCTTTTCCTTCCTGGTGTGAACATGATGGGAGTAACCTGTCGTGGATATATGCAGGCCCAGGAGGGTGCCTCTGCTTTTGTATTCTATCTGGGCAATATTGGTTAATAATGGATGGGTTTTCCTTCTGCACTGTGATTTTCGGGAGACTGGTTTGGATTTTGATCTGCAGACGTGATGGGATGGGGTGGGAGTGGGGTGGGATAGGTTGGGGTGAGGTGGGGTGGGAAGATGGGGTGCGTCTTAGCAAATCAAATTACTAAAGCTCATCTCTGGTGTTAAGTAGATAATGTTATACGTGAGTGATATACAGGTGAGTTCGTAATCGATAAGGTCATCTAGCGACAGACAGACACAGACAGCCAGAGATACTAGATGGGGTATTCTCCCTGTCCTCAGCGATGAATAGAGAGATACAGCAAGAGATACACACTACAACGAGGTAGAGATAAAGAAAGCTAAGAGAAGGAGAGAACAGAGAGATAACAGAGGGTAGATTAATTCAAACAGAGGGATAGAAACAGAGAAACAAAGAGAAAGGGATAGAATCGTTACCAGAGAGAGAGAGAGAGAGAGACAAAACAAAGAGAAAGTTGCTAGAGAGAAAGAAAGAGAAACAGAAAGAAAATAAGAAACAGGGGAAGATAAGTCACAATTGAGAGACAGAGATAAACAACATGTGAAAGTAACACATCCAGTGAAAGTGAAATATATAGTGAGTTAGAAACTTATATGGAGAAAGATTGAGATAATGAGCAAGGCTGAGTGAAAAAGAGACAGACACCCCGAGATAACTGTCTGTCTGTCTGTCTGTCTGTCTGTCTGTCTGTCTGTTTTCTGTCTGTCTCTGTCCTGATTATCATATGAAAGGTAGTCTGATTCACTCTTCAGTCGACTGATTTAATAGTCTCTTTATAGACTTTAAATAATGACATAAAACGAAGGAGTCACGTCCATCTGCTATATAAAATGTGTACATAAAGCTTGATAACTGTGTGTGTGTGTGTGTGTGTGTGTGTGTGTGTGTGTGTGGATATTGTTGTTATTATTCACTTTGTGTCTATTTTTTTTGCTCAATAAATTTATTCAAGATCCGCTACAGCTTCAGACTACACCACACTGTAGACCTGTAGATCTGAACTCACTGCTGGGGGGCTGTTGCTGTACCTGACCTCACACTGCTGGAGGGGCTGTTGCTGTGCCTGACCTCACTGCTGGGGGGGCTGTTGCTGTATCTGACTTTCTCCTGGGGGGGGTGGGGGTGTTACTGTACCTTACCTGACTGTTCCATCACCTTAATGCTCTCCGTCAATTATGAGGAGATATTACTTGTCATCTTGGCATTAATGTCCTTATCTCTGCCACGTCCTTGGTGCCTTGGTCCGTGGACGTGATTACAGTTTAACTCATTTGGGTTTCCTCTAATCTAGTTTAAATGTTGTTAAGGTTTAGAAGATAGTGTTGTTGTTGTTGTTGTTGTTTTCGTTGTTGTTGTTGTTGTTGATGGAATGTAAAGCGTTGAGGAGTCATAAACCTTTGGACGGCTTAGTGTTAGCTGTACACTGATAGAGTTGCTACCAGTTGTTTGCATATTCATACAGTCTATTTCCCCAATCCTCTCTTATCTACACCGTATGCAATGGAGTTTTACTTATTCATACACCGTTTTACACCCAATGTTTCCTCTGTATGAAACATATACGTCACTATATTCATCCGCACAAGATATTCTATCGGGTTTCACTTATTCATGCATCTAAATGTCTTAATATTTTCCTCATTCTTATTCTCATCTCTCGGTACTGCGGTGCACATATGTATACAGCCTTATTTCCCAGTCAACAGTTTTTTTCAAGGAATTTCCTCTGAATACACTCAGTGTAACGTGATGCAGCCAGCCATCTGCTTATCATATTTGATGTTCGCTCCAGGGAAGAGTGCCAGTGTAAGAAGAAAGCGGGCGAACGTTCGTCTGGCACATCTTCTATAACCGTTCCACTGCAGAGTGGATGGAAGGGTCCGTCTGGTGCTGTTGATTACCCGTGCTGTAGCTGGGTTATTGTGGTAAGCGTGGGAATATATCTTTGGTAACCGTGTATCATACATACATACATACATACATACATACATACATACTGATAGTTGCCCTTCGTGTTCGAGGATGGCCGGCCACCTCGACGTGATTTTTTTTTATTTTTTTTTTTAGGGTGTAGAAGCTGTCGCATGACCCAGTGTCAAGGAATAGTTCGAACAACTCGCCAACTTCACTGGGTAACCATTACCCCGGAACACCATCCGCAAATAGATTAATTAGAGAGAGAAAGAGAGAATGGTAGTTCTTTTTATATTGTTTCTACCGAGGCAAGTTTTCACCATGGGATGGTGACTGAAATTAAAAATGGGTCCCTGGAGAGATGTAAAATTGGTCAAAACAGCTCGAATGCGTTTAGACTGGAGGATTGTGGTCGTCAACCCTCAGATATGAGACGGTACTTTGATTCTTTGACAGGAGACAGGCTTGGAAATTTTACGAGACAGGCTACAGCCTTTTCTGACACCAAGGGACATTGAAGATACACAGGTGGGAGACAGGCAGGTGACAGGTGGAAGACAGCCAGGTGACAGGTGTGAGGCAGCAGTGTAGTAGTGGAACACAGCTCGCAGCACCGCAGGGCGTCACCAGCTGCTGAAAACTTGGGCTGTACAGCTGTTGTTAAGGAGGAAATATGACGACGTCTGTGTGGAAAATCCTTTATTCTCTTGTTTATGCTCTCTTTCTCTCTCTCTCTCTCTCTCTCTCTCTCTCTCTCTCTCTCTCTCTCCAAATAACGAAATGGTTAAAGAAGAAAATAGAATATCCATTTCTCATAAAAAATAAAGGAAAACAAGTGCATGTTTACCAAGGAATAAAAAAAGGGGGGGGGGATTTGAGGAAAGATTAATGGTATATTTATAAAGATTAGATTGAGTTTATGGTTCGGTTGATGTTGCGGGGTTGACGAAGGCCAGGTTGGTGCTTTGAGGGATAGAGAGGATATCTAGACCAAGTAATGAAGATGACTTGAAATCTATGGGATGCTGTAATGTGATGGTATTTTTGGCTATTAGACCAATATATAAATGTCTGGTGGATATTTTGATGTGTGTTGTGATAAACTGACCAATAACGTGATTACCAGATGATACAATATTAAGTGACCCTTCTCCCTTTCTCTCCCTCCTTCTGCTACTACTCTTTCTTTCTATCTTTCTCTCTCTCTCTTTCTTTTCCTATTTCTCCTCTCCTTTCACTAGTTTATATCTACCTTCATGCCCTCCAAACCACAGCTTACAACCCCCTCTCCCCTACTCTCATCTCCCTCTTCCCTCTTACTTATCCCCTTACTCCTTCCTATCCCCTCTCCCCTACTCTCTTCTCCCTCTCTCCTCTCACTCTTCCCATACCTCCTCTACCAATTGATGCTATGCTCACTATTCCACATTAAATATTTCAACCTTGCGAATTATAAAAGACAGTATATCCCCTTATGAGTTAATCTCCACCTCGTTTAGCAATAAGTTATGACAGTCTCTTCAATGGCAGGACCTGACTCAACTACTCAGATTAGACAAAATTGTATTCCAGCATCGAAAATAAAATAAATTAAGCTAAAGGGGTGAAAAGATGGATGGATTTTGGGTTGAATGCAGCCAGACAACCATGACTCACTTAATGGTGTGACCCATATATTAAGGATATACTACATGCATCAAGTTGTTCCCACTAACAAGGTAATAATTTATCATTTAATTTTGTTAACTAATAGAAAATATCAAGTTTAAGATTGTTAGGTGATAGTGTTTTATGGTTTTGTTGTTGTTATTGATCAATATATCTTAGCGCTACACACACACACACACACACACACACACACACACATACTGTTATTGTTTTTTTCTTTTTCCTTTTCAAACTTGTCACACTGAGTCTTTCCATTATTCAGGTCATCACTTGGCCTCTCGCAGCGTCCTTCCCTGCCTGTACCAACACACCACCTCACCTCACCTCACCTCACCTCCCTCTCTCTCTCTCTCTCTCTCTCTCTCTCTCTCTTTCTTTTACACTTTCTCTCTATATTTATTTCACTTAATCTCTCTCATTCTACGGCATTTCCTCTATCACTCTCTCTATCTTTTCTCTGTACTTTATCTCACGTTTTTATTCACTCTATCTCCCTCTTCCATCCCTCCCATTATCTCTAACCTGTCACCATATGCTCCCTCACATCTCCTCTTGACTAAAACAACACCGAGAGAAATCTTTAACACATTTCACGGATTTTCTGCCTTCTGTTATAATTTTTTTTCCTAGGATGACCAGAAGAATATTTGGTGTAATTAATTTTCTTTTCCCAGGATAATCAGGGGCATATTTGGTTGGTAGTTATTTTTCTTTTCCTAGGATGAACATGAGAATATTTGGTTAGTAGTTAATTTTATTTTCCAGGAAGAACAGAAGTATATTTAGTTGCTGATTAATGTCCTCTCTAGTGTGTGTAAATTGTAAAAAAAAACTATATATATATCCCAAAAATATGAGACGATGAAACAGAAAGTAGCAACACCTTTTAGAAAATAAAAATTCTCATATATGAATCTCCTCTTTTTGGGGGCGGAGTTTAGCATTTTCACCTGTGTTTCATCAAATATATTATCGGACAATGTAAAAATGAATTCGAATACAGAACCAAAAATACTATTTTTTTTTTTAGCAATACCAAATACACTTTTCATTTTTTTTTTCATATATAACTTTCAAAGGTATTCGTTCAAATGAATGCGAACTCCATATGAGAGTTAAATAATCCAAAAAAAAATATATTAAATTGCCAACTATTTCAGATAAAAATATGTATTAAACTATTTCAAAAACGACTCTCAAAATCCTCTCTTTTATATTCTATTTTCACAGGGTTTTTTTTCTTAATTTCTACCAACTAAATGTAAACAACTAAACAAAAGCCAAATAAGCCGAGAGAAAATATGTTAAAAGTGCGACCTTTTTTAAATGAATCCTTTCCAATTACGCCTTTGTCAACACGCAGCTCCACCGTCATAACCTTTGGCAAACATTTGTTTAGGGGAATTAATCGTAGACCAATTAAAATGTCATCACGTATTTGATGACCCAATCCAGCAGTTGAGTCCTGCTACTGCTGCCACCATCTGCTGCTGCTGCCACCATCTGCTGCTACCACCATCTGCTGCTGCTGCCATCTGATGCTACCACCACCATCTGCTGCTACCACCATCTGCTGCTACCACCATCTGATGCTACCACCACCATCTGCTGCTACCACCACCTGCTGCTACCACCACCATCTGCTGCTACCACCACCATCTGCTGCTACCACCACCATCTGCTGCTACCACCATCTGCTGCTCTGCTGCTACCACCATCTGCTGCTACCACCATCTGTTGCTACCACCATCTGCTTACCACCACCATCTGCTGCTACCACATCTGTTGCTCTGCTCATGCTACCATCTGCTGCTACCACCATCTGTTGCTACCACCATCTGCTGCTACCACCATCTGCCCACCATCTGTTGCTACCACCATCTGTTGCTACCACCATCTGCTGCACCACCATCTGCCGTATCTGTTGCTACCATCTGCTGCTACCACCATCTGCATCACCACCATCTGCTTGCCACCATCTGCTGCTACCACCATCTGCTGCTACCATCTGCTGCTACCACCATCTGCTGCTACCATCTGTGCTGCTACCACCATCTGCTGCTGCACCTCTGCTATGCTATCCGCTGCTACCACCACCACCTGGCTACTGTTGCTACCACTGCTGCTACCACTGCTGCTACCATCTGCTTCTGCTTGCTACCACCATCTGCTGCTACCATCATCTGCTGCTACCACCATCTGTTGCTACCACCATCTGTTGCTACCATGCTGCTACCACCATCTGCTGCTACCATCACCACCATCTGCTACCACCATACCACCATCTGCTACTCTGCTGCTACCACCATCTGCTGCTACCACTCATCTGCTGCTATCTGCTGCTACCACCATCTGCTGCTACCATCATCTGTTGCTACCACCATCTGTTGCTACCACCATCTGCTGCTACCACCACCATCTGCTGCTGCTACCATCATCTGTTGCTATCTGCTGCTACTCTACCACCATCTGTTACCACCATCTGCTACCACTCTGCTACCACCATCTGCTGCTACCACCATCTGCTACCACCATACCACTGCTGCTATCTGCTACCACCATCTGTTGCTACCACCATCTACTCTGCACCATCTGCTATACCACCATCTGTTGCTACCATCTGTTGCTACCATCTGCTGCTACCACCACATTGCTGCTACCATCCACCATCTGCTACCACCATCCTACCACCATCTGCTGCTGCTGCACCATCTGCTGCTACCACCATCTGGTTGCTACCACCATCTGCTACCACCATCTGCTGCTACCATCATCTGCTGCTACCACCACCATCTGTTGCTACCACCATCTGCTGCCACCACCATCTGCTGCTACCACCATCCTGCTGCTACCACTGCACCATCTGCTGCTACCACCATCTGTTGCTACCATCTGCACCATCCGCTGCTACCACCATCTGCACCACCATCTGTTGCTACCACCATCTGCTGCTCCACCACCATCTGCTGCTACCACCACCATCTGCTGCTACCACCATCTGCTACCACCTACCACCACGCTGCTATACCACCATCTGCTGCTGCCACCATCTGTTGCTACCACCATCTGTTGCTACCACCACCATCTGCTGCTACCACCATCTGTCTGCTGCTACCACCATCTGCTGCTGTTGCTACCACCACCATCTGCTGCTGTTGCTACCACCTGCTGCTACCATCTGTGCTACCACTGCTGCTACCACCACCATCTGCTGCTACCACACCATCATCTGTTGCTGCTACCACCATCTGTTGCTACCACTGTTGCTACCACTGCTGCTACCACCACCATCTGCTGCTACCATCACTCTGTTGCTACCACCATCTGCTGCTATCTGCTGCTACCATCCTACCATCTGCTGCTACCACCATCTGTTGCTACCACCATCTGCTGCTACCACCACCACCATCTGCCATCTACTGCTACCACCATCTGCTGCTACCACCATCTGCTGCTACCATCTGCTGCTACCATCACCATCTGCTACCACCATCTATCTGCTTGCTACCACCATCTGCTGCTACCATCATGCTGCTACCACCATTACCACCATCTGTTGCTCTGCTACCACCATCTGCTGCCACTCTCTGCTAATCTTCTTCTACCATCTACCACTACCATTACTATTATTAACTACAATCATCTACTACCACCATCGACTATAACTATTTGTTCTACTCGCCGTATCTCGCCCATCATTAGGTAAACAATAACTAATTACCAGTTTACTTCATCACTGTCATTAAACCGATTTGCTAATTTGTTCTGTCTATATGAGACTGACAGACAGACAGAGCGAATGAGAGAGTGACTAAGGGAGATATTGTCTATAAACATATTCCCTTTAGTGAGCCGCCATGATGATTGTGTGTGTGTGTGTGTGTGTGTGTGTGTGTGTGTGTGTGTGTGTGTGTGTGTGTGTGTGTGTGTGTGTGTGTGTGTGTGTATGCTTTCCTGTGTATGGAATTACTAATGTGCTTTATATACAATAAACACAAAGAAGATTAAAGCTGTCATTGATAAACAACAGCTCTGTTTACCTCACTGCCATGCTCAAGCTGACATAAGTGACAATAACAACAACAACAACAACAACAACAGGCTACAGATGTTTCCAGGTGCGACAATAGTGGGCAGGTAAACGCTTATTAATTTGCAACAACACTGGTTAATTGCTTCATTGTTTACGACTCCCGTGTGTGTGTGTATCATTCACCAAGCCTCTGCGTATACTTCCACAGGTGATCCAAATCCATGGTTAGGATTTAAAACAAGCTGGGATAATTAGTTCTCTACCACAGCATAATTAACTGCGTAATTACATATTTTTATCTACTAATTGAGCCCAGAAATTCCACCGGTACTACATAGGTAATAAACTACATAAAGGTAGGTATAAAATGCTAAATGATGGTGAACATTAATTAAGGGTGAGGTAACATAACTCACCTGTACGGATGTTAGATAATAAAGTATATCATTATTATCACTGTTGTATTTCTCACGGGTTTTCTCTCTTTCTCTGAGGTAATTAATCTTTCCAGTGTTGACGATGTGAGGTTTTGTTTACGGAAGGTAGAAGAGGTTCATGGGAAAAGGTGACGTGATAGAGAGGTTTAATGAGTCATAGTGAAGTCATACAAGTTGAATGGGTCATCTTTAACATTCACAGCTTTCACAGAATGAGTGAATGAAAGAAATAGAAAAAAAGAGAAGAAAATATTCCGTTTTCTTGTAGCTTCATTGAACCAGTTAGTGGCGTTGTGACATCATCAATTAATGACGTCATCACATCACTGGTTAAAGACGTCATCACATCACCAGTTAAAGACGTCACCACATCATCATTTAGTAGCGTCATCACATCACCAGTTCGAGGAAAACTTTACGCCACGAATAATATCCGTGCCGAGAAATTTGAATTTAAAAAGTGTCGAGGATTTCAGTGTGAAAATACTCTCTTAGAAATTCATTTTGGGTCTGATCCTTGCTGCTAAGAATTCATAAAAAAGATTCCAAAACCTCATATGTTGTGTGTGTGTGTGTGTGTGTGTGTGTGTGTGTGTGTGTGTGTGTGTGTGTGTGTGTGTTAATCCAACCTACTGGCCGTGTTCCCCTCCAATACATAGAGGAGTGCCTAATTAAATGTGGTTCAGTGACCAGGTTCGAGTTGTCAAGTGTCAATTTGTGCTTAGTCGGTGTATTGTCACCAGCTGGAGACCATCCATGTAAGAGTCTGATTCAAAGGCTCTTATACCCAATGAGAGAGAGAGAGAGAGAGAGAGAGAGAGAGAGAGAGAGAGAGAGAGAGATCCCTTTTGCTTTCGTGATGAACATGTGTGTGTACGAGTGCGTGTGCGTGTGTGTATTCCAGTGGGTATTTGTGTGTGTACGAATCTATGTGTGTGTGTGTGTGTACAAATCAATTTTCACACTGACGAGAGAGAGAAAGAGACAGGGAGAGGACAGTCAACGTACAAGAGAGAGTGTGAGAGAAAGAGCGAGTGAAAGAAAAGAAAGAAAGAAAAAAGTTCCGGGAAATACAATCTTGGTCCTGGGGCGAAGTTAAAATTGTATTTATTTTGTGGGGTATTGGTGAGGCGGCGGCCATAAGCTGATTACCTGACGTGGGAAGACATGTCGTACCTGGCCATATATCCAGGTGGTTTTGTCTTCAGGTGGTTTTGTCTTCAGGTGGTTTTGTCTTCAGGTGGTTTTGTCTTCAGGTGGTTTTGTGTTCAGGTGGTTTTGTGTTCAGGTGGTTTTGTGTTCAGGTGGTTTTGTCTTCAGGTGGTCTTGTCTTCAGGTGGTTTTGTCTTCAGGTGGTCTTGTCTTCAGGTGGTTTTGTCTTCAGGTGGTCTTGTGTTCAGGTGGTCTTGTGTTCAGGTGGTTTTGTCTTCAGGTGGTTTTGTCTTCAAGTGGTTTTGTCTTCAGGTGGTTTGGTGTTTAGGTGGCCACGTATCCAGGCTTCTTATCCACTTGGCCATGTGTTCAGGTCAATAAGTGTCAGGTCGGATGTTTAGGCCAAATCTGCATAACGTGTGTCCAAGCAATGTGTCCATACTAAGTGTGTAGATCAAGTGTGTACAGGTAAGCTTATGTCCAGATCAAGTGTCCAGGTGAGGTGTCCAGGTTATGGAGACAAGTTGTTCAGGTGTCTCAATCTCCAGGTTGGATGTCCAGGTTTTCAGGTGTGTGTCTAGGTAACCAGGCCAGTTAGTTGTTCAGGGATCCATCCAGGCCCAAGGGTAACGAAGCCAGTTATCCAGATGCCCGCTGCTAGTGTACGGGCAATAGGCCGGTGTCAAGTGATGAGTTGGCCTCTCACACCCAGGAAGAGGCAGTGACACGTTCTAAGTAGCAACCAGGATGTACTGTACATTACATAGGTGAGGGAGAGAGCCACACCTGACTTCCTCCACGACCAACAACAGGTGTATTCCACTCACATATGACCAAGACACAGGATACCAACATATAGTTTCTCTAAAGAATTTTATATTGTGTTCGTTTTAACTGGTTTGGATGTCACCTTGATATAAATTTTACCCCAGTCAAGGTAAAGTTGATCATATAAGCCTTTGAGACTCGATCGTTGGTTGTGTCGTATCTTAAGTAAGCCAGGAAGACAAATTTTCTTTAGTCCCAGTTCGAGGAATCGTAATGACATTTGGTATCCATGTTCCGGGGGGAATAGGTAGATGAGGGGTAGCGTTGAGTGCACGAACGCCAATATAACTTTGGTCGTTCACTTTTAATGTTCAGTAATTTGATTGGTGTAAAAATTAAATATGCTGTGGTTGGTTAGAGGAGAGAGAGGAAAATATAAAAAATGAAGAAAAACACAGGCACAAAAAGATAAAATAAAGAATGAAAAAGCAGGAGAAACGGAAAAGAAAATGGAGAGAGAGTGAAAAGAAAGTGAACATAAAAATAGACTAATAACAAAAGCACCTCAACTCACAAACATAATTAGTCGCACCTGAAGTTAGTAAATGTTGGCGATAAACAAGAAAAAATAAATAAACAATGAAAGTCTGAAGGGGAAAGTTCAAAGAAAAGTAAATAAACTTCGAAGATAAAATTTGTGGAAAAGTTTTGGCATTAAAAGTCCGATTGAGAAACGAAAGTAAAAAAAAACATAAACTTACAAGAAAAAAATATAATCTGTTTGAGGAGTTCGCCTGAGGTTAATAGAAAGTTGTTTTTTAAGGAAGTATAATGATGTTAAGGGCCCTAAGGGATGTGAAGATTTAGCGATAAAGTTAAACAAAAAGTTATCCCAAAATACACCTTTAGCCGGGTCTGAGAAGATCGGAAGTTGAATTTTCACTTTGACCGAAGATCTAAAAAGTGTGTATTTTACTCGCTTAAACAACGATACTAAGAGGGTTTGCCTTAGGTCTGGAAGTTGTATCTTCTCTCTTAATTAAATATCTGGAAAATCAATCCAATTGACTCACTTAAGCAACGAAAAACTATGGATAGGTTACCAAGATTCTAAATATTGGAATTTTCGTTAAAAATGGTAACATGGGGGCGTAATTATCTTCCTCACTTAAAATACACAAAAGATGGATTTCCAGATATACGCACGAGGAAATTTACGCCTCCCCCAGCTGGATATTTGAGAAAGCATCTGACTGACTCACTTAAACACCGGCACAAAGATGCTACAAAAGCATGGAAATCATATTGACAGTCGTAACTAATGGTATTTTCTCGTCCGGAAGAAGAAAAGGTTGTAGAAATCCTAAAAAGAAGCCTTGTTGACGCCAGGAAAGTAACTGATGGTGATGGTAAGGTGATGGTAAGGTGATGGTACGGTGACGACATGGTGTTGATGTGGTGATGGCACGGTGATGACACGGTGATGGTACGGTAATGGTACAGTTTTGGCACACTGCTCTCTGTCTACTCATTCTTCAACAAATATTTCTTCACTATCTTAACTTAACAGCATGAGAGGTACGTGTATTGTTCTGTACTAAACACATATATTACATAATTAAAAGTAACACACGACCATGTATGAAAAACTCACTTTCATAAACTATTCTGTCGTCCAATAAACTGTGTGCTCCTGCTGGTAAACATCAATTTATATTTCATAAAGAGTTTAAAAGAAAGAACTAAGTCAACACACGGTGACGGGTGTGTAAAGCCTCAGGAGCCGGAGTTAATTATTTCTCTGGTATATAACAACATTGTTTACTAGGGCTAACTTAATTAAACCTTCCCATTAGTATCGTTGCTGCTACATCCAGGGAGTGTGTTGTCCGCCACGGCCTCAGGTACACGCTCTCTCAGCTACAGGATATTATTATTATTATTATTATTATAATTAGTATAAATTATTGTTATTATTATTATTATTATTATGATTTATTAATATTTTTTGTAGTAGTAGTTGAATGAGGGTGCGCCAAGTCCGTAGACTTACTATTGATAATTAAATTATTATTATTATTATTATTATTATTATTATTATTATTATTATTATTATTATTATTATTATTATTAATTTTATTAATTAGTATAAATTATTGTTATTATTATTATTATTATTATGATTTATTAATATTTTTTGTAGTAGTAGTTGAATGAGGGTGCGCCAAGTCCGTAGACTTACTATTGATAATTAAATTATTATTATTATTATTATTATTATTATTATTATTATTATTATTATTATTATTATTATTATTATAATTATTATTGTTATTATCATTATTTGTGGTAGTAGTTGAATGAGGGTGCGCCAAGTCCGTAGACTTGCTATAGATAATTAGTAGTAGTAGTAGTAGTAGTAGTAGTAGTAGTAGTAGTAATGTATATATTCGTCGTCGTTAGTGTTTTTTGTATAATGTATTACAGTGGATTTTTATGTAAAATAAATAATTTTCATTAAAAATCTAAAATCTAAAAATCTTTAAAATTAAAAATTAAAAAAAAATTAGTACTTTTGTTTAGTTATTTTCTTTCTAATTTCAAAGCAGAATTTATCTACCGTATAGAGAAAACGACATTTATTTTTTTTAGTTTCCTTAAAACAATTTGTAGAAATCAATACAAATTAGTATTTAAATTATGTAAACTTAATTCTTCAAATCTTCAATTTCTGACAGCACACTTCTTATGCCGTAAATCTGAAAATCTCAAGTCATCACACCAACATGTCATGTAAAACACACTGAAAGATAGGATTATCATCAATGTTTAAATTAACCTTAAGATTAGCTATCAACTTTACACTCCCAAATGTTCACTAGCTCTGCAAAGTATGTTTATGTGGCCAAATCTGTAAATTTGACAATTATCACCCGAAAAATAATTAATAACCTCGATAAAATTTCACAGAGTATATCACTGAATGAATTATTATCAATTTAACTCACATGGTAAAAAATACCTGTCTGCAAAAGATACCAAGAACACAAGAGACATGCTGTAGTTAACACATTCCTATTACCCTTTTGTAAGAAAATAAATCAAAACCCAGAGTAATATATTCCATCTATAGTTTTGTACATTAGATTACACTGTTACTACGCCAGATGTCATATACTGTACAGTCAACCAAAGATGCACTGACACCACCCTGTCCTCGTACTAGCAATTTTACGTGGCAATACTTGGTAGAGTAAGCAGTATGTAAAGGAAATTGTGATTGGTGGATCTATTTATAGATGTATCACTGTAAGGATAAATGTTAAATAAACCAAAGGTAACATTTATATAATAATAAACTATTCATTATTTGGATCATGGGATTTTCAAATTTTCATATATTTGCTAAAATAATGAAGATAATTTGATGTGAGAATCTTGTGCAGGTGTGTGTGTGTGTGTGTGTGTGTGTATCTGTGTGTGTGTGTGTGTGTGTGTGTGTGTGTGTGTGTGTATCTGTGTGTGTGTGTGTGTGTATCTGTGTGTGTGTGTGTGTGTGTATCTGTGTGTGTGTGTGTGTAATCCATAAAACAGATAATGGCGAAGTGTTTGTTCCTTCTCATTTACAATATTTTTCGACCATGCATTCTTTCGATTCAGAAGCCCAAAAGACTATGGGATGCGTTAAACAGAGGCTACGTGAGAGAAATATGTCACTCACTCACCTAGCATGGTCAGCCAATTAAGTCCCTTGGCCTCAACAACACGTCCCCTCCTCCATTCTCTACTCGGTCCATTGCTCACCCCATCCTGTCCTGCGGTCTAGCTTCCAGTCCTTTTATTAATGCATCAAGATTAAGCCACTATATGTAGCTCAGGTAAAATGACGGTGTGTGTGTGTGTGTGTGTGTGTGTGTGTGTGTGTGTGTGTGTGTGTGTGTGTGTGCAGTTCCCATACGACTCTTTGTCTTAGTATTAGTCTCATATTTTTATGCGGTTTAGCAATCCAGTCTCATAAATAAACGGATAGAAATTACTCTCTTACTATCCTAACGATTATCTATGTATCCGATAGTATAGCTAATATTAGTTTTTTATTATCATTCATTATCAGACTTAAATAACTTGTTTATAACTTTAAAAACTTTAGTTCTTTAATTCTCTTCAAAAACCTCAAAGGTGTTATAACTTATACAACTTCAGACACCACTTCATCAGTCTGTGACCCTGAAAAACACTCCCCCTTCCCCTCTCCCCCCGCCCCTCTCCTCCCGCCCCTCTCCCCCCTCCCCTCCCTCGTATTTAGGAAGTTCTGATGGAATATTCAATTACTTTCCCAGGTGTAAAATCAGATATATATCTTAGTGTATATATTTGATGATCCACAGCGCTATATTGACTCTCCTGATTATCCCCTTTACAGATAGTGTGGTGATTGTGGGAACTGTTTTGTCGAGGGTTGGTAGCAGCGACAATCGACACTTTGAACATTAATTTTCTGTAAAGAGAAAGAGAGAAAAAGACGATAAAAACAGAGGCAGAAAGAAGGGGAAAAGATATATGAGATAAAGAAGAAAAGTAGAAAGTAAACGAGAGAAAATTAGAGAACGCCTTGGAGATAATTATGCAGATGAAGAGAAGCTGTGAAGACGGGAAGAGATCTCTCAGTCCTCCCGAGGTCAACCAGCTGAGTGTCCCCCTCTCCCCGACCAGGGTGTTTAAAGTCCTATTTACATTTTCACGCGTTAACGGTGGCTCCTTCATAGTTTACCTCAGTTAACAGTGTTCGCAGACCTCGTGTTATTTACAATATCCATTAAATATACTGTACGCTTTCACATTAAAATGGCATTGACTTTAACTTCAGTGAAAATACAGTAGTAGTGGTACGTAAGGCGAAAAGAACAAAGACAGACAGACAGACAGACAGACAGATATTCATTCAGTAATATCGGCATAGATAACGTAATCTAACCTAACCTAAACTGACCTAACATAACTACCTAACCCTAACCTAGTTTACCTTATGCGACCTAACCTAACGTAACCTAACCTATCAATTAAGGAAAGTTTAATTTAGCCTGTTACACTGGGTCTAGTGGTGGCTAATCCTAAGAGCATTGTTCTGGTTAATTAGTGCTGTAGTTAAGTCAGCTTCACCTGTAAACCCACGAAATTTAAAGGTAATATTATCAGCGGTACAAGATTATCAATTAGTTAGAGGCGGGGAGAGGAGGGGAGGGGAGGGGGGGAGGAACTAGGGGGGTAGGTAAGTCCATCCCCACCACAGTCAATTGGTTAAATCGACCACCGTCACTAATTTAATTCACCACAGTCACCTCCCTTAATTTATACACATCTACTGCATCGCCACCCACAATGTACCAGAGAGCATTACTGTCTACCACAGTTCATCACAGTCTACCACAATTTACCATAGTATACTTCACTCTACCACAATACACCTCACTCTACCACAATACACCACACACTCTACCACAATACACCTCACTCTACCTCATTACACCACACACTCTACCTCAATACACCACACACTCTACCACAATACACCTCACTCTACCACAATACACCTCACTCTACCACAATACACCTCACTGTACCACAATACACCACACTCTACCACAATACACCTCACTCTACCACAATACACCTCCTGTACCATAGTACACACCTCACTCTACCACAATACACCTCCTCTCTACCCAATACCTCACACTACCACCAAGTACACCTCACTCTACCACAATACTCCTCCTCTACCTAATACACCTCACGCTACCATAGTACACCTCACTCTACCACAATACTCCTCACTCTACCACAATACCTCACTCTACTACAATACACCTCACTCTACCATAGTACACCTCACTCTACCACAACCCTCCTCTACCACAATACACCACACACTCTACCACAATACACCACGCTACCACAATACACCTCACTCTACCACAATACACCTCCACGCTACCTCAATACACCTCCACTCTGCCACCTCACTCTACCACAATACCTCACTCTACAATACTTCACTCTACCACAATACACCTCACTCTACCACAATACACCACACACTCTACCACAATACACCTCACTCTACCTCATTACACCACACACTCTACCTCAATACACCACACACTCTACCACAATACACCTCACTCTACCACAATACACCTCACTCTACCACAATACACCTCACTCTACCACAATACACCACACTCTACCACAATACACCTCACTCTACCACAATACACCTCAATTTTCGGCTGTATCATTTAGTTAAGCCAGGAGACGCTTTCATAACCTGAATGACGGATATCTCTTTGCATAAGGAGGGTGTGTGTGTCTGTTTTGTGTGCGTGTGTGTGTGTCTGTGTGTGTGATGGTCTTCACTATGGGGTTGTAAGAACTCACTTGACAAGATCATTTAAGCTACGACACAGAGATGGATTCTTCTTAGATTCATTAATAACAAAATTTAGAATTTATATTATCTAACTGGGTAATTTTAGTCACCTAAGATGTTTTTGTTTACCTGTTGTAACTCGTAAGAATACATTTAATTGGGTTACTTTAGTTACTACATAAAGATGGCTTCATAAATGTTCATAAACCATCATATGTTAATATATATTCATTTCAATTGGAGATATAGTAAAAAATAGATATGATTCATTCACTAAAGTAAGGACACAAAAATGGCAATATAAATGACGAAGGAAAATGTGTTGTGACTTTACCGAGGTGGGATGATTTCACTCGACTCTAGTTAGGTGGAGGAAGAGGTGCAGGTATCAAAGCTTTGGTCCGTGATAGTCATGGAGGTGGTGGAGACGGGAGGGGAAGGGGGTGGTGGTGAGGAAAAGGGGAGGGGGAGGTGGCGGAAAGGGGAAGGGGGTGGTGAGAAAGGGGAGGGGAGGTGGTGAGGGGAAGAGGGTGTGGTGGTTAGGAAAGGAAGGGGTGGTGGTGAGGAAAAGGAAGGGGGAGGTGGTTAGGAAAAGGGAAGGGGGTGGGTGGTGAGGAAAGGGAGGGGAGGTGGTTAGGAAAGGAAGGGTGAGGTGGTAGAGAAAGGGGGTGGTGGTGAGAAAGAGGAGGGGTGGTGGTGAGAAAAGGAAGGGGGGGTGGTGGTGAGGAAAGGGAGGAGGGGGAGGTGGTTAGAAAGAGGGGAAGGGGGAGGTGGTTAGGAAAAGGGGAGGGGGAGGTGGTTAGGAAAGAGGAGGGAGGTGGTTAGGAAAGGGAAGAGGGTGAGGTGAGGTGAGGAAAGGGGAGGAGGAGGGAGGTGGTTAGGAAAGGGAAGGGGTGGTGGTGAGGGAAAGGGAAGAGGGAGGGGGGGCTGAGGTGGGGCTAATAACAGTTATCAAAGAACATAACATATTTCTAAAGCTCGTGATGCCTGACTGACCACGCTTGGATACCATCAAGTGTAAGTTAATCCCATAAGCACCCGACTTCGTTCACTTCCCCAACTGTAAAATTAGAGACCCATTTACAGCTGAGTAGAGAGGGTATACAGCATGGTAGACGGGTGCCCTGAACGTGAACCAGCGACTCTTAGTAGAGGAAGCGAGCTTTGTATCCACTCAGCCGCCGCACCCCATAAACAAACAGACAGGATGACAGAAAAGGGACAACAGATACAGGCAACAGATCCAAGCAACAGATCTAGACAACGGATCCAGGCAACAAATAAAAAAAACAGGGAGGGCCACTGAGCCGTATACAACAGTGGGCACAATTTACCCCGTGGTAATAACAAGAACAATAACAATAACACTCGGCAACAGCTGTTCTCCAGTGCCAGGCGGGAGGAGGAGAAAGAGGGGAGGAGGAGGAAGGGGGGAGAAGGAGGAGGTGGCAGGAGAAGAGAAGGAGGAGAAAGAGGGGAGGAGGAGGAAGGGGGGAGAAGGAGGAGGTGGCAGGAGAAGAGAAGGAGGAGAAAGAGGGGAGGAGGAAGGGAGGAGAAGAAGGGGAGGAGAGAGCGAGGAGGAGAAGGAGAAAGGGGAAGAGAAGAAGGGAGAGGAGCAGAGGCGGGAGGAGGAGGATGGGAGAAGGACATAGCCATCCCACCCGAAGCTGATGCTAACAGCTGCGTCGACACTGACTCCAGCTACTGTGTGATAAAATATGTCCACCGACCACCTACGACAGAAACAGCAATAACACAGCATTGGTATATTCACACAGCATCGATATTAACACATATAGTCATTATTAACACAAACAGCGTCAGGATTAACTCAAACAATATGATTATTAACACATATAAGTACTTATTAACTAACAAATATCATCAGCATTACTTAACATACACAGCATCAGTATTACTTAACAAACAACTTTCTTGCTTATTACTACACACACTATCCCTACTCATGATAAACACACGACATTGTAAAGCAACACACACACACACACAGCATAAATATAGCCTCAGTATTAATTAGTTTTAATCATAGGCCCAGGGAGATAAGTCAAGCCTGATGGGTTAATGTTCACTCACAAATAATATTAAATCTGTCACTGTTCACGTCGCTGACCATGACACATTAACCATGAGCGTGTTTTAAGGTAGAGCACACACACCAGCCCGCTCCACAGGTCAGCACCACGAGTCTCAAAGCTCAGTGCCATTATTTTCTTCTCCCTGACTGGAGAGAGAAGACACCGAATTGGTTCATCTAATTTACGTTCGTTTTGTGTACCTTCTCTAGGAGATGCGAAAATGCATAAGTGTAATTCCATGTCCATTTTGGAAGAAGTTTCTGTGTCCATATTGTAATACAACTTTAAGGAAAACTCTTAGAAACAGGTATATTCTAAAACTCTTGCTGAAAGGTATGGAGTCGATTAGGTTCATATGGTAATTTTTTTCTACGTGTGGATATAAAAATCGTATCTAAATATTTACTATGCGATGAAATAAAAGTGACGAAAATTGGGTCGAAATTACATTTGGACTTTACTTAACTATATGCATTCTCATGTCCCCATTTACAGGAAAAATTATCATAGGAAACTTTGGGGTCCTCTTGAAGTTGCGAGACAGAGAACGTTGTTGGCCGCTCTACATATAGTTGGGTGTAAGGAAGTTTGTTACGACCTGAGCTTCAGTCTCGGACACTCTTCCATTGTTTGTTTTTTTTTATCATAATTGTGGATGAGAAATCGTATCTAGTTTCAGTAGAGTCACAATACAATTTGAGTCATTAAAGTCATCATCTTTGTGTCAATGTGTAGTTTACTCTTAATATACAGTCTTTTAAAAATCCTTGAACGTTATACTGTTGGAACCTTAGGTAAACTTTGCTTCTCGTGGAGTCATACAGATACTTTTTATTATATAACTAGCAAAATTACCCGGCTTTGTACGGGTTAGGTATATACTTCATAACATTGACTGTCACAGTTTACCCTTCCTGACACTGGTAATCACCTCAGCCTAACCAACCCTTACCCCAACCCAACCCAAAGTAACGTAATATAATAAACGCAGTGTAACCTAACCTAACCACCTCCCACAATTGCCGTGGTGATATCTCAGTCGGGGAAGGTTTTGGGATATTTACCTGGACCACTTGGGGGTCCGTGTTAAATAGTAATACCAAGGTGCACAACCTTGGCACCATGTAATATGTGTATAGCTATGGCTGGAATAGACACAAGGACTCACAGACACGTCCTATTATTATCACTGATTAATCTGTAGTGTAGACGCTTAAAAATATATTTGTTAATGAGAAAGTTAACAAATAGATAAGATATTACTTGGTCAAAGAACATGACAATAGGAGAGTGTGTCACCGGGAGTGTTGAACATGACACTAGGAGGGCGTGAGTGTCGTTAAGTATGAAGTGATCGTCGTCAAAGACTCGTTAGTGAACCAACTTGACACATTACCATATTAGATTATCCTATCACTCCCAGCCTCGTTATTGCTGCTGTTGTTGTTGTAACACCTTGCTGTGTACGGAGTATACTGTATCGTGGAGGAATATTCAGGATATCAGTTGGTAGCCAAAGGAACTATGTAAAAGCAAATGGATAAATAAATTAGGACACAAATAAATATATAAATTAAAAAATTATGCTACAGTTAAAACCTGATATAAGTCTAACTAGTTAAGGCTTCCAGTTTTTCTGTTAAAAATTGGTTTTGACGTATATCAGGTTTTAACTATAGCATTAATTTTCCATCTATTTATTTATTTGTGCCCTAGTTTATTTATCCATTTGTTTTTGCATAGTTCCTTTGGCTACCAACTGATATCCTGCTTCAGTAGCGAACTCTGAAAGTATAATTATTGTACACAGTAACAGCAACAAAGCGACCCTTAATGATTAATATTGGCCAATTGCCTGAGGTGAAGTGTGTGTGTGTGCATCGACCGTCCAGACACATAAACACTGTATCATGTCTCCCTCACCAAGGACGTCACGTCTAATCCTACACTACGCTCACCTCCTCCACCATTATATTACCCAAATGCTTTAATACAGTTATTTCTATTATCTTATTACTCAACTGCTGTTTTTTCTTATGCGAGTAAATATTATTATTCTTACAGTCTCTCATGGTTTTATTAGTTCAGTAATGTCGGCATATTGAGGTCTAAGTCATTTTTTTTTCATTTTGCATTTAATGAAAACTTCAGTAGATATAATAAGCTCTGCGAAAAAAAAAAGTTTAATAAGCAAAATTAGCAGTTGGTAGTTTGCAGAACAGCATCTAATTGGTTTTAAAGCAGTAGATGGTAGTTTACTCAGCAGTAGGTGGTAGTTTACTCAGCAGTATGTATTATTTTACTCAGCAGTATGTAGTAGTTTACTCAGCAGTATGTAGTAGTTTACTCAGCAGTAGGTGGTAGTTTAGTAAGCAACAACACTGCTGACCAGAAACTCCCACACTGACAGCCACCAAGTCCTTAATATATTCACCAGCTGTTGCCTCACAATACCACGTTGAAGTGAGTTAGATTGTAATGGTCCTGGAGATAAAGTTCCTGTGAGTGGAAATTCGAATGTCTACTAACTAATTAACAAAACTTCCTTAAGTGGCTCGTGAAGGTAATTGTCTTAAATGTCATTAGAAATGTAATTTAAAATGATAATTATTCCCCAGGTAACTAAACTCCACACCTGTGCTCCATTAAGGTCTGTTGCGGGCGTTTTTGTATAACTCTTCTTTTTTCTTTTACCATCAACGGTGTATGTGAGGGCCTGTCAATACCAGCAGTCATCCGCACTGAAATATTAATTGACCCTGTATACGTATCCATGTATATTCATATAACCACCAGAAAGAAAAAAAAATATATCGCGTTTTATTTTTACTGAAATATCGGAAAATCTATTTCTATTATGAGTCTTAAAATAGATGTATTATCATAAGTACGTAAATATTACTGTCATTAGCATGTTAATTAAACCCCTGAAAAAAATATATTACGTTATAATTCAATTAAGATTATAGCGATTCAAGAAAACAGTGATTGAAATTAAAAAGCATTACAAAGCAACACCTCAGTCCTGACTCTGTTGATATAATGTGTGAATGATACACAGCGTCCATCTCTGACACACCCCGCTATTCTCTCTCATTTTCTTTCTTTGCTTTTTCTCTCCTTCTCGTTCACCTTTGACTTTTACTCGCTTGACTCTCTCATTACTCTCTCGCTTACCTATGTAATATTTTTTCTCTTATCTTTCTTTCTCTCTCATCTCTCACTTTTTTCTCAATTCTCTCTGATTCTCTGTCACACATTTCATTCTTTCTGCCTCGCCTCTGACACTTTATATATCTATCTTGCTTGCCTGTCTCATTATTTCTTATTGCTTATTGATTCTCTCTCTGTCTCTCCGGTGTCAGTCTTTCTCACTCACTTCTGACTGACTCACTCACTCAAACCTGATACTCTCTCATTCACTACTGACACTCTCTCACTCACCTCTGACACTCTCACTCACTACTAACACACACTCATCTATTTTTCTCACTCTTTCGCACTCACCACTGATACTTTCTCACCTATTTCTCTCAATCTTTCTCACTAAACGCTGACGCTATTTCTCCACTGCCCACGTTCGTCTGTTGAAGTGTAAAGTGTCTATTTTTTGCTACACGTTAACGAGGTGACAATATATATTTTTACTCGAGACAAACAAGAAGGTGACAATGCTTTTAGGTATTTTTTCTTTGGGATTCTTTTTATGATTTTCGAAGTATATTATATAAAACTCCCTCAATATACATGAAGCAACGCGTGCAAAGATGTTTTGTGTATGTATAAATGCGGATTCATGGACCTTAACCACACGCACACACACACACACACACATACACACACACACATATGCTATTTCTCCGGCTACGTATTAACACATTTCTCACCAACAGTATTTAACCTTACAGCGACGTGTAATATATAGTTCCTGTGTATCAAAGGAAGGGAGAATTAATGTAAAACCATAAAGGAATAAGACTGTTAAATTTGCCTTGGAATCAATATTTTAAGATTTATAGGTAAAAAAAATTGTGTTTTCATTAGACTGTAACTGGGGAAAAGAAGTGTGAGTTGACAGGAGAGTGTAGTAGGAGGAACTTATTAATGTATATGAATAAAAGAAAATCTATGGTAACAAGTAGAGAAATGAAACAAGGAGAAATGACTAAGTGAAAATTAAAAATGAGAGTGAGAAAATTACGTATTTCAGATATTGGGGGAGTGAATGTCGTGTCGTCTAGTGGAACAATGGGAGATGAATTGAATCAGAGAGCAATTGAAGGGAAGAAGAAGCCTACAGGTGAAACGAGAAATGTATGGAGACTGGGAGCTGCATCAAGAAAGAGAGAAAGAGATGGGAATTTCTAGGGGAATGGTTGAGTTTGGAATATTGCATAGGTAGGTAGTTTGGACTCTGGATACACGAAGAAGAACAACAAGAACAAAAGAAGAAGAACAACAAGAACAAGAACAAGAAGAACAAGAACAAGAATGACAAGAAGATCAAGAACAAGAAGGACAAGAACAGGAAGACCAAGAACAAGATAGTGTGCTTGAAAATAATATCGAGAGAATAAGATGCAATAGATAAGATACGAGTATAGATAAGAAGTAGCTGTAGAAGAGGAAGGGATATCCGAGAGAGAACTGAACAGGGTTTGCTAAGGTACATGTGTAAATTTTATTGTGATTATGTAAAAATAGATATAAGTTTACTTGTTTACGATACCTTCTCTCACTGACACTACATACCTACCCCATCCCATCACCAAACCATCCATCCTTCTACCACACTATACGCTACTACTATAGCCTCCACAACTACCACAGTTTCACCTCCACGCCCTTTCCCACCCCGTCTATATGTCCCCTACCTACCACGATATATACTTTCCCTCCTTTCCTCCATCCTTCTTTTCCACCTTCCCTTCCTCCTTCCCCTCTCTTTTCTCCCTCCCTCCCTTCCTCCTTCCCCACTCTTTTCTCCCTCCCTCCCTTCCTCCTTCCCCTCTCTTTTCTTCCTCCCTCCCTTCCTCCTTCCCCTCTCTTTTCTCCCTCCCTCCCTTCCTCTCTCCCTCTGTCCCTCGCCTCATCAATACGGCTGCGCCTCAAATAAGGTTCACAATCTAATAACATGTAAATCAACCCCCCTATCTCAGGCACTCTTCCGTCAAGTTATCGTGGACTGTTACGTCATTCTTGTGTCTCCCTCTTCTGTTTTTGTTGGGAGGTCTTGTGTTGTTGATCTTGCAGAGTGACGAGGGATGGTTCTGACAGGGGGGAGTTGGGAACCTGTGTATTATTCATTGTCTATTGTTGATTGTCAAGAAATTTGTGACAGTGTTGAAGGGGACATGTTGTTCAAATGAAGTGTGGGTTCCTCTCTCTCTCTCTCTCTCTCTCTCTCCCTCTCTCTCTCTCTCTCTCTCCTAACTAGTGAATACAGCAAATCCTCATTGATCACAGTACATATTTATTTGCTTTATTTCCAACGAGTAAAAAGTATTAATAAGCTACAACATATGTTTCCTAGATCAACAAATTGCTAAGTCAACATTTTCACTTCATGTATGATAAACGCCGGCAATTAGAAAAAACAATTATATCATTTTTCATACTGTTACTTCTATTCAGCCCTAATGGTACGTTTTCATGCAATAATCGTAATTTCCCAGCTGTAACGTATTGCCCATTTGAGAGTTAAAAAAAAAAAAGATAACAAATAAATTATGAGACTGAAAATGTATGTAATTTATCGTGTGATTTAGTGTGATTTGGGGTTATAAAGTTACATATTTCTTATCCTTAACTCTGTAATAGTTTGTTTGTCTTGTAGATCACAAGGACAACAACAAGAATCAAGATGAAACAAACAGACTTAGTTTCGTGACTCATATAGGATTTATTGGAACTTGTCATTCCTCATTTTCTACAATTTTCTTCAAACTTTTCGTGTGTTCAGCTGTGGAGAAAATGACAAATATAGAACTTCTTTTATATGTCAGGCAGGAAAGATAGGTGCTTGGATTTCACGTCTTTGAGAGCAGAAACAAGAGATTCACAAATATACTGTAAGTTGAGCTGATTCGTTACCATTATAGTAGCGAACCAATCAGAAGCCTAGATACAGAATACTAAAGGCTAACACTACATATCCCGATAATTTAAAATAATCGTAATGTAAATAACGTTTTATCTAGTATTTTTTATTTAATCTAAGTATAAAAGTTATAATATCTCCTGGAAAGAACCGCTGCATGTAGTATAGAGGGCGCTGGGTGACCTCTCCTAATAGACTATACAGGTCATCGAAAAAGATTATCTAGATTTTAAATAAGTTGTATTATATGTTATAATTGACGTACAAAGGCGATTTTATTTTCCCTTTTGTATGTCGTTTTTACTTTTGAATGTGTGTGTGTGTGTGTGTGTGTGTGTGTGTGTGTCTGTCTGTCTGTCTGTCTGTGGTAGAAAGTGGGGAGTGGTACCAGAGTATAGGACAGTTTAGAGGTTGGTCCCCGTTGACATCCCTCAATGTTTACACTGTGTAATGGCTGTTAGGGACGGACAGCCTCCAGCATCACCTAACCCCTGACCGAACGAACATTGGAGTCACGCGGGGCAATAATGGCATCAGGACTATTTTTACACTATCAGGGTTTGTCAAGCACGAATGTAGTGCGCTCAGGTTAAATTAAACTGAATGTTATGGAGAAAAATGTGATATTAACTGTGGCAGATGAGGTGTAGTAATTGTGATAATGTACTGCACTAATTAATGAGTATATCCTGCTTGTAAATAGTTACTGATATGTGGTTTATAATCCTCCCACACCAAGTAAATCTCCACCCAGTCCCTCCCACTTGTCTCTTGTTTTTTTGTTTTAGTTTTGTTTTTGTTTTTACATTTTTTGTTTTGTTTTATATTTTTGTTTTTGTTTTGTTTTTGTTTTGTTTTATATTTTTGTTTTTGTTTTTACATTTTTTGTTTTGTTTTATATTTTTGTTTTTGTTTTGTTTTTGTTTTGTTTTTGTTTTGCTTTTGTTTTGTTTTTGTTTTGTTTTTGTTTTTTGTTTTTTATAGAAGAAATTATCAATAACTGGCATATAGAATGTCAGTCATACACCTATGTTACTTCCGCTTATTTCTATGGGATAATTATATATATATATTCAGGTGTCCGATAAGAGATATATTCTATATCCTCCCTAAACAAATGGCTACGGAATTTCATCTCACGAATTTTAACAATTATAAAAACCGTTCCCAATAGCTATAGGTTTTCTTCACCCTGAGCGTGGCGATGGTGGGAGTAAAGTCTGTGACAAGGACTGGAGCCTCACTGATGATGGCAGACAACTCAAGCACAGCAGCTTTTTATGGGAGACTATCTAGACTCTCGGAGGCTCTCCCCATCCCCCAGCAGGCACCAGTGGGCAACACCTTTCTTAATCCCATCCAATCTCAAACGTCTAAGAGACCAATCCCAGCAATGTCAACATGAGCACTACTATGCTAACCTAAAGCAGCCCCGTCCAAATGGAGCTTCATCGCTCGTAAGCCACAGGAAAGTAAATCATTTCCTTGAAACCATCCAAATACATGCACGATCTCCGCTGTCTTGTGGCAGAAAGTAGAGGGAACAAGACAATTACATCTTCTGTCATTTAAAGAATAAATAAATATCAAAGAAAGAATAATTTAACTCAGATTTTTCCTCCACCAAATAACAACCTCATATTTTCTTAAACATTATACTCCCTTAAATCACAAAATCTGAGATCAAGTTAACTCAAAATTACAATAGGGCCACATCTTCATCGGGTATCAGGTAAACTTTCTCTCAGATGTGTTGAAACAGCTCAGACTTTCCCACACAAACACCCGGCCAGAAGCCTAAACGACATTGTTATCCTCCTCGACACCTTCAACAGGAAACTATAAATCATCCAGGAGATAAATGTATATACAGTAAAGCAGTTGTTTTTCCTCTTGTTTCTACACAGAGCTAAAGTTCTAATGCCGACTCCTTAGGCCGAACTCACCAAACGCTCACACGTTACTGGAGCTGATAACCATATAGGAAAAGAGAAAGCACCAAGTTTCCAAACGCTGAAAATGTTAAATGTGGTCTAAATCCTGAGGGATATTGTCCATAATGAACAGCTCCGCCTCTGACCAGGACAGACTACCTGGAGCGTACCATAGTATGTTGGGCTCTGGGGGAATGGCTTCTACTGCCAGCTGGTGGTTGTGTTTGGCTTGAAAGACATTTGATTGCCCATATGTGAAGGTGTAACCACAGTGTTTCGCTCCCCCATTGTGCATTTCCTTATAACAATCATATGGGTTTTGTTACAGGATATAGAAGAAAGGGCTTTAGCTGGGATTATGTCTTAATATTCAAATAGTAATACGCCTTTGTGTTTAAAATTGGAAGCATTGTGACTTGATAATCGAATTCACTAAGTAAAAGGCTTAATATCGTTGATTCAAATGTTTGTTTAATTTGCCATGTAAAAACTATTATAAATCAAAGATATACATTGAAACAGTAACCGTACAAGTTTATTGGTTATTAACAGAAATTAACTGCATATTGAGGTTTAATTTAAGGTTTGCTGTTACAGACAGTTGTGAATCGTTAAAAGAAAAGTCAGACTAAATAAAGAACAACGCTGATGTCAATTATGAAACACTGAAAAAAACAAAAACTAAACACACTTATAAGGGTGTTCCGTAAATATCTTTCATAATTCAGGTGATATATTCGTGAGACATAAATAAAGATAAATGACTAAATGACCAAATTGTCAATTCTCAGTAGTTTCAGAGTTACAGCACATGGCAGGTTTGGTAGGAAGGTGATGAAACCTACGGTCACCTGACATAAATCCTCTTGATTTCTACCTGTGGGGTCACATAAAAAGCAAGGTGTATGTTACAGTGGTTCGCAAAACGTGAGGAATTGTGGCGCCGTGTACAGGACAGTGTGACAAACATTCACAACACCCCTGGGGTCTTTGAACGTGTGTGACACTCACTAGTGCCACGGGCTGAGGCCTACATTGAGCAAGAGGGGCGGAACTTGAACATTTCCCTTAAATGTTAATACCAATACAAATCATATGGCTTTATCATTGTTAATAAACGTCACTAGCACAGTGTGTTGGGTGTTTCATATACACCCCATACAGGTTTCATCACATTCCTACCAAATATGTCACATGTTGAAACTCCGCCTAATTTATGAAAGGTATTTACGGAACACCCTGTTTAGATGACCCCTACACGCAAGTCCCAGATCGCGCGCGTAAATTGAAAAATAAAATGAAGAAAAGATTACGTGAAAAAGGAAGAGACTTTAAGGAGTCCTGAAATAGTTTGTTTACTTCCTCAATAAAGTGACGTTTCAAAACAATTTCCTGTTCGGTTAAGACTTATCCGGAAAAGTGGGAAGAGAAGTAACGCCATTTGCCTCGAAGGTGATATTTGTTTGTTGTAAATATTGACTTAACTGAGAAGGAGAAGAGGGAGGTGGGGAGGGGGAAGTGGAAGGAGAAAGGGGAAGGGAGAGAGGGAGGGGAGGAAGAGAGAAGGGTGAGGGAGAAGGGAAGGGGGGAGAAGGAAGGTGATGGGAAGGGAGAGAAAGAAAAGGAGAGAAGTGAGGGGAGAGAGGGGGGAAGAAATTAGGGGAAAGATGGAGGAAGAAAAAGGTGAGGGGAGAGGAAGGGGAGGGGAAAGATGGGGGAGGAAAGGGGTAAGGGAGAGAGGGGAGAGGAATGGGTGTGGGAAGAAGGAGGTGGAAAGGCGTAAGGGAGAGAGGGAAATTGATGGGGAAAGGAAAAAAAGGGAAGGATAGGGGAGGGGAGAAAGAGAGAGTGGAGAGTACTGCCTTCCACCACCACCAGAACAGCAATCCCGAGGAAAAGCAAGAGAGAGAAACAGGGATAAATGAGAAGAGGGGAAAAGAAGAAAAAATGAAAATAAAGAAGGAAGGGCGAAAAGAAATAAGGGATATAGAGAAAGGGTGGAGACAGGGATGAGATGAAAGGAATGAGATGGGAAGTAGATAAAAAAAAGAGGGGAAAAGAGAAAAGGAAGAGAAGGGAGGAGAATAAAAATGGAAGAGGGGAAAACCAAATAATGAATTGGATGAAATAAGAAGCGGAACAAAAAAAGAAAACTAGACTCAGGGAAAATGAAAAAGTTGAAGAGAGAGAGAGAGAGAGGTGGTAAAAGGGAACGGAAGAGAAAAAGTATATAGAAAGAGAGAAGAACACTCACAGAAATACATACCAAAAGGGGAACTAGCAAACACCATAAAAGGAAACAGCTAAATATGAAAAAATCCAGGAGTGGGGAGAAGGAAAGGGAAAAAATGGATGGAGGGGGAGAGAGAGGGATAGAGAGAGAGATAGAAAGGTTAAAAAAAATCAGAGACCATCGTTTGAAATTGAAATAAAATAAAAACGAGAGAAGGAAAATGATTGATCAAAGATTAGCACAGAAAGAATATTTTTTTAGTATAAACAAAAAGAGACTTGAAAGGGCATTTATGCTGAATAAAGGAAAAAAATGTAATGGCAGCTAAAAAAAGGAGTTTGATACCCTATATATAACACTTGATCTTCGTGGTATACCAATTAGTTGAAAGACATTTACTGATTTAGTAAATATATTTTTATATAACCTGTTAGACAAGTTATATACTGTATATTTGTACTGTATAATATATAAGATCTTTCACCTGTCTTTAATATTAAACTATATTCGATGGCTAGTTTATATTTACTAGAAAGGAAATATAATTAAATGTTTAAACTAATACATGAAGGAAAACTTGGAATGGTTGGTTCGGTTTTATTACACTTTATTATTTACTCACGACACTTGCAGACTATCAACATGTAAACGATAGCTTGTGTTTCCATGTTTGTTTGGCTCTAGTTTTTTTATCTGAATTTTGAGAAGTTCATTTGTATTTCTCATAGAATATTGTTTTTTAATAGTTCAATTTCAATCAACTTTGTAGTGTATGTAGTGTATGTATGTCTGGTGTCAACAATAACTACAAGAACGTGGAAGAAGAAATATAATAAAAAAAGATAGATGTCACTCGCCCTAAGCCAGGATAACAAGGGATTTGTTTCAGAGTGTTGGGGGTTGGTTGTCTGTCTGTCTGTCTGAACGTCTGTCTGTCTGTCTGAACGTCTGTTTGTCTGTCTGAACGTCTCTCTCTCTCTCTCTCTCTCTCTCATATAAGCACAAAACACTGGTCCCTGAACATCTAAGACGCCCACTTGGTAAAAATTGGAAGCTCCTTTATACTAACTTCCAGAACTAGTTGTCACAGACAGTAGAACGACACACACACACACACACACACACACACACACACACACACACGGATTTCTGACAATGTTCGTGTTCGTGGGGCATTCAACACCTTTAGTCAACTTTAATTACCCCTTTTTTTCACCTTTATTGTTGGTATTTTATTGTATTTTCTTAATATAGCTTCGACGTTAAACTCATTCAGAAAAAACGTACAGAAAAAAACTCAGGCATTTATGACGTCATTCGAGGAAGTGTACAGTCATCAATTAATGATAAAGTACAGTAATTAAGGAGTTAGGTAGTCATACATGATAGTTATTTGTTTTTTAAGGTACTTCATAATACGTAAATTTATGCGTCAGTTTGATAGTTACAACATGGTGGCTTTCGTTAACAACTTGTTTTTAATGAAGATGTAATAAATTAGATAATGTAATTTATAAACATCTTTTACGTGATGTTTCTTAATTAATATCTTTTAGTATTAAAAAAAAACATTAATGACTTAAATATTTTACTCCCCTGACTGTCACCTTAGCAATCTTGTGTCCATCAACTTTTTTTTCACTCAAAACCAAAATAATCAGGAACCCTTCACTCACTTACCCTTGTTCCAGTCACTGTTATCTTACCATTAGGAAAGCAACACAACCTCGTAGATATAAGCACCTGATCTTATTTTCGGCTATCCTCTTCGGTAATTGAATACAATGAATTCACCATCTTCATACTTCTCCAACAAACACAGACTTGCACTGATTGAAGCACATCTTTACTCCTTCACATCCTTGGACTGCGTTAATAGTGTGTGTGTGTGTGTGTTTGTGTGTGTGTGTGTGCGTGTGTAGGAGAGAGCTGATTTAATCACTGAAGAAGTAAATTAGCATAGAGGTAGCTTTTAATATCAAGTTCTAGGCAGTATAAAAGTCCTTCTCTTTCTATGTCTAAAATGGATTTAAGTAACAGAAACTGACGACTGCTGGAACTCGCAAATTATGTTACTTTGGTATTCAGTGAGGGAATTGAGTTTGCATAATAGTGTGAACTTAGTTACGTTGGCATACACAATAAAGTTAATGCCATCGTAGAGAACAACATTAAAGGAATTAGATTTTCTTTTGTCAGGTTATAATAGACAGGTGTTAGACGTTAAAGTTTACTATGTGGATGAGGAATTAGGGTATCGTTAAGTACTAATGAGGCTTGTTTATTATTATTATTATTATTATTATTATTATCATTATCATTATCATTATCATTATCATTATTAAATTATTTTCATTAACTTACTTTAATTATTTCAACTTTATCTGTAAATTATGATATTTTCTGAAACGAAAGAATACGAATATTATAATGTAACTCATTGAAATTTTGGTTGGTCTTAATAGATACGTTATTGTTATAGATAAGAACAGTGGAGGTGTAGGAATGGAAGTTCTCTCTGTGTGCGTTAAGAAAGCGTAATGGAGGATGA
Organism: Homarus americanus; assembly: GCF_018991925.1. Taxonomy (NCBI): domain Eukaryota; kingdom Metazoa; phylum Arthropoda; class Malacostraca; order Decapoda; family Nephropidae; genus Homarus; species Homarus americanus. The sequence goes on along the minus strand of NW_024739542.1, from coordinate 2,994,775 downwards.
ATGAAGTTTAAAACCACATACATAGTTTCAACATTATAGCTCGCAGCAATATATTGAAAAGCAATTCCGGTGTTGTGACTATAACGAGCAGCGATAAACTTACGCCTTCTAACACGACACACACACACACTCTCTTGCCTTCATTTTATCCATATATTATTACACATTTTTCACTACCTCAGAATATATTATTGGATCCTGGGAATATGTGTTACAGGGTTATACAAAGATATATAGAATTAAAATGCAGGAGATAGCAGTTTGAATACAGCAAGAACAGACACACGAGGTACAACACATGGTCATTACAAGGGATTGGTTATTGTTTTTGTAACAATTTTTTTTTATAATCTCAATTTCTCGTCTATTTTAGTGATGATTTGTTTTTTTATAAAGATATAAAATAATTGTTAAAAGAACCACGAACGCTTTAATCAATTAGTTGTCTTTTAATACACTCAGTTATTAGAGCCCAATATTAATTCTCTTCAATATTCAGGTGTTAGTAATGTATAAATCTCAAGAGACGGCGAAAGAATAATATCACTTGGAATATAAGCTAATTATATTGTAGTCGGTATTTTTATGTGATATAATATTGTTTAACTTTGACTTTTATTTATTATTATTATTATTATTATTATTAGCTGAGGGAGAGAGAGAGAGAGAGACGAGGAAGGAGTAATAGTGAAGGCGAATTGAAGGAGTAATTATTGGTGTTGATGGTGACGAAAGAAGTGTTTGAGATGATGTGTAAGTGACGATGGATATGGTGGTACTGATGGTGGAAGAGGTGATGATGGGAAGTGATAAAAATGATAATGAAGGTGGTATTCAAGGTGGCGATATGGTGGTAGATATAGTGAGCATCCCCAGTGATTATCCATCTAACCTAACCTAACCTAACCTAACCTAACCTAACCTAACCTAACCTAACCTAACCTAACCTAACCTTAAAACCAAGACAGTGTGAAAGGGTTTTCTTCCTCTAGGGATGAGAACGAGAAACTCACAAAGGGAAAAGAAGAGAGTTGGGTGTGGTTTTGTGAGGCTAAGGCTAACTTATATGTGGGTGTGGGCTGTGGGTGTGGGTGTGGGTTGGGTATGAGTGCTACGCCGGGCGGAAAATGTGAATCAAATGTGTAGTTTTGGGTGCAAGTTGGTGATGATGGGTGATGCCTTCTGTTGATGGGGGGGGAGAGGGAAGGAGGGAGATGAAAACAGGAGGGAGAGAGTGGAAAGAAGGAGTGAGAGAGGAAGAGAAAGAGGAAGGTTAAAAAGTAAGGGAGGAAAATAGAGAGGGGGAGAGGGAGAGGGAAAGTGAGGGAGGGAGAGAGGGGAAATAGAGAGTGAAAAAAAGATGAAAGGAAAACTTAAAAAGAGTAGAATGAAAAAGAGATGGGACGAGAAAGTGATATAGAGAGGTGAAAAGAGAGGGAAAGCGAGAAATTGAGGAGAGAGGGAGATAGAGAGAGGTGGAAAGAGAGAGAAAGATAGAAATGGAGGAGAGTGGGTGAGATAGAGGGATGGAAAGAGAGAGAAAGATAGAAATGGAGGAGAGTGGGTGAGATAGAGAGGGCATTTGGTGTTAGTGTCTAAATTACCAACATCTGAAGAAGGTACCACATCGATACTACGTCTTCGCCAAACATCGTAGTCATAATAGCCCAGGAAATAGCTCCCCGACCTAATATTTTCAGAGACCAGCAAATTAGCCCAAAATTTTCCATACAGTCATAGGTTCTCGCGTTCTCAATCATCCTTCCTATCTCTCGTAATTCAGCCAGAGATTCTCATTGTGTGTGTTAATATCTGTACTCGCCACGTATTAGTAATGGCTTAAATTTCATAAACAAGAAAAAGCGCTGGAAGACATCAAGTATATGTGGTTGTCATAAAACGTGAAACTAAATTATTGAATTACTTATCATTGAAATAATTATCAGAAAAAATAAATAAATCCCTTTTACTGATGTTCTTATTCGTGTTGTCTTAATACTGAAAACTGAGAGAAATTACGAATATATAATTGCACTTTAAACACTACCAGTTTCTGTCATCCCCACCTTCCTTGTACTGTCATCTACACCTTGTGCTGTCTTCCCCCACTTTGTACTGTCACCCCTACCTTGTACTGTCACCCCCACCTTGTACTGCCATGCCCACCTTGTACTGTCATGCCCACCTTCTACTGCCATCCCTACCTTGTACTGTCATCCACACCTTGTACTGTCACCCCACATTGTAATGCCATCCCCACCTTCTACTGTCATCCCCACCTTCTACTGTCATCCCTACCTTGTACTGTCACCCCTACATTGTACTGTCAACAAATTAGAACTCTTCAGTATGGCCTTGTATCTGTCAGACCAAAACATTATGCATAGACTGAAAGGAAATCGTTTCTTTCATAATATGACTAAAGTGGTTATCTGAATCTGACAGCTCTTTTACAAGAGATTGAACCGCAGTGAATCTCTTGAAGTGTGGGACTACTTCAACGGGATTGGCGTATTTTCATGGGTTGATTCACAAACATAGGTGAGTGTCTCCTCCTCTCCAACATCACAGACAACATCTCCCTGGATTTATCTCGTCAACTAAACCCTAATTTATGATACGTACCTTCCAGTCATTGTTGATGTGAAATTGTCTCCAGTATTTTCGACAGTTTAATGAGCTGGTTCCACATTGTGTCCTCTAAATGTGATAAAAATAAGTCTTGAAAAATGCGTTCATATATCTTTGAAATTGAAGTTGCTATATGTACAGTAGATGCAATTTTCCAGAACTGTTTCATTTTAATCCGCGTTGAAATTTCTTTTATTGTTACGCTGTTGCTAACCGCCTCCTCCCTCCCTGTTCCTCCTCCTTCCACTAAGTCTGTCTGGTAAATCTTTTGGTCTCAGGGGTGTAATATCGTGCGTCCGAGTCTGCCAAGTATTTACTTTCTTCCTACTCGATTCCCTTCACTTGTATCCAACCTCCTCCTTCCTCACTACAAAATCAATGAACTCGACTTTCAATGATAAACTCTAGAGATGTCTGTCCGTCAACGTTGTCGTGAATTGCTGTTATTAACCTACACATTGTTAAAATAAGGGGTTATGGCGAGGGTTTTTGAATGACCCAAATAACTTCACTCAAAATCGGGATGTAGAGGGAATGATCTTTGGCCATTAGCATAAATTCAACAAGGAGCATATCACTACCAAACACACCTATAGAGATGTGCTCATAGTGATCGTATGCGTGTGAGCTTGAGAGTATAAAAAAAATGTGAGAACATAAAATGGGTGATGATATTTATTTATTTTTTATTCCAACATCAATAGTCTTAAGTTTGGTAAATAAAGGCGCACAACTTCCAATGTACATAACGTCTACATTACTTGAGCGATGGTACGTACTTTAGTTTGGACACAGTGAAAATGTACCCAGAGTGAACTAAATCCTGTCGTTTACAGAATATATCGGTGACGTCCTACAGGTATTGTACGACAGTAATATCAGTTTCCCAGAATCTGCAGCAGCTGTGTTATTTCCCCGGAGCCCCAGCTTACCTCTCTCTCTGTCTCCATCATTACCTGCGACACCCCACAGCTCCAGTTTGGGTTGACCTACTTTCACGTAATCTTGTCACCGAAACATAAACTGAATATGTCCATCCTCTTTTGTTCGTCATATTCAAACAGAGAGACACTGGACATTTATATGGAAACTTTTACTAAATACCAAATGTTAAAAATCCAACATTATTTCTGAATTGATTTTCAGAACTCCAGAGAGGAAGTGTGAAGAGTGTGATCTAAAAGTTATATTTGGTTATCCATGAATAGAAGTATTTACTTTATATGATGTACACTAATAATTCAAGTATAATTATAAACCATTATGGATTCTAAATGGGTTTCTGCGATTAGTAAGTGATATTAGATTTTATTCTCTTCTAATGAGCGTGTGATTCTTGAAGATTCCCTGAATAGACAGATCAAAAGCACATCTACATAACACAGTAACGCTCATAAAGTGGGTCAAGATACGTGAGAGATAATAGGTGAGATATTATTACTAGTTCAACGTGGCAGGATGTAGTGCTCAGAATACTCGTGGTGATGCCTGGATACACCGCTTTAAAAGTACAGTATGATGGTGTTGTGGAGAGTACTTTATCTAAGGTTGGTTCCTCAAAAACACTGACTGACACAAGAGTATTTTGAGTGTTGTAAAATATGTTGGTAGTAAAGATGTTATTTTTCATAGTTGGTATTTTTTTTTTTTCATTAATGTTGGAATGGAAATTTTTAATATTATTTTTATTTTGGTAGAAGACTGCAAGAGAACGCCTCAGTGAGTATATACTTGATAAGAATGCGTCTCTCTCTCTCTCTCTCTCTCTCTCTCTCTCTCTCTCTCTCTCTCTCTCTCTCTCTCTCTCTCGTTAAATATCATAATTGTCACAATTCATTTAGTCTTTAACAAGTGGAATAATGAAGGAAAGAGACAAGGGGATGAATTAGGGCGGTGAGGACAGACAGACAGACAGGCAGACAGGCAGGCAGACAGACAGGCAGGCAGACAGACAGGCAGACAGACAGACAGACAGAGATGAGTGATAATATAAAAAGAATGTGAGAGGAGATGAGGGTCAGACAGACACTAGTGCCACGCCCAGACGTCTGTATTCAACACCCGTCTCTCTCCCTCTGAACTCACCCAGTATAGCGTGTGTGTGTGTGTGTGTGTGTGTGTGCGTGTGTGTGTGTGTGTGTGTGTGTCAAAGCCTCAGTGCGGGACGACACACCACACGCCACACACTCACGTTTACCTTAGGGGGATTAACGTTTATAATTGCCTCACACCGACGTAGTTTGACAGCGGGTTAGGGATTCTGCACTGTGTGTGTGTGTGTGTGTGTGTGTGTGTGTGTGTGTGTGTGTGTGTATCATCAAATATAATCTGTAAGTTCATCTTGACACAGCCTAAATTAAAAATTAATTGTTACCTAAGTATTAATTGACCTATATGAGAGGGTCTGCTGCTCGCACAAAGAATTTGGTAATTAAAGATAATTTAATATAATTCTTGTCGGAGGTAATTATATTAAGAGTTGGCATGTAATTAAACTCACAGGAAATAACGGTAACAAGGTAATAATATTCACAGGTAATAACGGTAATAAGGTTATTATAGTCACAGGTAATAACGGTAAAAACGTAATAATAGTCACAGGTAAATAACGGTAACAAATTAACAATACTCTAAGGTAATAACGGTAACAGGTAAAAATGGTGACAGACGAAGCCTTACGAAGCTTACAACACCTGGTAGGTTAAAAAATAAACAGCAGCCGTACAGACGAACAACAATACCCGTGTTCCCGAACCATTGTCCAACCTAGTGTAAAAATGAGACTCTTCTCCTCTCGTCCCTCTCAACACAACAGCTCGAATTTCTTCTTCACATTCAAGACAAACAGCTTAAAACTTTAGCGGTGAATTTTATTAGAGTTAACTCGTAATTGAAAACGTAATTAAGTCTTCCTCTTAATTAACTTGCAACTACGGCGGCATGATTAAGACATTTAGAAGTGTGTGTGTGTGTGTTTGTGTGTGTGTGTGTGTGTGTGTGTGTGCGCTCCTACGTATGTGTATATACTTGTACACGTAAGGGGTTAATAGACACCCAAAAAATATGTTTAGACAAAGACCTGAAATAATAAGATAATATAAATTTACAAATGTTGAATAGTACGTTTCGTTTACCATCGTCTTCAAGGGGACTAAAAATTCGACCTCAAAGGGTTTAAACATCGTGCTCAAGGGGTTTAAGCATCCTCAAAGAGTTAAATATTACTTGAGGTTTGAGAGATAAGCAAATTGCATAAAAGAAAAGGTAAGAAAAGGTCACAAAATAGATTAAAACGAGAAGGTGGAAAGGTTAATTCTTCTGGGCTTAATTTAGATATGGTTTAATTGCCCTATGGTGAGGTTAGCATGATTGTTTTGAGGTAAACTACAGTATAGTGAGATAAAGTCTCTCTCTCTCTCTCTCTCTCTCTCTCTCTCTCTCTCTCTCTCTCTCTCTCTCTCTCTCTCCAATAGCCTGGTCTCTCGGTCATTGAGTTTAATTTGGCAATTAACAGCGGACTCTGTTGAATGTTAATTAAATGTGTGTTGTATTGATTGTTAATGATTTGATTAATATTTTAATTGACTGAACGATGACCAATGGTAACTATTTGTATAATGTGTTAGATATTAATAGGCTGGACATTTGGTTAGATTATACAGAGTTATAACGCACATGAGCCCACATAATAATAATAATAATAATAATAATAATAATAATAATAATAATAATAATAATAATAATAATAATAATAAACAGTGTGTGTCTGAGGTCTCATTGATATGTATTTGAGGTCTCCATTGGTGTATGTCCGAGTCTCCATTGGTGTATGTCTGAATCTCCATTGGTGTATGTCTGAATCTCCATTGGCGTGTGGTGGTTTTGGTACACGAGATCTTTGAGACAACCCTAGCGAAAGTAATCATAAGGATCAACATATCACATACCTGGTGAGCACAAGACCTCATTCATACTCTCTTGTTTCTCTTCAGTGTCGGCAAGAACTTACTGTAACATAATCGTGTTACTGATATTCGTTGAGTGTCCGAACCTTCTCCTGGCATCATCAATGTTTGTCTTACTTCTCTCAGTTTTTAGTCACCCACTATGGTCTTTATTGTGACTTTTAGCACTAGTTGTTTTCCACACGTTTATTTATTTTATTATTTTAGTATTCGTAGATGTAGTTGGTACCTTGGAAACATTGTAATCTCTCTTAAACCTCTGCATCAATGATGTCGTTGCTCAATAACATTCCATAATCTTCATTCGATTGACCTGGCATCATTAACTATATGACTAACAATACTCGATAGTATATCTTGATATTTTATAACCCAAGAATAAAAGATCATGAATTAAAACTTTGAAAATTGATAGAATTCAAAATGGTGCACAAAATTATTATTCTACCATACACTTCACCATCACCTCTCTCTCTCTCTCCCATATTCAATCATTCAATCACTCCTCTCCCTTCCTGGTAATTCAATTAATATTTAAGTCATTATTCTCACCTCACCATGTGTGCCCTATAACTGCCCCACACAGAGAGCTGTTAATGTTTTACCCTCTCTTCCTTCCTCTTCCTTTTCCCTCTCCCTTCCTCTTTCCCTTCTCTTTCTTCCTCCTTCACTTCGGAAGTTTGGGAGAGGGGAAGAGTGAGTGATAGACAGAGAAAGGGAGAACAGAGACAGTCAGACAGAAAGAGGGAGAGAAATCTAGGAGGAGGTTGGATGAGAGAGAGAGAGAGAGAGAATTAGAAAGAGGGGATGAAAGGAGAGGAGAGAGGAAGAGTGAGAATGAAAGAGAGAAGATAGGGTGGAAAGGGCGGAGGGTGTAGGAAAGAGGGACGAGGAAGAGATAGGCAAGGTGGTCGAGATTGAAAGTGAGTGGGAGAGAAAGAAAGGGAATAGGAAAGGGATGCTGGAAGGGAGGGAGAATTAGAGAGGATGACGGAGGGAAGGAGAGAGGGGGGGCAAGACTGAAAAGGAGGGACAAACTGGATAGAAAAAGGTGAAGGAAGAGGAGGAGTAGGAGGAGGTGTGGTGGAAGGGGTGGTGACGGGGGAGGAGGCAAGGAGGGTGAGGGAGACAGTCGCACCACAAGGGAATACTGAGTTTACCGAGTTAGTGGCTGTTGTGGAGTCGTGTCCGGGAAGTGACTGAAAAGCTGACCGAGGAAGTGGCAGGGGGTGGAGGGGGGGGGGCAAGTAACTGTGTAGACTTGTCGGAGGGAAGTGACAAGTGATGCCAGGAAAATGGTCGAGGAGGGTTCTTGGTGTGTAGCTGAAGAAACGGCCTGGCCATAGCTAAAAGTGGCCGGAGTCGTAGCTTTGGTATAAAGAAAGTGGCTACGGTAAAAGACAGTTGCCGGGAAAGTAGAAAAGTAACACGGAAAAAGAGATCGCGGAAGGAGACGAAGTGGTGGTCTGAGAAGAACGTGATGACAGAAGAAGTAAAAGAACAGTGAACGACAGCCTTAACTTGATTACCAGGTCGTGAGCAGAAAGGCGAACGTACTGTACTTCAAACGTTGACTTCCACGGATGTACCAAATGCAGATGAAGGGAAACGTCTGCCGCTGTCGACCGCTTCTGTAGGCGTTGTGTATACTGGGTGAAGGGGAAGGGAGGGGGTGCGTGAGCCATAAAACGTTCTAGCCTGGCGGATCTTGGGGTGGAGAGCAACTGCACAGGAAGATTTAGAGCGTCGTTCACTGGCAAGATGCGTTATTTACACTGGTGGTGGTGGTGGGGAATACCCGAGCAAGTGACTACAAATCTCAGCCAGTGTTATGGAGAGCAGCGTGTAAGTTCTGGTCCTCACAGATTCGTACGGCAAGTTCTTCCTATTAACGGGGAGTCGTGACAACATATCAAACAGCCTCACTTAACCTACGAGACATAACTATAACGCTTAAAATTGCATTAAAATCACACGGATGACATTCGGTTTGCTGCTGCTCCACGATAACACCTCTTCTCCCTCACTGTAACATGTGGGTCCCGTATTTCGGCGTGTTACTGTATTTCCTCGCTAGCACTGTACACTGTGGCCTTTTTGCCCACCGATATTGTTTCACGTGTATCAGTGGCAGCTTTTCAAACGATTAATTCACGTAAAATGTTGTGGGGTAGGAAGCTAGAATGTTATTTAAACACACACACACACACACACACACACACACACACTGTCAATCACTTGTTTATGTTAAAACTTCACCAAAACACTTTCTCTCCCTTCACCTCAAGTCTTTGTATTTATTCTCTTATCTCTCACCTTTACCTCACCTATACCTACAGCCACTACATCTCTTTTTATCTCCTCCACACTATCCCTTACCTTCATTCTTTACTTTTCCTTTACTCTCGTCTCTCATACATATCGTTTCTCATCGTTTTAATATTATTTATAAATTTCCTTTGCTTCATTCCGTCGTGTTTTTGTTGTTTTTGTTGTTTTGTTGTTGCTGGATGTTCATGCTTTCTTTTTCTTTTTCATTCATAAGATCAAGTAAAGTATTCATTCTCACGTTTTAACACACATAACCAGAGAGTTAAACATCACTTTCTTTGTCTCGTGTGTACACACACATATATATATATATATATATATATATATATATATATATATATATATATATATATATATATATATATATATATATATATATATATATATATATATATATATATATATATATATATATCTTCCCAAGGATCTACATCAACTTGCTTACCTTTCAAATCTCTATCCGATATCCCAGCCTCCATTCCCCCACATTCTCACTAAGAATGTTTTCTCCGATATTTGAAATTCTGAACTTTTATCAAAACTCCCACTTTCCAACATTGCCTCACGCTCTCACTTCCCTCTCCTTAACCCAAACTACATTGTTGTTTTGTAGTCATTCTTTGTTTTTGTTTTTCCCCAAGCGTCCATTCAATTCGTTAATGTCTGTTAAGAGAGTAAAACAGTAATGGTTGAATACATCTTTACCCTCTACGTCATTTGTTCATAGTTCTCTAATTATTTACTTCTATTACTTGTCAACATTCCTCTACAACTACGCGCATCAACTTGGGTACAAAACTTCCTTCAGTCTCCATCCTGTTGCTGCTCACTCAATCTTCCGTTTGTTCTAACACTCACCCCTTCGCGTTGTCCAATAACTTCCCTCCCCAGCCCCTCAATATGCTCCTGAAATATTTCATTGCAAATTCCTCTTATCTCAACTCTGCTTTAATGTTTATAAATGTTATCTATACACACAATATATATTACCCAATGTGCTCATGTATCTGATCTCACCGGCACATGTCATCCAGTTTTATATTGAATTATATTAGTCATTTCCCTTTGTCACTTGCATTATATATTTTGGTATTATATCACTCACTATACACTTATATGCCAAACTTCCTTCCCCGCTGTCATATATTGTTATAAGACCTTCATATTTACCATTAGCGTTTCCCAGAAATATTTTTGACGAATTAAAGTTAACCAAAATATCGGTTGAGTCATATAACCTATTAATATACCATAGGTGTCCATATTAAGCTGTTTTTCTTCATATTTTTAGTGTTATTTACTTGTCTGGTGAGATGTCTGTCTACTGGTTTTAATGCAGGAATAATCCAAGCCTCCATGGGGACGTAGGAATATAAGACTCACATATTATCGAAAAGTTAAAGTTTGGTCGGTTTTTACGCTATAGCTTCCACCTGTTGCGCTGTGTTTAATGTTTGGTTTATCACACCGTCTTGATTTATCTCCTTATCAACAGTATCTAAGAAGGAATTATTCACAGTAGTGTTGATTTGGGTCACTGTGTCACATGCAGTCCTACATTTAGCTTTATTTTCTCAGTGACAACAAATACAGCTACAATAACAGTCTGGGGGGGAAGAAATAACTAAGCTATAACAGTCTTTTATACCCAGGCTAACGTACGCAGCTATTATTTATTATTTACTATATTTACAAGACGATAATGGTTTTGTTAATATTATTATTTTTGTATGAACTGATGTAGGCTGATACGGTATACATTTTAAACTTATACACACTGAATTTATATTATTTAATTAATTTTTATGACTTTATTGTTGTTATTAATTTGTTTAACTATAGTTCGTGTTTACCAATGGTCAATTTACCTGTATTATCACACAGGTTGTAGTTCATAAGTCATTCACGGTCCTGATAATGAGATAGTTAGGACCACCTTCCCACCTGCTGCTAGCTAGAACATGAGGTGTAAAAAGGCAGGTAAGTTAATTAATGCCGTGGGGATGCCGTGGGGATGCCGGGGGGAGTGGTCGGGGGGGTGGGGGTATTGTCATCCTACTTGCAACATTTTCTTCTCTTCAGTTAATTCGTGGTGTTGTTGTGCTTGGCTCTTTATGACTTCCGGTTTGCGTGGATGTTTTTTTTTTATGTTGTGTGTGTGTGTGTGTGTGTACGTGTGTTTACATTGTCTATGTGGTTGGAAGCAGAAGGAATGTTTTGGACTGCATATGAAGGATTCGTAACAACTCAACGAGGATGTCAGAGAATAAAGAAACTAACACTGGAGCGAAGAATCAGTTTAATATCCTTGTGATGTTGTCGATTACATCCACCGATCAGTTGTGGAAGAATATAATCAATAACACCTATATAACTGTATGTTGTTGATTATATTATTTTGTACAGGTATAACGCCTGGCCTTCCTACGTGTGTCTCAATGAACAGGTGACTAAGAGACGGGTGAGAAGGTGATCGTAAAGGTGAAGAGAAAATGAGAATTGTAAGTCATCATAAAATCAAATAATGGTGAGAAAAAAAAGGACAAATCGTAAGAGTGAAGCGATGAACCAGTTGCTGTGAATGAATACTTTACCGATGCAGAGGACTCACCAAGCATATCTCTCGAGAACACTTTTTTTCTTTGTATTTAACCAGAAAGTTTTGCTATGATGTTTGGATTGTGTTTTTTTTTATAATTGTTCCCAGCTGAGTAATAAACTATCATTTGTTGTTGTTGTTTGTTTGTTGTTGTTGTTTGTTGTTGTTGTTGTTGTTGTTATTGTTGTTGTTGTTAATGTTGTTGTTTTGTTGTTTGGGAAGAAGTTAATTGACTATGTGCTGTACTTTCATGGATCAACTTCGTACATGTTTTAAATTGTAAGCCTTTCTTTTTTGTTGTGGATAATCGTAAAATTAAAGTACAGGTAGTCGGCCTTTTATTGTAGAGCTATAATGAATAGGGTGGGTTGGTGGGGTGGGGTTGGGGGTGGTGTGGTGGGTTGGGGTGGGGTGGGGGTGTGGTGGGGTTGGGGTGGGGAGTAGGGTGGGTGTGTTTACATTGTTCTGTGGGTTCCCAAGCTGTGTATGTTCTTATGGAGAGGAGACATTTTATTAGGTCACCAATTTCCTATGATAAATACTGGAGAGAAAAAGGAAGTGAAGAAAATAAAATGTCGAAGAATGATGGAGGAGGAATAGAAAATATATAGAGACATAACACAGGATGAAAGTAAAATATAAGTGGAGAAAAAAATGGAGTGCAATTGGAATATATGTAGGAAATGAATGGAGTAAGACTGAAGGATAATGGAGTAAGACTGAAGGATAATGGAGTAAGACTGAAGGATAATGGAGTAAGACTGAAGGATAATGGAGTGAGACTGGAGGATAATGGAGTAAGACTGGAGGATAATGGAGTAAGGCTGGAGGATAATGGAGTAAGACTGAAGGATAATGGAGTAAACTGACTGGAGGATATACTGGAGAGTATGGAGTAAGACTTGCTGGAGGATAATGGAGTAAGACTGAAGGATAATGGAGTAAGACTGGAGAATAATGGAGTAAGACTGGAGGATAATGGAGTAACACGTGAATATACTGGAGTAACACGTGAATATACTGGAGTAACACCTGAATATACTGGAGTAAGACGAAGAAACATCTAAGTAAGTAATGGTGTAGGTTGGGAAACACGAAGGACATCGACCTCCCCGTCAGCTCAACATTTCCCCCACCATTATTCCTGCTCCTGGGGAAATTCCCTGTACGTCTCACGTGTGGAGGGAAAAAGTTAGGATCTTCTTCCTCCGCATCCTGACTCAGCCAATTCAAAGGCAGCTGGGTGTCTGATTGTCGGGGTGGGGGGGGGGACCTGTTACCTGATACCGTCTGCCACAACCTGATACTTTCTGCTACATACTGCAAGCATCTGTTACAATATACCTCCTCCTATTACTTATTACAGTACACTATATGTTAAAATAGGTGTATGTTGTGGTTAATACTGGTGGCTGTGTGTGTGTGTTGAGTCAGGTGTCTTATGTTAAACCAGGTGTGTAATGTTAAGTCAGTTTTATTTTATGTGTAACTATATGTGTGATATGCTAAGCCAGGAGTATTATTTTAAGCCAGTTTTGTATTATTCTAGACAAGATGGTCGTTATGTTATGCAAGGTTTACGTTTATCCTTTTGTGTCATGTAAAACCAGGTCTAAGATATGTTAAACCAGACGTGTTTTGAGAGGTTGTGTGTTAAACCATCTTTGTCAGGTTTAGGCAGGTCTGATTTAAACCATATATGTCATAGTGACGCAATTGTGTGGAAAGCTAGCTGTCTCATGTTAAAGCAGGTGTGTGGTAAGTCAGCTGTCTCATGTTAAAGCAGGTGTGTGGTAAGTAAGCTGTCTCATGTTAAAGCAAGTTGTGTGGTAAGTCAGCTGTCTCATGTTAAAGCAGGTGTGTGGTAAGTCAGCTGTGTCATGTTAAGGCTTATCAACGTGTAGCTCTTTAGTGAGAGCGTGTACGACAGTGAAGAAGAGGGAGAGAGAGGCGAGGAAGAATTTCGGGAAAAGAGAGGGATTAGTGAGAGAAGGTAAAAGAGAGAACGAGAAAAACTAAAGAGAGAGAGAGAGAGAAGGGGAGCATATGAAACACTAACACACTGTCGCCAACACCTGGCATTATCAGTGTTGGTTCAGACTTAGCAAGACAATGATCCAACTGTTCCCGCGTCACAAAAGTTTTTCCCCTTTTGCGGGAGCAAAAACAAACAGGCGGTCGCTATCGGCTGTTCCCGGGACCAGCTGTCTGTTAGGTTTTACTGCCAGTCCGTAATGCCAGAAATCCATGCCAAGGAACGAGGGAGTCGCTCAGTAAAACATCTATTTATTTCAACTGTTACAACTCTGCATGTTACAGTAAAATATACACATGTAGGCTGACTAACATAACTAACGTATGGGTAAATAATCAATATATTTATTTAATAACGTTTCGACAATATCTCTTATCTTCAAACCTAAAACATGAAATAACGTACAACACGAAAAACGTCAATACGATAAATAAGATTAAATGTAGCATTGTGTACATATAGTGCCTTACGAAGAACACAATTAACACTCGTCAACGTGACCAACACACCAGCTACATTTGTCTAGTACACCAATGGAATGTACTAGTCATCTCGGGGTGTCTGTCACGAGAGCCTGGCGTCATATATCACACCAGGTTGAGGTAAGATACGTTAGTTTCTCCCTGTAGTCCGCATATTTTTAAGCTAGTGTGCTTTTACAATTTGAATTCGGGATCAATGGACTGTTAACCCAGTATGATAGTCATTTCAAAAGTGAATAAACAGTTATCGATTTCGTTTACGCTATAGGAAAGTGAAGGTCTATCTATATCCCTTATCTAGAATAGTTTCAATTAACAATGAATAACACACAATTGCCAACTACGTAGTGAAACCATGGAAAAAAAAATATTCACCAGATCAAATAATTCGTAGAAATATTTCCATAAACAATGATACAACACACTTTGTTATGGTCTAAGTAGCGCCACCTGTTGTCAACTCGCAAGAAACATAAATTCATCCATAATATAACTCGTATTGAGTGTACATTCTGGGTATTAATTTGCGAGTATCATATCCAGGCCGATGCTTTTGTTTTGTGTTAATTCCCAAAATAAATAACACAACATGCAGAGGAGTTTCCCGCCGTGTGGACAAGTTAAACACGGAAATCATTTATTTGGCTTCTGTCGTGAGGGGCTTTCCTCTCATTTGCATACATTGTGGCATCTGTAATTATAATATGTGAGACACGAACATGATGACTGTATATTTAATTTAAGTCTCTCTCAGATTATATCCAGGGTACGAAATTAATTCATAACATCCTGCAATTACTCCCATGGACCTAATCGCTCACATCCTCCACCTGTAAACCAGCATTAATACACTTGTACACCAAACAAAACGAACACATGACCAGACTTACTCCTATATAAACCCAGGAAATTAACTAAACTAATACTGATATAGTTGAACATTTACGAAACAGATACATAACGAAACATCTGGCTTTCTGTGATACCGTTTAAACGCATTTTCTTATTTGTTTTTATTCTGGAAGTTTAATTTTACAACTCCTGGCGGATAAGCGGATAGCTAATCTCCTCTCTGGTACTACATAAATTCTATCTATGAGTCAGTAGGAAATTAATCAAGTGATATACCTTCGTGTTTATATAAATGACACTTTTGACAAGGGGAGAGACTCGACATTGTTATGATGTTACGAGGCTAGTGGTGGTGACTGAACATTTGAAGAGGTTCACTATCTCACCAAGCCTCTCAAATATAACTCGTACATATATCTATCAGTAGAATAATTGATACACTTATTCATTTCTTATTTCTGCTTTTTTTTCTTATCACTTTTCTATCTCTGAGGGAAATATGTATGAAAATTTTATTGAATCTCTCTCTCTCTCTCTCTCTCTCTCTCTCTCTCTCTTTGTGCTCCTAACCATATAATTTTATCTTCTGTTAATCCTTTTTTTTATTATATATTACTATCACTCTATGTTTCTATATACTGTAAGCACTTCACATTGTCTCCTAATCTCTCTCTCCACTTCCCTAACTCCTGCTTCGGTATTTAAATTTCTCATCACTATTATTTTATATCTCCCAGTGAAGCCTTTAATTCATTAACTCGTGTGGTGTCTTAATATTTCGCTTTCTATCTTTCATTTATCGTTCACCGGTACATCATCAGTTAGTATTCTATCTCCTGTTATTTCATTTTTAATCTCATCCACAATATTATGGAACTGACCCTCGTGTATTCTATAAGGTGACCCCCCCCCACATTTCATTACTCGACAGCAAAAGTATATATTTTTGCCTGGTCTTTCCCTTTCACACACACTTGTACCCAGCGCACATCTCCTCTCTCTCTCTCTCTCTCTCTCTCTCTCTCTCTCTCTCTCTCTTCCCTTCCTTTCTCTCTCCTGCTCAAAGCCAACACATCCACATTCTCTTCATTTATCATAACTTAATCACTTTCTTCTTTACGTCGTGATTTCATGGGGTTACATTAAGACACCTCTCTCTCTCTCTCTCTCTCTCTCTCTCTCTCTCTCTCTCTCTCTCTCTCTCTCTCTCTCTCTCTCTCTCTCTCTTTCTCTCTCTCTCTCTCCTTTCTCTCTCTCCATTTGGTGAAAAAGATGAAGAGTTTGGTATTAACAGCTCCATTCCCCTGGGGTTAATTGTTTCCCGAGCCAGGACTGTATTTGACCATCCGTGTATATCTGTAGTTAGTAATAAGCTTTGAGTTGTTATTAATACTTACTATTTTATTCTTTGTGTTATTTATATATTTTTGGTTTAGTTTTTTTTTTATGTTTTACCATAAGTTTAACCATATTTTTTTTTTTACATATAATAAGTATATCCTGTAATGTTAATTTTTTTGTGTCTTGTACTTTTCGAATATTATGCTACTGTATTTAATTTCATGTAGTTTTGATCTGATTATAACCATGGTAACTGTCTGGGTAACTAAATCTTCTACCGTTTGATGTAGTGTGACTGAGAAAAAGAAGAACAACAGTATATTCCTTTTATTTGTTGTCTTTCATTCATTAGTAACTGCTGCAGACACTCCCCTTACACAATAAATCCTTCGTCATCCTGTTTACCCCAAGCACTACACACAGGCTAATATCACAACACGTTCTTCTCTCTAAATAACAGAACGCCTATTTTTTCATTTCCCCTACATTCACATTCACTGTTTCTTCCTGGGTAACCATTTCCTCTGCTTTTAGTTGATAATTTTTTTTCCTATTCATCCATCTCCTTTTCAGTCTCTCCCTCTCTCTCTCCTATCACCCATCTCTGAATTAATCACTCGTTTTTGTCAGTCTTTAACTTTCTGTTCTCTCGGTAAAGTCTTGTACCACCTAAGCAGACCCTCCTCACCCGTCCTCTACTCAATGCTTCTTTCACTTCCAACCCTCTTCCTTATTTTCGTATTCCATGTTCTTTATATATTTATTATGTGTATTTATTAATTATTTTTTGCTTCCACAATCCATCTTTATACCCAGACGATAATGTCACCTTAAGAGTTCCCTGAAATCTAATGCCTTTTGCCTTTTTGACACGATTTTTTCATTCTTAATACATTTTCAATTACAATGATTATTTTCTGTGCATCACTTCCTTTCCTTAGTCAATGGTTAATTTCATCATTTCCACAGTTTTGAAGATAGCTGGATTTTGGTAGGGAGGTGCGAGTGGCCTAGGACATGGCCTCACGACTCCCCACCCCACCCCACCCCTCCAACCCCTCCCTCACCCGTGGATCGACGATTTGGAACATAGTTAACTGAAATTTGGTACAGGGTTGTGGGTGGCCTGGGGGGGGGGGGTCGTACAATATCTCCATGGGGGTCGAGTTGCCCAAGGGAAGGTCATACACTATCTTCTATTCCTCCGCCGGGACGAAGCTGAACAACTCAACTAGTTCTTATAACATTGACAGACTAAGGTTATAAATGCTTAAAAAAAATGACCGCCACTTAAAAATCATTGGAATTAATATTTTCCTGCGCAATAAATCGACCATAAAAACATCGTGAGTAACATATACAGGATGAGTTACAGGGAACAATACAGACCATGCGAGGCGCCAACACTGCACCGGGAAAATAACAACATTTCAACAATAAAAATACATCGTTGGTCGGCGGGAGAGAATGACGCAAAAGCCAGAATAACGACTCCATGTAAAACAGAGAAATCCGTGGCACAACACAGCTGCCCTGAAAACAGAAGCACCGATTGCATATGGATGAAGGCCAGTGATTGTAACAGAGACCAGGAATAACGGAAGAGGAGAGGAACAGCAAATAGAAGAAGAGAGAAAGAAAAAACAGAACAAATCATTGAACAGTAACCTAGATATATACAGTTGAGAAAAATAAAATGATCACCTGTACTGTAATACAAACCTTAAAATCGTTATCGAATTCAAGAGCCATCATCTGATTAGCTGACAGCCATGTTGTTTCATACCGGGTAAAGCCCCCCTCAGTTAACAATGATGTCACACATATAAACAACCAGAAGGCGCAGTGCAATGTGGGATAAACCTGGAGAGAGGAGAGGGGATGAGTGTTGCCGTCGCTGATATAAAAGAGAACTCTGTAAACCTTGCTCGTATTGGAACCGCTATCTTGAAATTTATTCCCTCATTCTCTTTACATGGAATTCAGCAAAACATAGCGTGTGAAATTAAGCTATTGGCAAGTTACCAAGAGTTATCAGATGTGGCTCAGTTTTAGCAATATCCGACAGAGCTTATACTACTACTACTACTACTACTGCTACTACTACTACTACTACTACTACTACTACTACTACTACTACTACCACCACCATTCTACTACTATTACTACTACGAAATGCGATCCCTATACTCCTCTCCACACACTCTCTTAAAAAAAAGTATAACAAAAACAAATAAGCCAGATAACTATCCTACAAACAGTGTCAACCAACAAACACAGACAATAGAGGTTGGTGAAGGATGTAAACAAGAGAACATAGAACAGCGTGAGGAGGAAGACTGTGAGGCGTGAGGAGGAATATTGTGAGGGATCAGGATGACCCATCGCTTGTAGGACAACTCGACGGGTAAATATTCCTGTAGCCAAAGTAGTGCTGCACTCGGGTGACGGTGAGGTCGGCCCTTGGTAACTTCGGCCCAGTGACCTCGCCCGGGTTAGGTTAAGTTGTGGGCCGAGGTCACTGGCCGATTTCACCTGTTATTCCTGTAGTCGACTGATTTCATTTTCCTAATGTATAAACTTAGGTACCACTAGTATAGGTGAGTATTGTACCCACTCAAGAAGAAGCATTGTAAGACAGTGATCTATTTCCTTTTGAGTGTCTACCAAAATATCGCCTAAATCAGTTTATATCATTTAGTTGAGGTATTAATTACATCAAAGTGAAATAATGTAATAATGTTATTATGACAAGTAAACAACGGAATGTCATTATGTTTTAAAAAAATAGAAGCAGTATTTTTTCGCATTTCAAAATGATATCAGAGGAAATTATTTTGTGCTTTCGAGCATTCTGAAATTTTTTTTAGGGAACTTGTATAAAATATTTAACACACCGTTCCGTATGTTGGATTTATATCATGATTAAGTCACCCTAATGCACACACACACACACACACACACACACACAATATAAGGGTGTGTCTTAGGTGTAGTCTACAGCCCAGTACACTTCGGTAATAAACACTTGACCATCACAATCATCCCAAACTATTGACCACTCTGTCAGCCTCAAATACTTGCTGTTCTCATCGGTTCTCTTAATACTCGAACAAAAATTTAAAAAAAAACAAAGACAAATGTTCGTTTTAATTTTACAAAAGCATCCACGTTTTATGCAATTCCTTGTCGCTGTTGTTGTTCTGTTGTCATTTGCAAGATCGTGGCAGTCAATCCTTCGGCAGTTTCATCCATCCATCACCCAAGTGAGTGACACGCTCTGCTCCGTGGTTTAATTCCTTTCAGTTGTAACACAAAAACATAGCACACTCTATACCTGTATTTTTAACACTATTAGAAAAACACTCACACACACATGTCCAAAAACAAACACAAAACGAAACTAGAAAAATACGTCTTTTTTTTTTACCAAGGTTGATATTGTGTGTTGATTCAAACATTTTTTTCCAGGATTATGACAATTCTAACAAGATTATGTAACGTGACCTATTGTTCTGTGGGCGATGCACACTATTATACCTGAATAACTGTATATACAGCTCTCTCTCTCTCTCTCTCTCTCTCTCTCTCACCTTACTTAATAAACCCACGTGTCAGGTAAATTATTAATTTCTAATATTATGCAAACTGAATATCCATTATACTCAAACGTTATATATATATATATATATATATATATATATATATATATATATATATATATATATATATATATATATATATATATATATATATATATGTGTGCTCAGTGCCGAGCGTATATTTCATGGTCCACTGACTACGACCAGCACGGACAGTGAGGTTGTTGGAGGGGGGTGCAAAGGGGCTTTGGGGGGCAGGGAATGGTGGGGTGGTAGGGTGAATAGAGGCAGGCAGGGAAGGGAGGGATGAGAAGGAACAAAAATATTTCCATCCCACTGTTTACTCTCTCTCTCTCTCTAGTTTAGAAATGCTATGTGCAATTTTCCACTGTCTATAATGGATGGTTCTTGCGAGATATCTTTCGTATTTCTTTCTTCGTTACCAATGTTTTTATCTCGTCTTTCCACCTGTTTGTCTAGCTGTTCTCTCCCTCTGTTCCATCATCTCCCTCCCTTTCCTTCCCTCCCTTCAGCCGCCTATTGCATTATCTCTCCTTCCTCTGTCTCTCCCCTACTAGTTGCATTATCCCCTTTTTCTCCACTTCCCTCTGCAGTTATAGTTTTTGCTATGATTCTCACCATCTCTCACACTCCTACTTCATTATCTCCTCATGGTACTATCTCTCACTACCTCTTCACTGCGTATGTGTTCCCTGCCCTGTGTTACATTATTTCTCCATCATGTCTCACCCCCCCCTCCTCGTGCCACACTGTCTCTCTACTGTGTCTCTCTCTCCCCGGCCCCGTGCAACACTATCTCTCTCTTTGGCCCCGTGCTACACTGTCTCTCTCCCCTGCCCCATGCCACACTGTCTCTCTCTTCCCGACCCCGTGCTACACTATCGCTCTCTCTCTCCGGCCCCGTGCCACACTGTCTCTCTCCCCGGCCCTGTGACCACACTATCTCTCCGCCGTGTCTCTTCAGGTTGTATAACTCAGCCCTGGTGACACGCGACACTATTGAAAGAGCCATTATTTTTCCACTGCCAATATTGTCTCTCAGCAAATTGTTCTCCCAAGTCTCCCATTGTCTCTCAGCGCAGTTTTGAATTACTCAATTATATTTTGTTCGATTATGTTGACAAATTTACTCTCAAAACCTTGTTGATATAGTTATTTAACAAGTTCTAATAATAATATTGTTTAATAAGTTCAACTGACAAAACTGTTCAACAAGTTCTAGTGACTGAATTATTTAACAACTTCTAATGAGATAAACGTTTTACAAGTTCTAATGACAAAATTATTCTTGCAGGAAGGTCGGCCTTGTTGTCGCCTGAAAACAGATGATTGTGAAGACTGGAAACTGTTTTGTAGTCCCAGTAATGATCTTGTCTATGTAGCAAATGCTTGTATTTTAAACTCAACTTTGTGTATCTAACTATATCTATATCTTTTTATCAGTTCATCTCTCTCTCTCTCTCTTTCTCTCTCTCTCACACACACACACACACACACACACACACACACACACACACACACACACACACAAGGGCTATCACTCTCACTAATGGTTGACAAAACTAATATTTGGAGCGCAGGGGAACCAAATACCCCTCTTGCCCGGAATTCTTGGTACCGTAGGAGGAAAGAGAGACAGCCAGAGAGGAAGAGAGAGAGGATGGATAGAGAAACAGGAAGTAAGGGGATGAAGAGACAGAGAAGGGAATAGAGGGAGAGAGGGAGAGAGAAGCAGGTAAATTAACAATAAGAGAGCTAGACAGACAGACAGACAGAAAAGAGAAGGAGATGAAAGAAGAGGCAATAAAAACAGACAGAGAGGGAAACACAGAGATATAGAGGGCTGGAGATAAAGTGAAAGAGGAAGAGATAAAGAGAAAGGTGGAATGAGAGAAGGGGGAGGGAGAGAGAATAATTCAGATAAAATATAGAGATAAAAGAGAGGTACACGCAAGAAGAGAAAGGGAAGAAACGAGAGATGGTAAGGGGATGGCGCAGAGAGAAAGAGAGAGACACAGGGACGGAGAAGGAAGAGGAGAAACACAAAGACAGAGATAAGGGACAAATCCAAAGACTGAGAGAAAGAAGAGACTCAGTGTGAAAATTTTTAAATTAAAACAAAAGATAAATCCACAGAGAGATGCATAAAGAGAGAAGGGGAAGAGAGGTGAACTAAAGAGGAGAAAGTGAGAATAAGAGACAAAAATAAAGGGATAAAGAAAAGGAGACAGAAAGAGAAAGAGAGCAAGAAAGAAAACGAGTAGTTAAAAATCAAACAGAAAGCTATATGTAGAAGTGATTCAGTGGTTCAATAGTTAATGATTCAGTGACTCGGTGGCTCAATGGCTCAATAGTTCAGTTGCTCATGCATAGAAACAGGTTTTAGCACCCATTTAGACGCACTGCACCACACAAAGGAAAGGGATTTAAATATCAAAAGAGAAAGTTCACCAGAATGTATCAGCTTAGAGGAAAGAAAACAAATGAACAAGACTTGAAGGAACACGGGAGAACACGGTGCCTGTGTCTTTGTCTGTGTCGTTGTCTGTGTCTTTGTCTGTGTCTTTGTCTGTGTATTTGTCTGTGTATTTGTCTGTGTCTTTGTCTGTGTCTGGGAGCTTATGATAGAAAATCCTTTACTAAGTGTGCCAGGCGCGTATCTATTAATTTATATATCTTACGTTGAATTGCAGCTTGAATATACTCATCGATCTCAGTTTCAAAGAATATCACATTGGAATTTTGGGATGAAGTCGACAATATTTGACAAAATCGCTCACAAACAGCAAATGAGTATACTGTTGTTCTGTTTTGAGGATGTGAGGTAAAATATTTCTCTCATACTGACGAAGTTATTCATCATCTCTCAGGAAACATTAACACCCATCTAAGACAACAAGGGGACACAGAGACGTGTTCTTGAGAGGCAGCATACATGACACAGTTACCAGGACCAACAGGGACATAAGTCTCTAGGAGTCTTGTGTTATCCTCGGATGTTAAGTTAAATTTATTAATCATCACCTTTATAAACTTTAAGCTAACTAGGCAATGAAACAGTCAGGCATTGCCAACATGAAAATAAAATGGATAAAACAAAGCTGAAAATTTGTAAAAAACATCATACAACATAAAAATTACTCTTATTTTTCCACAAAAGATAATGTGCGTATACTCACCACATTAAAATTACATTTCAAAATCCCACACTGCAATTATTTTCACACAAAAACCTGTATATATATATATATATATATATATATATATATATATATATATATATATATATATATATATATATATATATATATATATATATATATATATATATATATATATATATATATATATATAATGATCATGTAGATCATAAAAATACGTGAAAATTTTCTTATAAGACATCAACTAACCTGACCTTTCAGTTTACAAAATGGTTTTGATGCCATATTACTCTAAACAGCTTCTTATAAAAACATAATAACACAGCAGGTTCAGTATTTAAGAAACATTGAAATATTCTGTTTTTTCTTGTATTATATAATAATTGTGTAACTGATTACTGGAAGTACTTTGAATCACGTCTTTTGGGTTCTGTTGTCAGTAATAGCTTGAGACACGTGATGCTGGGCGTCTCCAGGCAACAAACACCTGTGTTAGAACACTGATTTAACACAACCTCTGTGTCCGTGTCCGAGTGAACACAGCGCTCGCTTCCTCTTTCAAGGGTCGGTGGTTCGATTCCCAGGCACTCCCAGTTCACCCAGCTATAAATGGGTACCTAAGTTAACAACTTGGGGAAGTGAATGTGGCCGAGTGCAGTACTGGCCACGCTGCCTTTTTCTGTACTGAAGGCTTAGTATACAGTGTGCTGTATCCACACGGGCAGTCGTGCCTTTGGGATCACTTTCACTTTCTGATGGTCTGCCAAGTCCTTCTACATGATCGCTTTGGTAACTGCTTATTGGCTATAAATCGAATAATGGCAGGAATTTCCTTGTAAATATTACTGAATAATTAATTCGAGGTCACGGTGGTAATAAACACCCATGACCTTTGTATTAAAACCTCTTAAGATGTTGCCACAGTTAACCCATATAATTAACATTGACTTTATTCGTACATTATCCTCACCCAAGTTGTTGTTGTAGTAGCCATTGCTGATGGTGTGGGTGTACAGGTGACGGACCTCCTTCATGTAGTCTACTACAGCTGGTTGGTCCCAGAGATCTTTGATTGAAGTTACATTGAAGGATTGTCACTGTGTGGTGAATATTGGGTATGTAGTGTTGTAGTGTGTGGGTGTGTCTGAGGCAGGAGTGCAATCAGGAAAGAGTGGATTTTGAGTGAGCTGCATATTGTGTTGAAATTGGTTTAGGGAAGGGTGTT
The DNA here is from genome assembly GCF_018991925.1 of Homarus americanus. Lineage (NCBI taxonomy): Eukaryota > Metazoa > Arthropoda > Malacostraca > Decapoda > Nephropidae > Homarus > Homarus americanus. Next base: position 2,970,530 of record NW_024739542.1, on the reverse strand, counting down.
GACCACAGCACAGTCTGGTGAGATGTACAGTACTCTTATTTCTCTAGTGTGTGTGTGTGTGTGTGTGTGTGTGTGTGTGTGTGTGTGTGTGTGTGTGTGTGTGTGGATGTGTGTGTGTGTGTGTGGATGCCGAGATGGAAGTGGGTTTAGTTTGATGTTTTGGTTGACAGATTTCGATGGTGAACTTACTAAATTGTGTTTGTGGTTTTTTGTGTTGGAATGTGTAGTTGAGGGAAATAGTTGGGTGTGAGAGTAGTGTTGTAATGTGTTTGTGGAGGTGGCGTACAACATGAAGTGCAGGACTGAGTAGGATGTTGAAGCCGAGGGGATGAACTTTGTACCTCTGATGTCGAGGTAGTTTTGTATGGTTAAATTTGTATTTATTCCCAATATACGATGGTTAGTTGTGGTTATACTGCAACTGTTATGTTTTTGATTGCTTTTTTTGATTTTTAGTTAGGGATTTGTTTTAGGCCTTTACTACGGTGTTTGTAAGTTCTTTTGAAAATTATAAATAATACCACGAAGTTTAGGGTTCTTATTAGTTATTGATAGGACTTGTATTTAACTAGAAGTAAGAGGTGTTATATTAGATTTAGAGAAAGATGATGTGACGCAATTTGAGTGAACCTTTGTTACGGTGTGTACATGTAGTGCTGAATGTGTGTCCAGGAGTGACATCTGTTACCAGGTGTTTCAGATTGGTGATAGAGAGATGCTTTCTTTTCCTGTGGCCATAATGTTTCACTGGACTGGCTGTGTGGCGAAAGGCAGATGAGGTTGACTGGTTGTTTTTTTTTTCCTCCTTAGGGGTTTATCTATATCGATTTGTATGGCTGAGTACATTAATGTTCTAATTTGATAACTATTGAGTTATTGTGGTTGTGAATGTGATGTTACTTATGTATGAGGGCGACAAGTCATCCTCCTGTTCGCTTCGTGTGTCAGCCCAGAGAGAGAGAGAGAGGGAGTCTGGATGTGGAGATGGCAATGAGTTGTAATTAATTAGTAGTATGTAATAAGCACCTACTACTTTACTATGAATAATGTTGATGTTGAGTTGTAGTATAATGATTTTGTGTTATTTTGATGGTTGTGTTGTGTTGTGTTGTGTTGGAAGGGGGAGGGTATAGGGGGGGGGTGATGACTGGACCATTACTAGCGTGTGTAGAGCAGCTGGGGGTGAAGCCTTTGGTGGCAGTGATTACATTCATTAACAATTTTAGTCATAATACAAAGATATACCTGAATATATATGCATTTTTTTTTTCAAATTGTAACCGTAGGGAATAAAAAAAGGTTTGTAGTTTGATTAAATATATTACGAAATATTAGTTGATTGTCTTGACGCTAGATAAATAATAAATGTCATCCAATGTAAACACTGTAGGAAAATATAAAAATTTCAAACGTATATTATATGTCCTGACGGTGTAGCCACAACATAAAGGGATTTGTGTAAAAGGCTGTGGCTGTATAATACGTGAATGACCACTAATTAAACACTCTATATTATTTACAACAAGACTCAACCTGTATCTAAACAAAACAAAAAATTTATGGACTGTGTGTGTGTGTGTGTGTGTGTGTGTCACGCTAAATAGGGATAATTACCGACTAAGCTTCATAAAAGAACTGACCTTTTTGCCAAATTTAAATAACTTTGCTCTATTTCACTTAAGAAGTCATTTGTTATCCTACGATAACCAATTTATACCGAAAGTAGGTTAGGTTAGGCTAGGTTAGATTAGGTTAGGTTTTCTAAGAAACTACTTATTTGTGTGTATTATGCTGAACTAGATCATCCTTTCACCTTTGTAGCACAAGTTTATGTAATTGTCTGTTTTACTTCTAAACATCTTTAACTCTCCAACTGTGTCCGATGTCAAACTATATAAAGATCACACACACACACACACACACACAAAGGTCAACTTGGTAATATTTCCTGACCAGTCGTACACTTGAAGGCTGTGTCGCACAAACGGTCAAGAGCACTATACCTGTTACACTATTAAACTTTGTACCGAGAATTTCAATTAATATCTAGTATGTAAGTGTGCACACTCATTTTTTTTATTACAGTATTTATTACAGTGATATGAGTTATTATGGATATCACCTTGGATGGTGAATTTTGAGGTGACTAAAGAGACCGATATGGAACCCGTAGCGTCGTTCACATTCGTTGCACATGTGGAGGGCTCCATCTACTGTGGGAGGAGCGGTGGCAGCGTCTTTCCGGCGTTGGCGCTTGTCTGTTTTGGTTTGCAGTCGGACTAACTCGAAAGCATTGACACTTTCTCGTGCGGTACTTCTCCAAGCGTTACGGTGTGGAGTAATCGACTCCCAGGTGAGGGGGTCGATTTGGCACTTATTCAGGTTTGTCTTAAGACTATTCTTATACCTTTTCAATTGCCCGCCGGCGTTAAGTTTGTTCAGTTGAGGGATAATTAGCATTGCATTGACTGGGATAATGCCTCCTCAATATTACCTTGTAATTCAATTGACAGTAGGAACATTATAGAATCCAGTCTCATTAAACATACCGAATCCGTCAACATGAATTTGAGTAATGGTATGTACAAACTGGATAATTTCGTAATTAAGAAGATTTGTAACCAGGTGAGAAGGTTGGGTCATTTTACCCTCTGACCTGACTAACGACTGCTGCGGTGCTTTTTGAAGATTAGTAGGGTCACTACCTAATAACCTGACTATTGTGGACCTGATCTCACCTTCCTCTACTGTATATATATGCCTTGTTATGTATTTCTCCTTAGTCTGTGCTCACCCCTGAAGATGTGAATTACACGAAAGCGCTTGGGAACTTCGTGTTTCCTTTTTCCTTCTGGTTATCAGCATATACCTGGATCACGCGCACCTACCATTGCTTACTCGCATCATAAAATCTGGGAATGTGATTGAATATGAACAAAGACTTGGTATCATCAAATGTTCCCCTTCCAATAATTTCTGGACCAGTAAGCAGCTGACGTGCAGAATGAATGCCATAGAACGCCAGTAAGCACGTGCCGGGAACAATGAACACAAGAGAACGACAGTAAGCAGCCGGCATGAACAATGAACAAGGAGAACGGCGAGTGTTGGAGCGTGTTGTAATTTATAGTCACTGAATAATGCGAGCAATTATTGAACAGTGTTCATGTGTAAGCTGATTGCGTTGCTTCTGTTGCTAACTCACAGACTCATATGAATTAAGTTTAACTCACAAATTCGCACTTTTGTTTATATATTTAACTCCCAAACTCACAATGTTGATAACTCACAAAAACGTGTAGTGTTGTTTGTATAGTTAACTCACAAAACTCGGAGTGTTATGTTACTCACTCATAAAATCATTCTTTTACTGAGCTCCCAACACCATCAAATTACTCCTCACCATTATAAATCTTAACCTGAGCTACAAATAACACTTCAGCACTGTCATCAAATTTTCCAGCTATCGTTTCCACATCCTTCGTCGTTTCAAGACCCTAGGACTGCCTGCGTTTGAATTCAAGAACTTTTCCACAACTTTCATACTTCCCCCAACTCACCCACGTCTCGCCTTCCTGTGGTCTTCTTCCTTAACCACTACACAACAAAAACTTCTACAGAGCGCACAGGGAAGAGCGTGGCAGTTATTTTCTTTATCTTTCCTTCTTACAAAAACTATTTAAAGGTACTCGGTATACTGGCCCTCTCAACTCTGCCAGATTGCAATAACGCTGCTGCACCACCCTCCTCGCCGTCACCTTATGTTACCACTCTGGATCACTACACTGAGACCCTGGAACATATAACCTGATGCCCTAAAGTCCCCAGACGCTACAATGAGCCTGGAGGCCAGCTCATTCAGAAACTCCAGAGGTTTGGCGCCCTAAGCTCCCACACCTTCTGACCCTATATTGTAGCTCCGGGTTCCTATACTTTACTTTTTTTCCATTAAGTTAGGCGCCCTCCTGTCTCCGGCTTCTCTCTAATAGATACAGGTACACATCAGGGTAGAAGTATAATTCCGTCTAGGTGCTTGCTGCCGGTTCTATAGATTGGTGATGTCAACTTCATAATGCCTTAAATCCCATCCCTAGAGCTGAGAATGTAGATACGATGTTGGTCTGTTCTATTGTTGCTGAAAAGACATTTATGTACAGTGTGAACAGGGCAGTAAAGCTGTGGGTCTGGAGGTCTATTAAGGAGTATTTTGGGTCGGTCACTTAGATGTCCCCAGCATGAGGGTACTCACCACCTGCAGGCAAGCGCTCTTCAGACCAGTGGATACCCTCTAGACTCTAGAGCATGTCTTAGGCAAACTTCTCCACAGTGGGGTTGTCCTAGTTGGTTTGTTTACACTTCTTTTGGGAAGTTGGTCTGGGCGCTTGGAATGTGGCGATCCCCTTATTGGTGGCTGCCCGTGTACACACACACACACACAGAGAGAGAGTCAATGTGTTCCTTTTTTTATTAAACTTTATATTACTCTAAAGTCTTATCTTAATTTATCCATTCCAAGACTTGACTTTTAGTTGAAATATCAATTACAATTCAGTTATACTCACACACATTCAATCATCTTGGTATAATTTTATTTAATTAAATTTACTTTACCTTGATTCCCTTTACTCTTTGTGACGCCTCAGTCTAGTTTCCTGTGTATCTCTTAACTCTGTTTACGCGGTTTAACACAAGTTTTAAGATTATTTTCTCAAATGCTGCGAGATCTCCTTCTTGGTCTAATTTTATTTGAAACTGTAAAGTATAATTGCTATATATCAGTATACTATTATTACGGGTAATATTTTTCCTGTTAAGTGGTGCTTTACCTTTGGAAATTATTGAATGCAAATAAATTAACCACTTTATACCGACAACAGCTGAGAGTTCGCTCAGACTGAAGCACCACTGTTGACATATTTGAAATAATCCACGTGATTATTCCTGTCGTCTGCTGCCAAACATCATTTCCTGAGCTTAGTTATTAGGCAACTCTGATTATAGTAATACCCTTATGCACGACAATACCACCGTTACCTCCAGGGTTCTCAGGCAGAGGGATATATATGATAATGTTTATTGGTAGACACTGGGTGGTGGGAGGCGGGGCAGTAGTGAGTAATGGTTTCAGCACGTAAGATGTGGAGGCGCTGCAGTGGTAGTTACAGCAGCTATAACTGCGACATAAACCAAGGGGCTGCTGCTGGAAGGAGAGACGCGAGAGCTCCAACCATTTCATCTGATAATTGGATTGGTGTATGTAATTTATGCACACTAACGCACACCCTCTGACGCGCACCACTGATTCTGAGTTTTTTGTGGCATTGAAGACAAAGAGAAAATGAGAAACAGGACGACAGAGAAACACAGACAGAGACAGACAAAGAGATAGTGAAAGAGGGAGAATAATCCGTCAGTCGGGGAGATCTCACCATACATTTATAAATAACACTTTGTATTAATAAAATCGACACACTTTTCACCACATATAAACTATTAATTTATCATAACAATTCGTCTTACAAATACTAACATTCACACGGTACAGACATAACATATTTATACCACATGAACGTTAATATATGGAACGCGAATTGCAATAATAATGTATGAGTTTAAATGTACGGACTATCCTTTTATTTTTACAATGCAAACTCGTTATTTACAATATGTTGATGTTTCTCATAATACGTAATGAATAAACATACCACACGAGCATCAGTACACCATCACACCTGCCATCACTGGACCACGAAGGAGCAAAACTTTCCTTAATTTTTTTTTCATCTCATAAATTAATTCTAAACACCACAATTTTCTCCATCAAAAATACTGTCGAGAATATGGGCCTTTTCTTGCACGACGAAGGCTTTTAGAAATGGCAATGTTACTACTATAGAGAGCAGTAGTTGTGTCTGAAGCGGCTAAATGATTATTATTAAACTTCAAGGAATTTTCATATCGTCAGCAGGTACTAGGAGTTCCTCGTGGTGTATCTGTCATAACTATGTACTTCATCTAAGTTTAATATTCCCTCCGTCTCCCTCCTTATCTTCTTCTTCCCTTCATTTTCTCTCTCTTCGTCACCCTCATATTCAACTTCATCCTCTCCCTCATCCTCACCTCCATTTTCTCCCTCTCTTTCAATATTTTTATCCGGACCTTCATCATCATCCTCACCCTCACCTTCCTCACCTTCCTCCCCATCTCCCTCACCTTCACCACCTTCCTCATCCTTGCCTCCATCTTCACTTTCGTCTTCTTCCTCATCCTCACCCTCACCTTCCTCACCTTCCTTGCCCTCACCCTCACCTCCCTCACCTTCCTTGCCCTCACCTTCACCTCCCTCACCTTCCTTGCCCTCACCTTCTCACCTTCCTCACCTTCATGCCTTAGAATATGAACGTAATTATCCACGTCTTCCCTTCGGTATTGTTGGCATAATGTGAAAATTAATAACATTAGTGTAAGAATTTTCGCCATTCAAACACGTCATATCGGAACTGTCTCTCCGTTGTGGTAGGTGCGGTTGAGACTGTGGTGAAGTGTGGTGGTAGCTGTCTCATCCGCCTGTGGTTATGTGTGGCAGAGATTGGAGAAATGTGTATAGAGACTAGAGAAGTGTGGTAGAGAGTGGAGAGAGAAGGAAGAAGAGAGAGAGAGAGAGAGAGGGGGGGAAAACATGAGGGTGATACAAATGGATAAGAGAGAGAGAGAAAAAAAAGGATTAGAGAAGGAAGGAATGAGAGAAAGAAGAGAGGAAATGAAAGGGAAAATAAGAGGAAGAAAACAGAAAAGTGCACAGAAATAGATATAAAACAGCAAGAATAAAAGAAAGAATGCATAAAAATATAGAAAAAAAAGAAAGAATGAGGAAGAGAAAGTGAGAAAATATAAGAAAGAGTCAAAGAAAGAAAACCCGATATCTATATAGTGGGAAAGAGCTCGGGAACAGACTATATATGTGTGTGTATGTGTATATGTGTGTGTGTTGTGAAAGTAACAGAATGAAAACTTTGGTCGTAAGTTGTGTGAAGTGAGAGGCAGGGAGACAGTGGTATTTTTGTCCCTCCCAACTTTGACCATTCATATCTCGTGGTAGTCCCGCCTCTCGGCTCTACCACACTCGCTACTTGTCACCACTACTTCTTCAGATTTCTCTCCTTAATCCCTCCTTCCCTCCTCGCCTCCTTCCCTTCCTGCTGCAGCCTCTCTCTCTAGTTTTCTTTCCTTTGTTATTCTTTCTTTTCCTTTAGGTTTATTGCATTTTTCTCACCTCTAAATTTTCTTTTATACTTTCAAACATATTCTTATTTTTTCTCTATTTCTCATTTTCGTTTTAAACTTATTAATTTTATCATCTTATTTTCTTTTCATATCCTTTTATTTTTTTCTTGTTCCAACACTATTATTATGCATGTATAGCAAACACCACTATACTATGCAATAACCCTCCCTAGAGATGGTAGTTTAACATTGGTCAGAGAGGAGGACACATCTCTCTCTCTCTCTCTCTCTCTCTCTCTCTCTCTCTCTCTCTCTCTCTCTCTCTTACGGTAGATCATAACTAATTGCATAACGTAAACAACTAAATATTGTACGTATATAAAAGTCTATAGTAAAGTCATACCACAAATGAAATACAAACACTCAACAAATATGTTTCAACAAAATCCCTGCCACTTAAAAGAATTTACAAACACTTACTTTCTTCATGAATCGCCAGAGTCAATAATATTCAAGTGTTTATTATTATGACCAAAATATTCCCACCTTCTTTTCTTTTCATAACAGCATCATATTTTTATTTTTATTGTCTTCTCGTTTTCTTTTGAGTCATTTTTATTTTACTCTTCTTTCATTTTTTTTTTCAAACTCATTTATATTATTTTCCCCTCACCTCCCAGTTTATTTTCTTAAACTTAGAGATAAATGTTTTCCTCGCATCGTTTTCTTTCCATATATAAAATTTTTCCTCTTCTCTTGTTTTCTTTTCATATTCTCAGACATATTCCTATCCTCCTTACAACAACTTTGATGGCTCTTAAGTTCGCTCATAATCTCACGTGTATGCTGGTTCTTATTGGAGTCATATCAATGATTCAGAGTTAGTAAAATACTGTGGTTGTTGTTTTTTTTGCATCTTATTTGTGTACAGAAAACATATTTTGCTTCTGTTTTTTTTTAATCAATGGCATAATAACTTTGGACTTCTCATTTCTAGCGTTTAGAATTTTGTTTTTGAGGGAAGGGGAGGCGGGTGGGGGATGGTGGGGGGGGGGGGTACGTGTGTTTATTTCCACAGCTTCCAAAAACAGTATCATGGCAGCCTTGAAGCCTTGATGTATCCCTTAAGTGTTTATATTGCCAATAAACTCGTGTCTATTGACCATTACCTCGTGCTTACGTCGTTATTTTACCCTTTTGGCGAGGTATTACTTTTTTATATAGACTATAAATGCCAGTGCGAGCAAGTTAACAGTGCCTGGCTTTCCCCTTCTACCTGATTATGGAACTTGGGTTAAGACAGATGTTTCCTCGTCTTCCCTCTGCCATGGATCTGTCATAATTCACTCTCACTTGTATAGTGTTAAACAGTCTCCTGAATCTATTATACACATTCTAATAAATTAAATATTTATTAATCAAAAGTAATATTAGGGTGTTCATAGGATTTCTTTTAAATAATAACACATGGAAATATATACACGCTTACTTTTACTTCCTCATAAGAAGGAAAGAATGTTGAAATGATCTCTCGGTGTTGGTCTGTTGTTGTTTCTGCTGTTACTCTCTGTGTGTTCTTATTCGTGTTATTTTTACCCCCAGGATACGTCTCTTACAGTATCCGCTCTATACAATGCTCATCCATCCATGGGTTCAAATGCTTTTTCATCTGCCTGTCATATATTTGTTATCTAGCAGATCCTTGTGAGGTCAGAGGAGGATTTCGTCCTCTGAGATAATGTATTTTCCTTCTGTGGTTTATCTTTATACCCTCATGTTGTCCAGAGTTAAGACAAACACAACACAACGGGATAAGAGTTCATCTAAAATAACTCCCATCTGATATTTGGGAAAAGACTGTTCTCTCGACGTACTAGTAAAGTCGATGAACTACAAAATATTACGAACTTAAATGATATATGAGAATTAAACACATAAGAAATGTTTTTTACTTTCCTCCTCATCAAGTTAATTCCTTTTCCAGTTAATAGCTATTACCTTAGACTACCAATGTGTTTTCCTTATTTTTTTCCTTTTACTGCCCCTCTCTCCCTGTTCTTCTCATTCTCTTCTTTTATTTCCCTGTCTCTTCTTTCCCTTTCTGCATCGTGTTCCCCCTCCTACCTTCACAGTCCCCTCCGTGATGTTATTGTGCATGTCTTTTCTCTCCTGTTTTACCCATACCGTCGTTTATACATCTGAATTTCTGATACATATCGCAGTATGGTACAACCCTCTCCTGTAAAGTGTATTTCTTTGTCCTCTATGTCTGATTGTCTGTTTCTCTTATTCACTCGTGGAGGAAAATTTTCACTATCTGGTTAAAGCTTTCACTGATAGAACAAAAAAATCACTGCTTCATTATCATTGATGAACGAAAATATCCCGACTCACTCATTCACTGACGGAGAAAAAAATACCACTGACTGACTCGCTCACTCAATGACAGAGAAAAAATCTATCTACGCTGTTTGTTTACTATTCAAATTATTTATAAACTTTTGCTCGTTAGTTTTAATTCATATGTTCATCACTTTAATCGGTTTATAAGGGTAGTTCCCCGTGTCTTAATACAGTGGGAAATAGTCAGTGTTTACTAAGCCAACTAGACAATAGTCTAGTCAACCATTTAGCCACTAAATCACCAAGCCAGCTACTAAATCACTAAGCCAAAAATCGCTAAGCCAGGCACTAAATACAAAGCCGGTCACTAAGCCAGCTCTGAGATTGTAAACCCGGCCTCAAGGAAAATAAACCCATCAGTAAATAATTAAACCAGCCTGTAAAAGATATACTCGCTTCTAACGATTTAAATCACCCTTCAAACACACTAAACCAGACTCTAGAAACCTAAACCAACTTAGAGAATCCTAAACCAGCCTTTAGAAACCTAAACCACCCAAGAGAAACCTAAACCAGCCTTTAGAAACCTAAACCAACCACTAGAAACCTAAATTAGCATCTTGAAACCAAAACCAACCTCTTGAAACCTAAACCAGCGTCTAGAAAACTAAACCAACCTCTAAGAAAATAAACCAGTCAGTGAAAAAAAGAAACTAGCCTCTAAAGAAACTAAAACAGCATTAAAAAATTAAACCAACCCTTAAAAGAATAAACCAACCTTGTGAGGCACTACATCATCCTTTAAGCCACTAAGCCACGGTAAGAGTTGGTCATGGCAGGTGTGTGTGTGTGTGTGTGTGTGTGTGTGTGTTTTGAGAGCTACCTGTATAGTCCATTCAACCAGCTGGTGGTCGGCCACCTGTACGCGCAGCAAAAGTCAAAGGTCGAAGTTTCTCACACCATCAATATTGTGTTTACATTTTGTCCTAATATTCTGACGTAAAAAATAATCAACGTTCATATAGTTTATGTAGTTTTTTTTTCTAAATAGTATACCATCGCTTAAAGGTTATATTTTATGAGTAATTCTAATATGTTGGAGTTGTGTAGGGAAATTGTTGTTGTAGTTACAGTGAAAGCGATGCCACAACACTGTATTATTATAGAGAAGCATCACTTATCTGAAGCCTTTGTTTATCTATAGGAGTGAACCATTGGCTTCACCTTGCTGTTGTTCTTGCTGATTCTCTAGTGATTACTGTTACTATTTTTCTGTTGCTGTTGTAGTTGTTGTTGAGGCTTTATGTCGTTGGTTCTTCTTGCTATAACACCTGCAGCGTCTTCGTCAGATTACTCAGTAAGTGGAGAATTGCACAGTACTAAAGGGACTACAGGTGATTAGGTTTTGTTTGGAGCACAAGGCTTGGCGAGGATGATTTCTCGAGGGTTAGGAAGATCTTGGATTAGCGAGGGACTGCGTTGTTGATTAGTTTGTGAGGAGAGAAGATATACAAGGGATTTTATTGTGTTCGTTAAGATAACTCATATCATACCTGGTTCTCATATCTTCTCCTCTGTGAAAGGTATTATGGAGGACACAGAGGCAGAGGCTCCATTATCACTTCCGTTAGAACCCTGAGACCGACTGGGTGATTAGAGAACCTGAGAACGACTTGAGAAGGAGGAGGGTTTCTTTTCGTTATGTTTGATATGAAAGATGAGAAGAATAAATCCGTGAAGAAGATGAGGTTTAACAGGAAGAATGAGATTTGCCAGAATGTTTCTTCCATCTGGAGAAGAAAACTGCCATCAGCTGAGGGGGCCAGATAGGTGGACCATCATCAAAGGAAGAAAAAAAAAACATTACATCTTTGGATAACAAATTCATGACTTCGATAATCTTGAGAATTTTTTACGGGCGTTTGACATCATCGATCTTCGCCAAATTATTTCGGGTGTTTGCCGAAAGATAATGTAAGACGATAACTTATAGTAGTGTTATAATACCTAAATAAAATATTGTGAGTGTAACGAGATTCCCTCCAAGACGCTTGAAAACCGGCTCCCATTCTTCCTCCTCCCCCTCCTTCTCCTCCTCCTCCTCCTACTCCTCCTCCTCCTACTCCTCCTCCTTCTTCACCTGCGCACCTCACCTAACTCTCCCTCCTGACCCTCACTTCCACAACACCTCCCTCACCACCTCTTCTTCCCTCTCTAACGATTAACAGTAAAACCTGTAAATATAGAACTTATTCATAGCCAAATCTATGTCATCACTTAATATATTTTACGATAGAACAGGATGATTTTAAACACATAAATACATACATACATACATACATACATACATACATACATACATACATACATACTATATCAATGCAGTAATAACGATAATTTAGTTGGATGAGACTCAGAATAACAGCACTCTATATCCTGGCAACACACTATCTGTCCAAGGTCTGAACTACTCACCTCGGCTCACTCGTAGAAGGTAGAGAGATACATAGGAGAGATACATAGATACATGATGAATTAGCAAGTAAGATCTAGTTTAGAGTGGTGTGAGAGATGATGTACACTCCTCTCTGTCAAGTCTTCTCTCCCCCCATACCATCTTCCCTCACTAGTCTCCTCCTTCCCTCACCAGTTTCCCTCGCCAGCCTCTTCTCTCCCTGCACAACCTCATTGACTCGACAATGGATAAGGAGTGTGAATGGAGAGAGAGAGAGAGAGAGAGAGAGAGAGAGAGAGAGGATAAGGACGTGGGAGAGAAAGAAAGGGCTGGGTAACTAATGAGAGAGTTAACACAAGCTGTGAAACTCTAAACCAAGGCATAAATTCACTCCTCTTGAATATGTACCATTCTCCTAGATTTCCTTCCCATCCCTATCCTAACCTTCCACTCCTGCGTAAGGTAGGCGAGCGGACAGGGACACGCATCTCCAGCCTGTACGCTAAGTGGCAGGACCTGTCATATCAGTAAAGCATACAACATTGGTGAGATGTCTGGCGGGGGGAGGAGGAAGGCCTTCGTGTCATGTTCAAGACTAATTTGTTCCAGGTTTCCTACTTAACATTACTCCGGGAACAACCAGAGGACAGAGATATGTTGTACGAAAAACCACATCCAGTAGAAGATTCAACTTAAGCCAATTTTCATCTCTGTCTTACACTGATATGTTCACACAGTATAGAGACGTTGAAGAGGCCAAAATCTGCTGACCATCTGAATCTGCTGACCTACTAATGGCTTCAGTAGATCCATTAATAAATTTGAATGTCCTAACAGATCTGGACCTAAGAAATGAGCGTAGAAAGTCACATTTTTATCCTTGTCTCAACCTTATGTTGTTACGGTTGGGTTCATTGTGTTCTTTAGTCATATTGTGAATCTATCTTGAGGAAGAATTTGTGACACATTTTTAGACAACGATAATGCTGTTCCCTCGAAATTGTTCTGGTGGACTGTCATCACACCACCCTGTAAGCACGTCCTTGTCAAGTAACTGTATTATGGTCTATACAGGTCAATTGACTTCACTGATGTCCCCCAACAATCTTCAATATACTGTACATACACAATTAATGCCTCTACAGAATAGTGTTTTGTGGTTATAGTTGTCACTGTTCCTTATGTGATGTTGCATATTTTAAATCTGTCTATCTTTTTTATTTTTTTTACTTCGCACACACTACATTTCCTTCTTCCCTTCTCTCTGTTTCTCCCCTCTCCCTTTCTTTCTCTTCCTCTTTTATTAATTCATCTCTTACCTTCCTCAATCTCACCATTATTACTCTCCAATATCCCTTTAGTTACTGTTCCCTTTCCCTCTCTCAACACACTACCTCTTTAACCAACCACTCCCTATTTCACCACATGCTCTCTCTCTCTCTCTCTCTCTCTCTCTCTCTCTCTCTCTCTCTCTCTGTCATCACATTTTGTCATAGAACACTCACCAATTCCTAGTATAGCCATATAAAAAAAATAAGCATTCGAATAATAAAATATCAATTTGGGCGGCAGTCGGTAAGGTAAATCGTCCCGCTGGTTGATGTAAATAACACCCAACAGTTAATTATACCGTGATGACCCGCCCTGATAGTTGACACCTGGTGGATAACAATGTATTTACGAGTAGGTATTGCTTGTTATCACCAATTAATCTCCAAAAAATACAGTAAGCACATGAAATATAATGTTTTTGTTTTCGTTTTCGTTTTTTTTTTTTAGACGGAACGGACGAATAGTTTACCGTGTTGATAAAAAATAGTGAGGTGTAAAGGAGAATTCAGGCTGTTTGAGTCTACATCATAAGCTCCTCTCTTCTAATCAGGATATATACGATGCTAAGTAAGGATAAGTGTGAAGTAGCGATAATTTCTGAATGTTTTAATGTCTTTTTTTATGGAAATTTAAATTGGTCTGTATACTGTAACGATCATGTATATAATTATAATAGAAAGTGTACATGCAGAGAATCATTATTAGTTTTACCTAATTAACGTTTATTAACCAATTTAATTTATGTATAGTTTGGTTAGGTTATAGAAGAAAACTAACGACGTCTTACAGAGATATTATTCACCGTATATGAATAAATTTATGTTACATCATAGCAATATAGCAGAAAAATTACCCTTATTTAGCAAAAAAATATAAAGTCAGTTGCATGTTAAGGCTTAATATAACAACTATTCCTATTTAGGTTATGTATAAAAACGGTTTGGTTCCCAGATAATTTTTTTTCATAACACAGTGTAGAAGTGAGGGATTTTTTTATTGTGCATATTCAACTATATAACGCTTAACTTCCATTTGTTTTCCACGGATTTTTCTCATCTGACGACCTAAAAAGATTTGGAGTCATTTAAATTTGTATGACCAACTTAAATAAAATATAAAATATATTCGACCTTTTGTACAGTACATCACCTTCATGTTAAACCTGTGAATATAGCTCATGCTTTTTTTAAACCCTGTTCTGACGACCACCAATTTTTACTAATCAATTATTTTCCAAACCCCATCAGATGTCAAATAAATTCGTGGGAAAATGAAAGTTTTGGTTGATGCAGAATTAATTTAATTTTTGGCGGTAATAAAATTATTCAGCGATTACCCCTAATTACCCCTAAATTATTCCTGATTATATATATATATATATATATATATATATATATATATATATATATATATATATATATATATATATATATATATATATATATATACACATCGATCGATAAAACTACATAGGAAAAGGGAAACAATGGAGCACCTTAGCTTTCATCTTTATTCAAGACATCTTCAGAGGCGACTGAGAGAGGCTTATATACAAAGGGTGACCTTACATAACATCAGGTCAGGTCAAAAACATGGGATCCACTAATCTACACACCACCTTCACCGCACTGAACCCCGGAACCTCCTTATAATCAGTGACAGCACTTCTGCGCTAGCGAGGCTCAAATTATCCTCCCCTCCTCCCCTGCCGCCCAACACACCCTAGCTGCCGTCGCCGGGCTAAAACAAACTGATGACATCCGTGTCAAGTTTATTTGGAACCGTCACGTATAGGAATAACTGCCTGTGACACTGTTGATCGTCTTGCCAAAGAAGCGACACAAGAAGAAGATATTGAAGCCACCCTCACCCTCTCCCTGAAACAAAGGGGTAGTGCCACAGGACTCCACTATGACGCTGTAACCGGTGACGACAACCGCCACTACAAAGAGTATCAATCCCTGACTCGATCTCAACAGATTATGTACATGAGACTGCGCCTAGGGTGCAGGTACCTATGGGAGCACATTGACAACCCTGAGCCTGGCTGCACTGTTTGTAAGCTTCATGGTCAACCCTCTCTCACTACATTCTCACTTGCCCTATGACCTCCTCCTACAAGTCCCCAGCCGTTACCAACACCTCTTCCCTCCCTGACCAGATATCCCTCCTCCTAGAGCCAGGCCTGGCACTTGACATTATTAGGGACCTGCCACGCTTTGTCGTAAACAGATGAAATGTACCGGAAATTTTCCCCCCACACACTCATCATTCTGTCACTTTATGTAACTTGCTGACAAAACCCATGGCCCTTCAGGCTTTTATGCCCTTAATGCATGAGTCATGAAGGCGAGCATGAACGACGCATGCTTCCCAGATGGGCGCTGTAAACGCTTTTGCGCTTCACCTTGCACAGGATGTAAGGGGGTGCCCAATAAACTTGCCCCCTTGCGGGGCAAATTCAAAAACTCTACCCTACATCTACCTCAGATGCTTTCAACCATTTTTAACCTTGGGCCACCGACAAACAAGCTTATATAGCATATTATTAGTTTTGTACTGACCATCACTAAGGTTTATAGAATTCATTTTCCTAATCAGACTTGCTTCAACCAGAAGTCCTTCTGTGACACATGTTGCTTTAAACACTTCTATACTGTTTTCTCAATCTATGGGATGATTATTGTTTCTTATATGAACGAAAAGTGCACTACTTTCAGATACTGTTCTAATATTATACTTGTGTGGTTTTATTCTAAATTGTAATACTTTCCCAGTCTGACCTAAGGTGCTAGTGATTCCCTTATACTGTTTGGTTTTACCGCGATTTATCTTGCCCACGTTTTCATTGGGGATCTACATGATATATATATATATATATATATATATATATATATATATATATATATATATATATATATATATATATATATATATATATATATATATATATATATGTGTGTGTGTGTGTGTGTGTGGTAAGGTGGTAAGAGAGGACAATACCTACCCAGAATTCAGGGAAAATACTGTAATCCCAGTATTCCGTGAACGATCCTTATTCTCCTCTCTGGGCGAATGGTATCCAAAAATCACCCATATATAAATACCTCATGTGTATGTTTTTAGTTGTTCTTTAATAACATATGGTAGGCATGTATAACACCTTATGCCAACATTGAACACAGCCAACACTGTTTTGTTCAACATGTATTATTCAACAGCTTTGTTATTAAAAATCCAAGCGCCAAAAAAATAAACATGATCATTTTTTGTTCGCACTAATTCGCTTTATTGGGGGAAAATGAGTTAATCTGCTCGCACGAGGACATATGTACTCTAGCAAAATCCTGTTTGGAATACTTGATATCTTGGTAAACAACCCCGGGATACGAGCCTAAAATGTTGCCACGGTAAAATGAGGCCGTCCCTTTTTTGACAAAAAGTTGAAGGAAAAATTACAGCATAAAGGGTTTTGGTCGACTCATTTACCAACTCAGAAAGAAAATATCTTATATCACTCTCCCAGTTGAAGGAGAAGACAGCGTGAATCCATTTTATGTGTTTCAATGGTAATTATGTATGTGTGTGTGTATGTATATGTGTGTGTCTGTTTTAATGCATGTGTATGTGCATGTGTTTGTGTCGGGAGTTTAATATGTTTGTGTTGTAGTAATATCATCCTTTCTTTTGTGTAGAGTATGTGTGGTGGTACAGTTATTAGTTTATGTAGTGGTACAGTTGTTAGTTTATGTGATGGTACAGTTGTTAGTGTCCTCATTAAGTATGGGTGTTGGAGGGAAGGTGAGGCAAGACGAAGATAATTATACCATACAATAGAATGAACCTGCAGGTAAGGGGTAAGGAATGACCGTCCGGTGAAATGCATGTAAGAATTAAAGTGTGTTGGGAATACCAGGCGGTGTTGCTCGCTCGCGTGTGTTATCACTGATTTTCTGGCACGAACTTTTGAACGTTTCTGTGGCTGGAGAATTTGAGACCTTTTGTAGCCACTGGGTGAGCTTATGTTAATATGATACTGAGTGTGAAGTAGTAAACAGGACTAGATACATTAAAACATTCACGACTTCCACAGCAACATATTTATAGCATTTCTTTAACACAAACAAACATTAAAAATATAAGGCAAAACAATTATTACAAAAATTAAAAAAAAAATATTATGCATAAAATGATGTATTTAATCACCTGACACCAATAGCTGCCCTGAAAACGTGTAAACTGGCCATTAGGGATCATTAATGTATCGAAATGGTTGAGTAATTGTCTGATGTTGTGTTAGTGAGGAGAGTAATATTTTGCTTTTATTAAAATAGAAAATGTTTAATTTGATCTCTACTATCGAGTCATAACACTGTTGTACTATGTTTTTGTTTGAATGTTGATCTCACTGTATGACTGCTGTTTTTGCTTCGAAGTTTCCCTGTTTTTTAGTAATTAATGAAAAGATTCTTCACTTAAATAGCTCTATGTTTGACTGACTGACTATACTCTTGGTTGTTTATATATGTTAGGTTAGGTTAGGTCAGGTCAGGTCAGGTCAGGTCAGGTTAGGTTAGGTTATAGAAAAAGGAGAAGACCCATGTGAGGTTAAAAGTATCAGAGAGGCCAAAATAATGGAAAGTTAACAAAGGAGCTGAAGACAGATATGTCAATATCTCTGTACAGTTATTTTATGAGTTCTTTCACACAGATTCTACAAGTGACAACAGCACCCAATAGTCAGGTTTACACACACACACACACACACATACACATATGCACAAACACACACACACATCTAAAAAACAAAACAAACACACGCAAACAGAGATACAAAACAAAACACAAACGATAAGTATAAGTTAGGTAAATTTGAGATATTATTCGTTAGTGTGTACACGTTTCTGTCACAACACATCATTGTATCTACATGGAACACAAACACAAACTGAAAATGCAAAACAGAAAGATATTTTTACCTGAAAATTACATGGAATTATCTAATATTATTGTTGTGTTTCATTTATATTTGTTTACTTTATGTGGACGTGTATTATTATTATTATTATTATTATTTATAGTCAAATTAATTTCCCAGTACAGTAATTTGTCACATAATTCCTTCGTGGATAAAAATTTGGCATTGACGTCATAATGAAGTCAAAGGGACCATAAAAATCATTGATGACAGTAAAAAACAAAACAAAATATTTACAACAAATTTCATTGCATAATTGTAATCGTGGAAAATGGTACACAAAAACTGTCGAGACATAATACCAACAATTAATAATATTTATATACCAGTTGTACCAGAGTTTGGCCACCATGTTTAATGCCTCGTTGGTTCTTGATCATAAACATATCACCACATGGCCAAAATACCTCATCAGTACAAACTATATGTACTGTATATTAGTAGAGCCCTGACCCACCTGTTACTGTGTTGAGTTGCTCTTCTTGTTGTCTTTGTCTGTAATAAACGGATGTTATTTTATATCTCTTTGGTAATATCGAGGCGTATTGGGTTTCTCAGGGGATAAATGCGATGTCGGTACTCTCTCTCTCTCTCTCTCTCTCTCTCTCTCTCTCTCTCTCTCTCTCACCCAGCCAAGAGAAATATATTACCGTCACCCCCTTAAGCTATTACTCTCTCTAATGATCAAAGTTTTGATGACCACCTGTGAACCTTCATCAAATATCAAGAGGACGTCATAGTGAGGCTCCTGATATTACCTTTTTAATCATAACACGACTCTTGATATTACTATTTTATATTGTGTTCTTTTTTTTATTCATAGCAAAGCCTTGATATTAGTTTAGTATCAAAGTAAAGCACTAGGTAACGCTTTAAAATCCTATGAAGGCTATTTAATACTACTTTATAATTAAAACGTGATTTAATACTACTTTATAGCCATGCTCAGATTAGTAATGCTATTTTCAATCATGTTAAGGCCTTTAATATTACCTTATAGTACAAAATAATAGGAAAAAATCAACACATCATTGGGCCCGTCAAGGCTGTTTGTTGCTCAAGAAGGAAGGCGAAAGGAAAAGAAACATTAGATGAGCAGGGTAATGATTCAATCACAGCAGAGCAAACAGTGTGAGACCATCAAATGAGCTATATAGATGTAAAATTCCGTTATATCGACGATCCGTTAGCTGTAAAACCCCCATCTAACGGATTATATGGCGAGAGAAGTCCGTTATATGGAGGTTTCACTTTATACAGTCTTGGAAGAATGGCAAAGGCCGCCCGTAAACGTTTGGAGGGGTGGGCCGTGGTCGCCAACCCTAAAAACTGATAATAGCAACGTGAATATCTGATCCGAAACAAAAGTAACACCAAATGTTGAATAATTACCTGGTACATATTTTTCAACCTTCTATAAAGATATATGCATCGATGGTAACTTTGCAATTCACTAAAATTATCCTCATCTTAAGCCGACATATTGAATATTTCAGTTAACTTTTCCTAATAATTCATTTAAGTCTTCCTCTAGCGCTTCCAGGTAAAAGTTATCAGACTCACGAGTATTATTGACCTTTATCTTATTGAAGGTATAGGCAGAAAATCCTTGTCGTTAATGATAATAATAATTCTTTGATGAACAGTTTTTTATTATTTATTAGCGGTGATGGTGGCAATATTACTGATGTTTTCTATAGTAAAGTTGCTTTCAAAAAACTGGTTCAAATTTTCACCATCTCCTTCACCAACTTTCAAACTATGCATTCATGTCGAAAAGTCTTTGTGGAGGTGGCATTATGTATCTCTAATACATACTTTTATCCTCTTCACCACTGATCGGCTCGTTAGCCGCTTGGGCGATCGGTCACGTCTCTGTTACTTTTCTCTTTCTTTTATCCTCTTCACCAAATGATCGGCTCGTTAGCCACTTGGGCGATCGGTCACGTCTCTGTTACGCACTGTTGGCAAGTACTGGGCATGCACCGGCTCCTGAATATACCTGAACCTGCTCCAATGTTGGTCAAGTCTGGTCTTGAAAGAGCTCACACTCGGTGCCGTCACAACATTTTCTAGTAGATTGCTCCAAGAGTTCACAACTCTCACTCCAAAAAAGTTTGCCCTCACAGTTTTCTGGACTTACGGCTTCTTCAATCATGAGTTGTGACCCCGTGTGGGGCGAGCGTCCGCCAGCTCCAAGTAAGGACACTCGACTGAGTAGTGCCCTTTGAGATGCTTATACACCTCAGTTAGGTCGCCCCTTGCCCGTCTGTAGTGTAAGCTATGGAACTTCAGGCGCTCCAGTCTTTCAGGGTAATTGAGGTGCCGAAGAGCAGGCACCAATCTAGTGGCCCTCCTTTGAACATTTTCAACCAACTGACAGTCCTTAGCATATCTCGGGGACCAGACGGGGTGACAGTATTCCAGATGTGGAAGCACTTCACTCTTGAAGATCGTTACGAGGGACGGACCGTCTAGATATCTAAACGACCTTGTTATAAGACCCAATAATTTATTTGCCTGATTTACCTTCTTCTCGCAATGGCCCGAGAATTTCAGCTCATTGTCAACATACACACCTAGGTCCTTCTCACATTCAGTCTCAAATAGTGCAGTTTCTTCATCCGTTGGGACTTATGATACGCCTCCTTACCGTTGGTACGCCCCAGGTGCAGGCCCGGATTATCCATTAGGCACAGTAGGCACAGTGCCTAGGGCCTACGAGATTTTGGGGGCCTACGAAAAATAAAACGAGAACTTTTCTTCCCCTTTTTCTACAGGTTACTATTAAATTGATACTGAGGTACTTTTTTTCCATTTATTTATTACTTAATCCTATTAGTGTCCACCAGCTAGCTGTGCTTTTTGTAAACAAAACTATTTCTGTACTGTACAAGAACAGCTGAGCTAACCCATTTTCTTTTACTCAATTCATGGCAAACATCACTGAATCTTATTCTTTCGACATCACATTTTATAATTAGGTACTAGCTTGTGTTATTAGTGAATATGCTGTCAAATGGGGCCCCATATCTTGGAGGTGCCTAAGGCCTACGAAAGTCTTAACCCGGCACTGCCCAGGTGCATCATCTTACACTTCGTGACATTGAATCTCAGCAGTCATTTCTTCGACCATTCTTGGAGCTCACAGAGATCCTTCTGGAGCTCTTCACAGGTACGGTTGATGATTTCGTGCCATTAATCACCACACACACACTGCTTTCGGTCATGTAGAAAGTCTTCTATCCACGCTAGGACGTAAGTATTTTAATTGTACTTTAGGTTTTGTAATAAGCCTTTGTTGAGAAGTCTGTATTATTAATTTCATTATAATTTGTGTTTTATACCTATATCGATTTTTGTTTTAAGTCTTTTGTGTTCACCGTGTTTAAAATCATGTTAGAACTTTCTATAAGTTTTCCAGCGAGATGTATTGCCTTCGCAATTATAGTCATAACAATAAAATGTACCAGAAAATTTACTAGAACCATGAACACTGTTAGCTACAGAAAAATCGTTTTTCTTTTATGGTTTTTCTTTCTTTTACCTTATACTCCCTGCGTTGTGTTCCCCCCCCAACGTGTGTGATCTCATCT
This sequence comes from Homarus americanus, assembly GCF_018991925.1. Classification (NCBI taxonomy): domain Eukaryota; kingdom Metazoa; phylum Arthropoda; class Malacostraca; order Decapoda; family Nephropidae; genus Homarus; species Homarus americanus. Next base: position 2,948,602 of record NW_024739542.1, on the reverse strand, counting down.
AACTGGTCCGTCTAGAGGAGTTAACGGGTGAACTGAATTATGCCAGTAGTGACGTCACGACAAACCCTCTTCTTCAACCTTGTAACCCTGTAGATTTCATACTGTAAAAAAAAAATAATAAAAATACAAAACCCTCGATCAAACGTTTAAAAAACACCTTACGTAGACACTGTATACTCATTATTCAACTCAAAAATACACTGACGCTAGTATAACTACAGGAGCTCTCTTATTCTACCATAAAGAAACAAAAAAATTACCCTACGGAACTTGGAGAATTCTCATCCTGGTATATAAAAGATGTTATTAAATCATTTTCGGGTGACGGGTGAGGGACATTATCTACGTGACAGATATCACCAGTGTGGCGGATATTACATTGTTATTTTACCATTGTGAGGGCGATTGTCATTGTGAGGAATATTATTACTCTTATAAATATTATTGCCGTGAAGGATATTACCATTGTATTACATTAGCATCATACCGGATATTGTCGTTGTAATGGATGTCAGATACTCGATATTATGTTAGTGGTGAGTCTTATTACTTTGATGGTGAATATTTTAATGGAAATCTATAATTTTATTCTCATGAATATTATCATTGAGGTGGAAATCAATATTTTGGTTGATATTACATTTTGTCAGATATTATAATATACCTTTGTGATGTGTAATCATTAGGGTGAATATTAAGATTGCGATGGATATTAAAATCATAAAAGATAATATTATTATTCCCGCCAGGGCCATCACCTGCACCAATATACAGAGATGAGCTCATCTCATTTACATCAAGGTTTTTCTTCGGTAATATCATCACTGTGCTTGCCAGCGCTAAAGAACAAAGCCAGCGAGTGGTGGCAGGAGCCGGGCGGGCCTAATAACTGGAAGGATGTTGGTTGTCCTAGGGAAGGTTGGTTGTCCTAGGGAAGGTTGGTTGTCCTAGGGAAGGTTGGTTGTCCTAGGGAAGGTTGGTTGTCCTAGGGAAGGCTGGTTATCCTAGGGAGGGTTGGTTGTCCTCGGGAAGGTTGGTTGTCCTAGGGAGGGTTGGTTGTCCTTGGGAAGGTTAGTTGTCCTAGGGAAGGTTGGTAATGAATATAAGGTACCTTGATTAGACACAAACTTAAATTAAATAACACGATTGAGTCTGTATAATCTGTTGCTTCGTTCCTGAAATATGTTATATCTCCTCTGACGGCCGATGTCTCTTCACAAGGAATGTAAATATGAAAATGAGGCTTCTTTACCTACAGCTAACCGATTACTCGATAACGAAGTCAATAAACAGAGGAAAAGTCAACAGTAAGGTGGAAATTTATTCTCACCAGGGAAAATTAGCACAAAGAGATGGTCTGCCACTGATTAATATAGCTTGTGAGGATATTGTATTATTTAAATTACAATTGATGTGTGCACCAGGTGAGTTGCAAGTAAGATGGCCACCTGACTACCTGTTATTGAGTAGCTTTGGGAATTAAGGTGCTAACTTTTATTCAGAAAAAGACACAGACAGACAGACAGGTTCAATAAAATCACCTTGCAAGCTTTTAATTGGTTCAGCATGTACTGTATGTAGACAATACAGATATATATTATAGTCTACATAGAGGTAGGCAATTTACAATATATTTAGACAGTGCGGGTATACAAACAGTGGCAATCAGTAAGTTGCTGCTGCTGCTGCTGCTGCTGTTATAACACCGCTGTTCATTATACTAAGACAAGGTCCTTTAGTACCCGTCACTGCGCTGGGCCAATCAGCGCTGAGCATCAATGTTCATGAGTTGGCGGTGATAGCTACCGTTTTATCCAACACTAATTAAGAGTCCAAAATACTGGCATTTCTATCACCAAGTCCAACATCAAAATCCTGGTCTTTTTATCATCGTCCAACATCAAAATCCCGGTCTTGTTATCATCAAGTCCAACATCAAAATCATGGCTCGTCCAATGCTTATACTGGTTCAAGATAAAGGTTAAAACCCCTACTACCAGATGTCTCACTAGTCCAGTATCACTTAATTAAGAAGTAACAGAGACGTGAGTAAATGGTATATAATGAACGACTCTACTATACTTCTTAGAGACCTAGACAAATATACAGACACCCTGATGTGCATGCAGTTCTGAACTTCATAACGAGGGCAGGAAGACGTCTGATTGGTGGACGAACGTGATCTCTGACTGCAGGAATTCGACCAAGCCAATTTGGTGCACATCAAAGACTGCTTACTCGGCCCAGGGTCACGCGAGGCTCCCTAATGGTAAGGCTTTGATCTCCGGGGTTTTCCTGTTCCCTCTTTGGTCTTGACTTGGTCTACTGGATCAAGATAGTGTCTGAGGAGTTTAATAATTGTTAAGAAGTGTTTGAGTTACCTGGAGTTAGTCTTGGCCTTTACTGTGATGGAACTCTCTAACTCCTCCTAGTTTCATGTTTACCTTCTTCCTTCGTGTGTGTGTTTTCATCAATCATTTTAAAATACAATATTTCGAGTAAATAACAATGGATTTTAACCTAACTTAGGAACAAAGTCATCTTCCCCAAAACCAAAGAATAGAATTACCAAATTTTTCAAAGGTTCTTCTTTTGGCCTCCATATTTGATTTACTTTATCATATGTATTCCACGAGTTTTTTGTATTGGGTGATTTTTTAAAATAAAATCCTACAGTAATCTTAACGTGAAAGAAATTAAAGTTACCAATAATCCTTTGTATATATATATATATATATATATATATATATATATATATATATATATATATATATATATATATATATATATATATATATATATATATATATATATAAAGTATACAAAATAAAAAACGACTTGAGTTATTGCAGTACCGATTGAAGAAATATGGCCCAATTCTTTTACTTTCTTTCTTCGTCTGCGATCAGTCAACCCAACATCTGCCTTACGTGAACTTATTGATGAGTGTCTTGTGGAAAAGAAGAGTTTCCTTTTCTCAATAACATCTTCACGCAACCAATGACCAGTTCTTGATCCACCTTATTTAAAAAAACAATTCCATAGCTAACTGAAAGCACTGTTTATAAATTAGTATTGATATATTTTCTTTACAGTGGCAATTAATATCTACAGATACTGTACTATAGAAGATCTGTAGTAGTAAAATTTTGGGATAGAGCCGTCACTATTATCAATGTAGGGGTCCGAATTTACCTAATTTACTTAATGTCCACCACAAATGGAGGTGGCTAAGGCTGGGTAAATAGGCCAGTGACCTGTGTTGGCATCCCACAGTGTTCTTTATAGTCTTGTCAAGGCCTGCTTTCGGGCCCAGTACTATTCTTGCTCCAATGGCTTATGCTAGGACAGTTCTAGAAAAGAAAAAAACTCTAATTTTCGGTATATTGAGGATCATAAAATTTAGTATGAAGATATTTTCCATATATGTTAACTTAACAAAGCTTAATAATGATGTTTCAAAGTGTATATCGATAACTCTAAGACAAATTGTCCTGGTGCATAGATACTTGACTGTAAGGAAAAATGGCATAGGATTGACCTGTCTTGTGGACTGAGTTGTCTCTAGTCCTATATGGTCACAGAGAAGTCAAACTCGTAATCTTCTTCAAGAAAGTATTAATTCACCCAGCAGTTTCTAAACTTCGTGTAAGAAAGTGTTGGTACAGTTCTTCCTTATTTTAGCTTCACAATGAATAAACTTTTAGAAAAACTTTGACAAAACACCCACCTTTTCCTGATCTATTTCTATCAACTATGTTACGAGGAAAACGGGTAGCTTTTCTGGTGCACAGAGGTAAAGCTAAAATACCAATCAATAGTCGTTTAATTTCTGAAGCAATGAATTGAACTAAACGATTTGATAGAATTTTTCAATTTGTACAATGTGACAAACCACAGTGAATCCCAGTCTACGACGATGAAAAGATTCTAACCAATTTTTGCTTTATTTTGCTTCCTTGGTGTTTAATGAGATAAATTGCAATTTTACCTTGCACCTTTTATGCTAAAGACTTTGTATTGACAAGCTTTTAAAATACTTTTTACCAACTTCTTCAATTTCACAAATATTATGAGTATGGTGACCTTATTCATTTCCTCACCCCGGACAGGTAGTCCCTGATGACACTCTCTAACTAGAAATATAAAATGTGTTAAAATAAACATTTTCGATGGTTTAAGGTTAAACATGGAGTCAAACAAGGATGCGTGCAAATTTCAATATTAATGACATTATAATCTTACGAGAAATTGTGAGTATCGTTGAAGGAACTACAATTAAGGAAAGGATTATCAAATATTAATTATCCAAATGATACTTACTCGTATTTTAGTGTGAGGAGGCATTACAGAAATCTGTTCAATAGATGGAATAAAAAAAGGCAAAGAATGTGGGCTTGGAAGCACTAGCGGTTTCTAAATAAAAGAATGACTTTCCAGCAAAAGTTATGGTATATAACACAAAAGGTAAAAACGTATATATATTTAGGAAATATCATCATTTGTTAAATCAGAAATTAAAACAAGAGTAGATAAGGTGCTCTAACCACGAAAGAAAACGTTAGTACTAACACCAAAAATTAACCGATAACTTTTCCACAGTGTTGCCAGATTAGCCATTTTTTTATAGATTTAGCTTATTTTGCTACATCTAGCCAGAAAATATTACATCTAGCCGATAGCCGAAAACCCACAAGGTTTGGCTATTTTCTGGACTTTTTTTTTAATTAAATGTTCTTGTGAATCTGTTAATTTCTCTTCATTTCAGTTTTGAAGTTATTGAATACTCTAACTCTAAAGTTATTGAAAACACATTTTGGTATCGCAAAATCGTGCTATACATCAGAAATTTTACATGCCATGTACAGTGATGAATTCAACCTTGCCTACATGCCCATTTTGAAGTCTGTTTCAAGTAATGTTCAAAGAGTGAACAAGATATTTGAATCTAATGACTGTGATCCCACAAAGTTATTGGACGATCTGAAATGCTGGTGGAATAGTGATAATAACCTTCTCATCGACACCGCATAGAGATCCCTTCACCTGCAACTTTGAGGAGTATCTAGAACCAAAACTGTATTTTGGTTACGAAACTGAGAAAATGTTATCAGAATTGCAAGTGAATTTGTCTGTGGAACGAGAGCAAAATTTTCGGGAATGATACTCTAAATTTTTTGTCTCATCAAGTAACTTCAACAGAGATTCCCCGATAATGTACGAGTATTGAAAACAATGTCACTGTTAAGTGTCTCAAATGCTTTCCGTGTAGTAAAAAAAACTCCATTGCCCCTCTTATAGAATCTTTGGGTGTTAGTGCAGAAGACATTACAAAAACTGAACTCCAGTGGGCAAATATTACACTAGTAAAATGGTGTGAAACCCAAGACACGGTAAAATTTTGGGCTGAAGTCCGCAGGTACAAATATGCTTCAAACTTGAATCATTACCTAGAATTGTCATCAGCTGCATTAACTATCTATCATAACTTTGCCACACCCCAATGCAGAAATCGAAAGTGTTTTGTCAAATAAACTTGGTTAAGAGCAAGCTAAGGAATAAAATGAAAACAGACAACATTAATGCATTACTTCACATTCACTATGGCCTTAAAAGGATGCCAGAAACTTGTGTAACATATGAATTTCCAAATGATGTTCTTGACTTTGTAACCTCAAGTCATAAGTATGAGCAGTCAAGCAAAAATGCATCAGACAAGCCTTCAACATCGTCCACTGATGAAAATGAAGATGACGATGACGTGCTAAACATTATATATTAAAAGATGTGACTAACTAAAAGGTAAGAAAAAAGCTAGTGTGGAAAACATTCATTAAAATAAGTAGTTCCCTCAATTTCTATTTACATATGTATGCACTGAAGAGTTAGCCATATTTCTAGCCATATTTTTTCAGTGTAGCCAGTTTCTAGCCATTTTTAACGCTTGGTATAGCAGATTTTGCTGGGAGTCATCTGGCAACACTGCTTTCCCAGCTGAGCAGACAGGACTAGACTGAAATAGTAAACAAACCTTACTTGAAGCCTTCATATAATTGTACATACAATTAAAGGAGAACAAGAACATAACTACGTAAAAAGTGTTCCTTAAAGAAAAATATGAAACAAATATTTATTGAGAGACAGTGACGCGAGAAGGAAATATAGATGTTGAACACATGGAAAAGACCCGACCCGAAGATTAACATGAGGAAAATACTTTGAAGGCAGCTGTGTCTTATGAGTAAAATGATATTAAGAAATATTTATAAATCTTACAGTGTTGGGAGAGTGAGGTCAATCTGGTGGACCACAGGAGTTCCCGGACGTACAAGACCATGTGACAACACAAATAGTAAGAACTGTACCTTGTTACTTTACTCACCACAAGGTTAAAGGCAGATTATCTGATGGAATAATTTTAGAATTAGCCATTAACTTCATTGGTTTATATACAGTAGAAATTGGTCCCTGTTGGAGTTCTAGATATATGTGTGTACTTTATAAATATGTGGATCTACATGAAATATATATATATATATATATATATATATATATATATATATATATATATATATATATATATATATATATATATATATATCCTGGTGGTCTAGAGGTAGCGTTCCCCGGTCACAGTCGTGGGCCGTGGGATCGAATCCTGGCAGCATATAAGTCTACCCTATTATTTTCAGGTTAAAAGTTTGAATTAGGCCTATTCTTGGCATATAAGTCTATTGCAGAACTTCCATAGTCCTTCGATAGTCGCGTATCACAGTCAGGTTATTTGGCGACTTTGTGATACGCGACCATCAAAGGACGTTACATCAGATACTCAAAGGGATGTTGCCTGGGTCACTGGCTGTACTAATCTCTCGTTTTTGGAGGTCCACTAATCCTATGTGAGTGAATTCAGTTTTGAATATAAGCTCGTACTTCGTTTCATAGTTCCAGTACCGTTTTAGCTCTTGTCAAGTTCAGTACTTGTAGTGCAATGTTTGTGTGACGGAATAACTTACAAGGATATCCCCGTTAGCCGGAACAATTGGTAACGGAAAAATGTTCTCGGAAGTTTCAGAAATTGCCCATTACACCATCTCTCGAACCAGGAATAATATCCCTCATCCCCGGAATTTTCAGGGGAAACCGAAAATTTTTCTCGGAATTTCCAGAAAATGCGCATGATTTTCATCTCTCAAAAACGGGAAAAAAATCCCCGTAATTTTCAGAAATTTTCTTGATATTGGGAAAATTTTCTCAGAATTTTCCAGAAAATGTGCCCATCAGACAATCGTTCCCAAAGCCGTAATTTTCCGAAAAATTCCGGTTAGGTATGGTTAGGTAAGGTCCGTTCATTTTATCTCCAGTAGCTGCTCAATTATTCCTCTGTGGAAGCAGTGGTGTGTATGAAACACACTTCAGTAGAAAATTGCCTAAAGAATATCATGAAATTTAATAAGAAAGTTGTCAAAAATATTTTATTAGCACCATTACAAATGGGAAACCCATTGCTGTTATTGACACAACCTGCGTCGAAAGACTGCGAGTGAGTGAGATTTCCGACCATGGCCAAGAGTACCAGAGGGTTAAGTAATTTTTTTCTATTTTCTTGTAATTCTAAATGTTAATCATGCACCATTGGTTAGAATTGATTGAACTCAGATTGAATACATTTTCCAACATTTCCAGCACCAAGATTAAGATGCTCACATCAGTGTTGCCATAAAACAACTGTTACTCCAGCATCACAAGCCTTCAAAACAAGAAATTGTTTAAAAATTGACAAGCTGCCCACAAGCACTCCATTTTGCACAATTACACAGGATGCATCACTGCTTAATAAAGCCAAGTCATCTTGTGATAGGTAAGATAGCACTGGCAGCCTTTTGTTATTGACAATTTATAATGTAACTGTTATCTGATATTTGGGAGCAATAACTATATGTTAGTCCTTGAACAAAGCCTTGCACTGATTTCAGAATAAGCTCAGTCATTTATGATCAGGGTTTGATCCTAGCTCCCTTCAAGCAACTATGTCACCACAAAGGTGCACTGAATATGGGGGTTGGGTAAATGGATGGAAGGGGTGATAACTCACCCTTGCCTATATAAATGGGGAATGGAAAGATATTCTACATCCCATTTCCCTATTAAGTAGCCTGTATTACAAGGGTTTTGGGCTTTGCTAGAAAACAAGATTTCTGCCTCAATCCCTCTATTGTCTTAGTGGTGATATTTAGCCTTAGAATCTTAAAGTAAATTTGTTTGTCTTAGTTTCCCATTTTCCTTGTTCCCAGTTTACTGTAGATTTAAGTAATTGACTGCTTAAAACAGAAATCTCATTATTACTAATACTGTACAATACCTGTATCTGCAAAATTAATTATGAAATAGAGAATTACAGAATTAATTTAACTGCAGAGTTTACTCATTGTTGAATCAGTAAATAGTACAGAGATAATTTTGCCCATTGTCTAGAAGTTGGAATCTTGAAACAGAACATATAGAATTTTTTTTTTAATTAATATATAAGGTACTATGTAGGAGTTAGCCATTTACATGAATGAGTACCTGTACTGTATCATCACTTTATGTTTCTTATATTTCTTCATTTTTCAGTGATGACAAGATTAAGGGTGTAGATGATGAAGTGATCCTTGTAGTTAGTGAGGAATCATCCCTAGAAGAAGGAGAATTCTTTGACAACCCCTACCATCAAGATAGAAAGATTCAATGGAAAGATGTTGGAAAAAAAGTGAGATTGTTGTATATTTATCTTTGTACTGTATTATAATGGATTTTATTGGCTTTTTAAAATTAAGATGTTAATGTGTCATTGAGACCAGAAATCTTCAATATCTTTTCATCTCTAAATTTTTAAAGTGCCCCCAAATTTTCAGAAATCCAGGTGGGTTGGGGAGATATATGTACAGGATATCCACTGAAGAATCGTATCTATGATGCTGACAATGGTGTATATATATTTCATATACAGATAACATATACTGGACGTTCTCATTACATGTGAGGGTTGCATTCTAAAAAAAAGTGTGCATAATACAAAATTGCATAAAAGGATTTCTGTACCATTTTACAACTATTTAAACCAGGCTTTTATGACATTTGATGTGTTTATGGCACAACTGTACAGTAGGGTCGCATAGTACGTGTATCCCTAGCATGCAAACCCACTTGTACATGTCTGACCTTCTGAACCACCCCTACACTTGGGTCTCTCTCTCTCGCACAAGCATCTCTCACTAGCTCTGTGTTTATCACTTGTCTGTGTTCGTTTGATAAAAAAAAAAAGAATCATTGCAATACTCTAAAGTGGCTTAGAAATGAAGAAAATATAAAATAAAACTATAAAGAATGAAGAGCATGGGTGTATATGTGTGGGTAGTGAATGTATGTATCGAGACAGTGAGCTGTAACTACAGCCAGCCACACTCTCCTTCCCCCTATGTGATGTCATGTCATACACACAGCGCAAACCTATCCACCAATCACATCCGTCATTACTCAACCAATACCCCTTCATTCATGAATAGTGATACTACAACTGTGACGTTGCCATTTGAATACATGGGTTACCACAGGGTGTGTCGGAACACATTTCTGCAGCAATACAGTACCAATCCTATCAAAAGAACAAGAGTCATAGTATTCATTTCAAAACCCATCGGACCCAGAGATAAAGATACATAATGTAGTTTTTTGTCGACTCTACAATAATATTTACGTAATACCTGTACACTATACGACACCATAATACATCACTCGCATTAGCTGAGTAGTGACCAAGATGCTATGGTGTCGAGAGGTTCATTGTGACTGACTCAGAACATATTCATATATACTCAATTGCATAAGCCTGAATTTTTCTCACAGGTAAGCAAGTTTTGGCAGAAAAGAGGTTCTCACAGAAGGGTGAATTTGCATGTGTTGAACATGTCTGTAATGAGAACACCTAGTAAATACTTAATAAATACTTGTACATAATACAGCTGTGATTTTCATAATTACTTTACCATGGAGCCTGTTGTTTCTGTGCTCACTGGATGTGTTGTGTGTTGGTGTGGGTGATGGCTGGTTACATGCTCTGACTGGGGTGTTCTGCATGTAAATAGTGTATACATATAATATTACCTGTAGAACACATACTAGAACACACATGATTTGTATGACTTTTGTGGATACCCGGCCTGTAAATACAATAATTCATCTTTTGCTGAGGAAGGAAGCTGGAGACCTGTTTTAATCCTCCTAATGTTGCTGATAAGAATTTGTGTTTCATGGCTACACTGTTAGTTCATGATGGAACTGGAGAAGACTTTCTATGTTCAGTAGATCATACTGGATAATATTCTTCTCATACCTGACTTAGGATTAAACTCAGGGTCACACTGGTGAGAAGCTAGCACCCTGCCACTGTACCACCAACATATATTCTTAAAGCAGGATTTCAGGAATCAGAACTCGAGTGATATTTAATTCAATCCTTACTCCTTTGATTTTTCATTTTGTCATAGAAGAAATTAATGTATTTGTTATTTTTCCAGGTGAATGTTGGCGAGTCTGTTATATGTGAATTGAATCGCCTGTTTCAAATAAATCGCAGTGAAGCTCTCCGCATGGTTCGTCCCAGCAAATTTCTCCTGGTGTCAGATGGTGCTATTCTGAAGACTCTGTACTTCCTTAAAGATCATAATATCTCTTCTCAACAAGTCCAACGAATACCGTGGATAATTCTACAATCTGTAGGTATGTCAATTTACTAGACACCTTTTTCAGTTTCTTAAATATGAATTTTCAAGGAAAGGTTTTCACTTCTTAGGTAGGTTTAATAATATTTCTACTCATACAAATGTAATTTGCTTTTATTTTTAGCCTAAGCCTGTGTAGAAAAACTCTTGTATATGCCTACTGGAGGCTTGGGGCAGGAACCTAGAAGAGCACTAGCATCACAGTAGCTGGGGCTTACTTTGAAGATTAGCTTTCTTCCCCACAACAACCTTATCCCTTCAAAAGAAGAAATTAAGAAGTCACAACTACCCAAAGGCCTATGAGTTGTGATTATCACACAGTTCATGCTTAACTCATTTTACACCACCTCAATTCCAGCTGCCACTCTTAATGTGGTGGTTCTTGTTTATTGACTCCCTAGTCTATGGAACAAGTAAATGATGGTAAATTATTACTGTATATGGCAAGAAACTAATGAGGTGGTAGTGGGTGTTGTGAGTTGGAGCCATTTGCAAACCCCAGCCTATGCAATGTACTGTATACACAAACCACATTCCAACTTTTGGTACATTACATTCTAGGGTTATGTGGGACTCACCCTGTGCTATGAAGTGGACTGGTGGCATGGCTAGATGTAAATAATTTCATACATTGCATCACCCCAACTTTTGACTGGGGATTGGGTTAGCCAGGCTTGTAAATTGAATGCACTTTCCTCTCTTTTGTTGTGTGGAACAGGGTGATCCCTATATGAATGGGTCTTGGCAAATGGATGCTCTGAGTTAGGTTTATGTTATGGGATTAAGGGGGTGCACAAAAAAGTTAAATTTTTCCTTAAATCTGATCATTCTTCTACATTTGTGACCTCTTGGTAGAGGCTACACATGTACTGAATAAGTGACACCAAAACTGTTCCCAGTAAGGCACATGAAAGGATTTTAAGGGGTTTTACTTTGTATCATTGCTCTGTCACATAACAAGTGATTAGCTGATTTTACTTAAAATTTGGTGTTACATAGTGTAACAGGCAATTGTTTATTGTAGTAGGCCCATAAGAGAAACAAAATTCAACTTAGGCTCAAGGGCAGATCCAGTGGGGTCCTGTTGGTTTGGACCCCACCTTTTCACTAGAAAATTCCAGTACTTTTTCTTTAAAGCAGTAATGTACTCAGTCATTTTTGTACAGTACAAAGTATTTACTATTGACTTCAGAATATCTCCTAATATCAAGTGCACATGGCTTCAAAATGGCCTCAAAATGCCCATGATATTGGGCAGATTTAAAAAATTGGGGGTAAGGGCTTACAGTGCCCCCCCAAAACCCCCCAGTTGGGTGGGCTCGCTGTGCTCACCATGTTTCCCCACCCACAACTTCTTGGACCCCCCACCCCCCCTTTTTTTTTTATTCCTAGATCTGCCCTTGATTCTATAAGAATTCAAGTATCCTTCAATAAAAACACAGAAACAAATATTAACATAGCAGATAAATAGACATCAACAAAATGAAACAAAACAGGTACAATAACATCAAAACAAAGTTGAAAGATATGCAGTACATACCTATGTATACTTGGCCCGTCAAGCATACAAAGTCAAGAGAACCATCTGAGAAAGTACAGCTGAGGGTTTGTGGGTACTGGAAAATGGGAAATCTAAACAAGAAGATAAAGTAGTGGGATGAGAGGCTAACTGTACTCATTAGGGGGATAAGAAGAACATATGAACATCATTTATGAGAAAGGAGTGACAAAAAGGGGAAGGAAATTAAGAGATGTTGAAACAATGTAAAAGAAAGATCAGGGTTAAGGTTGTCACAGGGTTTTAAGATTTCAGTTCAGTGAACGTGGTCTTCAACCCATTTGCAAGTTTGCGATTTGCAATTTCGACGATTCGCGGAAAGTAGATGATGGCTATGGTGGCCAGCTTGCAAGCCTTTTCCCGCAGCACAACGAGTCACCCCATGCAGCATCTCTTGTGTTGTACTCTCAAAACTTTAGTGTTTCTGTGTGCAATGGCCCCTAAAAGACTGCCGAGTTTCAGTGCGAGTGATGCTAGTGGAGTGAAGTGTAAAAAGCAGAAGTCCGTAATGATGTTGACAAAGAAAGTTTTATTATTAGATAAGTTAAAAGAGGGGATGAGTGCTGCCACAGCTGATCAGTTGTTTGGTATAGATATACAGTAGTGCACTAAGGTAGTATAAGTTGCTATTCACGGTTTTGCCAATTCATGCCATTTCTTGGAACCTATCCCTTGTGAATGGCAACGGTCTACTGTACTTATTATCTTTATGAGTTTATAATTTTTGAATTATTTTACAGATGATCTCCAGAAAAAATTCTTGAAGCTAACTGAGCCATATTTATTTCAAAACTGCTCCGAAGGCTTAGGATTCTGCCATTTTACATTAAAAAAGATAGCAAGCTACCAGAAACTTTTTATGTTAGAGGCTGCAGATTATCCTGATCATCTTAACCGTATCCATTACTTGGCTGACAAACTAAAGGTGAGTTGCAGTGAAAATAGCATAAACCTTTTCATTTGTAACTGAAAACTTTTTTAGAACATTTGGATTCTTACAAGTAACTTATAAAGACAGACCACTGCCAGAAGCATTGTTAAAGTTTATTGGAAAGTGGAAAACTGGTAAAAATTGAAAGTAGGACTATGTCAAGAATATGTAATGTTGCTATGGATGTTCAATATTTTTATAGATAGGGTAGTGAAAGAGGTGAAGAAGGTGTAGTGGAGAAGGGTGCAGCTTTGATTGTTAGTGATAAGTCAGGTGAATTGGCTACTTTTGGCAGATGACACTGTTCAAGTGGGTGATGCAGAGGAAAGGTTGGAAACTTAAAAAAAATGGTTTAGTAAGAGTGTCTAGAAAGAGAGAGTTGATGGTAAATAATATTAAAGTGATGAAAGTAAAGCATGAAGACAGGGAAATAAGACTGTTAATTTGAGTGGATCTAGAAAAAAGAAAAAGATTTTCAAATATTTGGGAGTGATGGGTGTCAGTAAATGGAACAATGGATGACAAATGGAATCTCACAGAAACAGAGCGAAAGTAATTTATAAATGCAATAAGAATATATAAGTAGAGCGAACAGTGTCCAAGGAAACAAGATAGGAGAGTGTATGAAAGTAGGTGTGCCAACATTGCTGTAAGGAGGTGAAGCATGGGTTCTGGATGCATAAGTAAGAAACATGTACAAGATGTCAGAAATGAAGTGCTTGAGAGTCATAAAAGTGAGGAATACAATGTAGAAAATAAAAAAAAATACAGTAGAACCTCGTTATTTCAAACTAAAGTGACGGAAATGGGGGTTTGAAATACCAGATACTGTATTTCAAAATAGGAGTGGATTTTAATTCAGGGTATTGTATAAATTCACAATACATTCCTAGTACAGTAATGAAATATTTTACATTAATCCTCCATCTCTGCTTAAGATATGTTCTTAAAATTACTGATTATAGAAAAAATAATAATTTATATATATAGTGTCCATAGATACAGTAATACAGTATCTCTGTTCATCAGATTCCCCGTTAGCCGGAACTCTCCAATACCCGGAATTGAAATTGGCTCATAATTTTTTCAGAAAAAATTACCTCATTCACGGGTCTGTGAACAAGTTTTCAAGGTTGAAAATCAGGTACATTTTCTGAGAAAATTGTGGAAAATCTATCCCCCCATTTTTTTTCAGGGTCTGGGAGCAAATTCCAAGGATGAAATAATGCGTCATTGTGGAAAATTCTAAGAAAATCCGGACACTCTCCAATTTTGTATTTCCGGATCTGGGAGCAAACTCAGAGGATGAATTAAAATTTTGACTGCAGAAACATTTCCCATTACCCAGACATATTCTGGGATGTGGGATTTTTCAGGGTTTGAGAGAATCATCTCGTTTCCCAGAATTCTCTTGTTCCCAATTATTCCGGCTAATGGGGATATCACTATACTGTACACTACAGTACAGTATATGTATAATTGCTGATTAAAATTTTTTTTTATTTACTTGAGTTTAAACTCATTATTATTTAATTGCTTACTTTTAAATGATCTCAGGTTCCAGTTGAGCAACTCACTGAGAGGGTCATCAAGCCTAAACATGTCCTCACCATGGAAATGAAGCGGCTGGAACACATGCTTAACATCCTTCATGGTAAGGAAATTAATCATGTTATGGGAGAGATTGAAAAACTTAATGAGAAGTTACTGTGTAGAGTTTATTAATATTGTTAACCCTACAGGACTCCACTTCATTGCCTTTGTATAGGCTGTGCATTGCCATTTTTTTTTTTTGCAGGAATGTATGTGTCTATTATTACAGTTTATTACAGAAACCCATATTGTATAGACTTAGTCATCCTCTCATCAGATTCTAAGATAAGAAAAGGCAAATCAAATCTTACACGCTGGAAGTGTTGGGCTCTTTCTGCCACATTGGATTCATTCTCACCTATTTTCATTAGAAATTTTCTCCTCATGTTAGCAATGCCTACAGCTGATGGTTCCTTAAAACCTGCTGGTAAAGACATATGTTAACCAGCTCTATTATAGTGGTACACATTTATAGGAACCGAAACACAGCTTCTTGAATGTACAGTATATATAGTGACAAGTGGACTGTAAAGGCTAAATTTACCATAATGAAGACATTAGTTGAGCGTTTATTGTAAGCTTTCATACAAACAACAGGACTTTGTCATTTGTGCATTTGCCCTTCACAGATTTGCTGTCTGACAATGACTTTATTGAGATAAAGTTCATGAACTGTGGAACATGTGCTCATCTATTTGTGGGCTGACACGAGAGATATTGATATTATAGTATATTACTGAGCTTCAACAACTAGGGTCTTTAAGTGCATTTCTGAGTTAGTAAATGCACTGGTCATCAACAGATAAAAATGAAGAGACTTACGTTTCTATGGCTCCCCTGAAGCAAAACTTTGGTGGAAGAATGTGGGTACTGTTTTCTCCCAAACTATGCATGTCCAACATTCCATAAGGTTATATTGTCATGGTCACAATATCACAGTTAGTAAGTTCAACACTTAATTATTCATATTATGCTCCACCGTTCACAAAACATGCGTGAAACTAAGGAGTTACCCCTAGAGAGAGGCGTATTTTCCCTAGAGAGAGGTAACATCCGTTTTCTCGTAAACAATCACTCTTCAAAGTAAATTTAAATTTAAGAGATAACGTGTATGAGAAGCCATAAGTCAGATATGCCTACAGTGAGATAAAGCATTCAAGGTGTATTGAGTATATGTGAAGGCATCATATATCTTTATGTGTAGAGTACCACCAATTTCCTGTGTAATTTGTGATGGAATTCCCAACAGTCCAGTAAAGAATGTCAGACATATTCATGAAAGTTCTAACAACATGATACTGGAATGTGATGAAGTAAAAGGTGGAGTCACTAGACAGGAAAAGTTGAGTGAATTGTGTAGAAAACAACTGTGGCCCCATTTATACAAAGATATGCATAAAATGTTAAGAAAAGTGATTTTAGCTCATGATCCCTTGTTTGCTTTAGGACCCCACAAAATAGGGTCAGTTGGTGGTCCGCCTGCTAACTTTCAACTTGCCAATCACAATCCTCTCAGGAAACCACAATATCAACACCCAGAGAAAGTTGAAGATGTAATTAAAGGTATAATTGTAGACATGAGAGATCGGAACATTATTGAGCCATCAACTGCCGCATGGTTATCCCCTATTGTTCTGGTATATGCTTAGACTTTCGAGCTGTCAATAAGCACTTGAAAATCGACATACAACCTTTGCCACGAATTGATGAATTAGTAGAGAAAGCTGTGGGAAATGAGTATTAGGCCATACAGGTATTAGATTTGAAGGATGCACACTTTCAGGTAATTGTTAACAACAGTAGCCAAGACCTAACTACCTTTAGTGAGGAGTATAATCTATGGAAGTTTACATATCTACCTTTTAGGTTTTCAGCCAGTCCTGCCATTTTTACTAGAAAAGTAAACAGAATATAAGCTTCATTAGCAGTTGAAGACTGGATACTGAACTGTCTTGGTGTAATAATGTGGGCTAATGATTTCTCAACCTTGTTGGAAAGACTAGTCAGTGTGTTTGATAGATTTGTGGAAATGGGTATTAAATTAAATCTTATCTAAATGTAAATTTGGCCATAAGCAAGTTAAATTATTAGGATATGTAGTTTCAGAGAGAGGCATTGAGCCTGACCCAAAAATTGTCCAAGCTATGACTGAGTGTAAACCCCCAACTAATGTTTAGCAAGTCCGCCAGTTTTTGGGTATGTGTGGATTTTACCGTAAACATGTTCCCAATTTTGCCAAAGTAGCTAATCCCATCACTGAGTTAACAAAACAAAATGTTGATTTTATGTGGACCACTGAGTGTCAAGAAGCATTTGAGAAGTTAAAGCAACCACTAGCTTTATATCCAGTCCTCGTCAAGGCAGATAAATATAAACCCTTTGAATTGCATAGTGATGCCAGCAATTTTTGTGTGGGCGCTTCCCTTAACCAGTTACAAGAAGATGGCTCCTTGCAACCTGTGGGTATTTTTCTAGAAAGTTAAAGCCTGCAGAAACTTGTTGTTCCACCACCGATAAGGAAGCATTAGGCATTGTGTTAGCTTACAGATTTTTCCATCATTTTCTATGGGATACACAGTTTACCATTAAGACAGACCATCAGCCTTTAACATCAGTCTTTAGAAAGAAAACCAAGAGTCAGCGAATGAACCGATGGTTCTTAGAAATGAGATATTATGTTTAAAACATTGAATCCAAACCCGGTAAAGCAAATGTAGTAGCAGATGCCTTAAGTCGACCAGTCAGAGCCTTGAGAAAAGTTATTCAGGATCAGTTTCCCAGATTAGAAGGTTTCACACAGGTTGAATTTAGTTTAGAACAACAGAAAGAACCAAGGTGGCAAAAGTTAAAACAGTATTTAGAAGGCAGTAAACTACCACAACATAAGTACCCAAAGGGTGCCATTGATAACTTTGAAGTAGTAAATGGGGTATTGTATCTAGTGAAAGAACAAATTGATAAAGTGTTGCTGTATTGTTTAGTAGTACAGTACCTCAACATTTACATAAAGCAACATTAGAGTTAGTGCATGACAGTGCCAAGACTGGTCATTTAGGATGGTGGAAGGCCATAGCCCGAGTAGAAAGTCTGTTATATTGGCATAACTACCAGAAAGATTGTGTTGACTCTATAGCATCATGTGAGGTGTGGCAGATTCAAGGGGACCAAGGGGCTCACTCAATGATGGCAAGAATTGCAAGTAGTTACCAAACCACTAGAAAAAGAAGTTTCTGTGGACTTGACAGACATGCAAGCTGGGATCAATGATAACCGATATGTATTAACGGTCATCGATCATTATTCAAGGTTTGTTAACTTTTAACATCAGCGCACCAAGAAAACTAAAAAAGTTACCCATGAATTTGAGAAATTCATTAATGTTTTCCGTAGCCCTAAAGGGAACTCTGTCGAGTAACTAACATTAAGACGTATTTTACTTTGCCTTATCACCCCAGAGGTAACAGTATCACTCAGAGAATGCACCAAACCTCTAAGAACATACTATCGAAAATGTGCGAAGATGATCATCGACGTTGGCCAAGGTTCTTGGCCCTACACAGTATGCTTTGAACACCACTGTGCACACCATGACCGGCGTACAACCTCATTTCACATTCTGTTCCAGACACGCACAGAGACAAGTGGGCATTGAGTTACCAATAATAGAAAATGAGAATAGCGAAGGGTTGAGAGAGGTTCACAGGTTGATTACAGAAGCTTCTGAACAAATGTCAAGAGAAATCCGGAACATGGCAAACCAGGATAGAGTCAACCAAGCAGTACAACTAGGGGAAACTGTTTGGGGGAGAAATGGAGTACCTATCCCAGGTACCACTAGGAAATTAAATGCCAAATGGAAGGGCCCATATACAGTAACTGATATCATACGCAATATATAAATAAACCAACCCTACAGATGAGGCCGAGGTAATGAAGCGAGCAGCCGAAAAGGTGAAAGGATGTGTAAATAGAAACATGTTTGTCCATGTAAACGACATCCAGGTTCCACCTAATGTTTCTTTCTCAGAATCAGAGCCTGTTGAGAGACAGAGTGTAAGGGATGATGGGAATACAGTAGCTGCTCCTTCTACCAGATTTCCTGTGAGGAAGAGGAAACCAGTTGTTCGAATGGATCTTTAGAAAGTGATGTGCTTTTAAACTGAAATTTCTTGGTTGTTGATGTGTCTTGGTGAAGTGTATTATCTTGTTGAGTATTTTTCTTTTGGAAATTTGGAGGTGTGGATTAAAAAAAAATTAAGAGGGAGAGAATGTGTTGTCTTGCACCAGTGAGTTGTGGAAAGTACTTGGTAGAGGGATTGTCAAGGTTACAGTAAGGACATAGAGATTGGAAGAATATGTGTACTGTTTACAGTAAAACCCCCATAATTCGTACTCCCCAAATTTGAAATCACTCATAATTTATAATGTTTTGTTCTTACGATATATACTGTATATTACAGTTTTCATAATATTTGGTAAAATTTCTGATTATGAAAGACATTTTCAAATATATGACACACATGTCGCCATGGGATGCGACCGCCCACCTCAGTGTAAACAAGTACTATGCGTGTCAATCGTGTCAGTCATGGTCAGTTCACATTGGTCAGTCATCGAGTGTACTTCGATGGTCTACCATGTACGCTTTTTCCTGCCTGGTTTTCCATCATTGCCCAATGTTTGAGCTTTTATGTCTGATACCCTGAACCAAGCACCTAAATGTTGTACTGTACTTAGAAATGTTAAAGTTTTGATTGATGCAGATAATGTAGAAGTACTGTTGTTTTTTGTTTATCCCTCAGGAAAAGGTGCCCCTATTATTTTGAATTATGGGTTTTTACTGTATACAGGGTAATGGTATTAAACAGACCCTCCCCAGCATGTTGATCATATTCATTGTAACACACATGCTAGTGTATGTTTCATAAGCAATAGCTCATTACTCGTAGGTAGTATGTTACTCTCAGACTTTTATATTAATTTTTTTTTACGAAATAATGGTTAGGATTAGGAATTTTGCTGAACCTTACTGAAATGTAGGTTTCAAAATCATTGCTACATTTCACAGGAGTATTTAAACCCAGCACTTGATATGGACATTTTTAAAGACCAATGTGAATTCTCAAAAATAAATGTACAGTAGAAATCTTTATTTAGCCTGATATAGATATCAGTGATAAGTAAGTTCTTTAATGAGAGTACAGTATGATGATTATCCACAGCATATGGAGTGCAGTCTGAAGACATTGTATCCGACTTATGGGTGTTCTGTCACAATGTTAAAATAGCAGAGGAGAGACTGCAGCAAGCCCGTGAAGTAGGTTGTGAGAGGCCCAAACCATGGATTTGTCACTCGACTCCTGAAGTTTTTGAGAGGTTAGTTGCAAAACAGTTTACTTTGTATGCTCTAAAGTCAGTCTTATAATCCCAAGATGGATGGTGTCGAAACAATTTACTTATGATAGTAATACACTTACAGATGTTCAGGTGGTGGTAGTAGTATGTTACAAGTTTCAAAACATTCTATAAAAATCTGTAGGTGAGTTGCATTTACAAAGAAAGTTTACAGACAGGCAAACAGCATCCTGTCAGTGAAAGGCATATGAAATAGTACTACAGTACATGGCATACTTCTAGTTTGACAGCTAATCATTTAAGGAATCATTAGTCCTTATTTATGTTTCTGATAAGTTTTGCAGAGGGACTAGAAATTACGAGAATTAGTAGGATAATAATTGGAAATAAGGTATCCGTGTCAAGGTATTCATTAAAGGTTGTTAGATCTTCACACCAATTATGATTAACTCTGCATTTATCTCTCAACTATGATTGATTGTACCAAGGAAAAATTAAAATGTGTTAACAATAATAAAATAAGAATACTCTAGTGGCAGCATATTAAGGAGACCATATAAAATATGAATCATGGCTGGTAGAGGTGGGGTCTGGTGTCACTTGGCGACTCAGGCCAACTGGACTTCATGTACACAGGGGTTACACTGGAGGCCGCATCCATCATTGAAGGTGTCAGCACTGTTGAAAAGGTGCTGTAGTGGGCTAGTTGCACACACAAATCCTAGCGAGGTAACACACAATACCAGCTAACTAGGTCACTAGCGGTAGTCCACACAGGTCACCACACTGCAGCAGCTCCGCCACTCCATATATAAAAAGCTGAAGGATTGAACACGTCCTTAGTTTCATACAAACTAAATTATTTACTTGTAACACCAGTTAAGTATGCCACTTATTTGCTAAACACACTATATACATATATATATTTTATTAATCATACTCACAGAGAGGATGAAGAGAGGATGAGTGTCAGTGACGAGGCAGGTCCCGGCTAAATGACGTGGCCTGCCTTGCCGGCCTCTCACAACAGCTCGTGTAAAATGAATCTTTAGTTTCGAAACATGCGAGTTTTGAACTCAAGCAAAATGCGAAATAAGACAGGATAATTCATTCGCAATATTTGTCCCTAAACTCTCTTCTGTCAGCTTCAGCAGCCTCTGAATGTTTGTTTAGCTGTGCTGTGCTAATTTTTAGCCCAAAGCATGCTACTACAGGGTATTGAATGCAAGAAATTTGAAAATTATTTATATTAAAAGTTAATACAAAGTTTTGCCAATTGTTTTCAGTGTATGAATAAATAAAATGAACCCTGGCAGCTTGTCACTAAATCTTATAATCCTGTAAATGTGCACAGCTTAGCAATACTGCATTTGGGTAACATTTATCTATCTATATAAAATAAAGAAGTATGTCTGTTTGTTTGTGTGTCCGCACTAGAATCTCGGAAACTACTTTACTGATCTGTAGTGATGATGGATGGTGTTATATGTAGTGATGATGGATGGTGTTATATGTAGTGATGATGGATGTTGTTATATGTAGTGATGACGGATGTTGTTATATGTAGTGATGATGGGTGGTGTTATATGTAGTGATGATGGATGGTGTTATATGTAGTGATGATGGATGGTGTTATATGTAGTGATGATGGATGATGGGTGGTGTTATATGTAGTGATGATGGATGATGGGTGGTGTTATATGTAGTGATAATTAGACAATAAAATAATAACAGTTTAATGCTAAAAAAAACCATGGTGGAACTTACATACACCGTTAATGAACTATTGATGGAAGAAGTATACGTATTATATTATTTTCAGTGAGTTACTTTTTACTTTACGTACTTAAGTACAGTACTTCTAAAAGTATGGTACCTTGACTATAATAAACCTGATACTGTAGCAAAAGTTGTCCAGTGGCACTAGGATGACTCACCAAGATAAACTTCCATGCACAACATGGCAGTATAGCTGACCACAGTATAATTCACTTGATGATGGAGCAGCCTCACTAATATTTCTTTGAAAGGCAGCAGTACAGTACTAATTTTACTTTCCAGATACTGTGAGCGATATCGGTCTCAGAAAATGCTTTTAGGACAGCACAAGGATGTAGTGAGTTACTTAGCACATAGGCTGGAATGTGAGCCTCATTTTGTGGCAATAAACTTTCAACGTAATCCTGGTCTCAAGCACATCCATGTCAGCAAGTTGAAAAGAAAACTTGATCTTCTATTTTCTGTGGGATTCACACCATATGATGTCAGGTATGTTGTGTATGTGCACCAAGGCTGGAAATAAAGATATGGTATGCCAAAGTTATTGTAAATTTTGTTATGTGTCACCCATTAGACCTGTTTATCAGGTTCAAGTTAAAGCTAAGGATTACATATTAATTTTCAATAGTTAATAACAGTTTAGTATTATAGCTCCACCCTTCTTCCGCTTAATCAACATTTCTACAGGTAATCTATTGACCTTTGTGCTAAGTACAACTATGCCTCTTGAGCTTGGATTAATTGTAGTAGTATCTAGACCAAGGTACAGTCTAGTAGATTCCATGGTATCTAGGGAAAGCCCCAGATCTACCAAGGCAGAATCTTCATACTGTACATACTTAAAATTTATAAATGGAAATGAGATCCTTTCATCTTTACTGGACATTTTCCTTTTTATAAGAAAATCAAAGAAAGAATAATACTGCTGCTTAAGTGAGCTAAACCACACAAACTATATACAGTACACAGCATGTATCGGGAATGATGATACCGTATTGATATATATTCAGTAAAGTTGTCATACAGGTTTACAATTGGATATGCATGTTTATAAAATATGCAGGTATACAGTTCAGCATGAATGTAGACATAGGCCGTAGGAGTATACAGTTTCCTGTGTGTCAAAACAGTGCAGGTAAACAGAAAGGCAACTTGACCAAGGATCGCTTTCCTGCATTGCCCGATTAAATTTTCAAGAAGGAGGGGTACAGTGAGTGCCTACTTAGCATACATTTGATATACAGTATGTATATTTGATGATACGCACATTTTATAAGGGTACCAGTCGTTCAGTGTTACATACGCATGTTTGAAGATACTGCACATATATTGGACCCATAGCTGGTTTTGTTTACAGTGTACAGCATTGTACTGGGTACAGGCATTCACTGATTTCCGTTGTGCCAAACAGTGTCGGTTCGATATATATATAATGTTGTTTAATAATTAGGGAACAATACTCGTATACGTAAACCCTCCATTTTCGCGAACTCTGTATTTTTTAATTCACTTATTCACGAAAACTTATTAGTGACCCTATTTTTTCCGTAAGGTTTTAAATCAGTATTCGTGAATTCACGATTCACGACGATTTCCGAAAATATAACCCTCACGATTACAGGAAGATAAAAGTGTAATTGTTATAGTCTTTAGTGACTTATAGCGGTTTTGAATCTCATACACTCCAGTGTGGAGGTAGGGTCTCCCACCCGAGGGAGGTTGGCGACCCTGCTTTTTTTAAACTTTTTTAAATGAAAAATAATTAATGAAAAAATATGAAAATATCAGGTCAAGATTTACTTTGAATGAAGATTTTTATTTATTTATGATAACAAAAAATTCAAAATATGTACAAGTACACATCAAAATTTATGTTAAATATTGTGGCTAGGTGTCCATCTATTTTCACATCTAACCTAACACTTTCCCTGTCTTTTCTGAACATGACAACATTCATATTGTATACTTTTTTCTCTATTTTAAGTTCCTGTATTCATATATCACCATTCTGTCATTATTAGAGGTAATTCAAGTTTTGAATTGCCTCAAGGTAGAATGAAAATTTGGGAATGTTCTGGGACATACTGTACAGTATCTCAACCTATAACTTGGGTTTCTCTGCGAAATTAAGGTCTGCTTTATGTGTGTGCACTTAACATGCAGGTTTTCAGGGGTGCATCATGTATGTGAAGCAGGTAATGACTATATGATTCACTACTCAAGACTTAATAATCTATTTGATAAAAGCTTCCCATAATTTTGCATATAATTTCTCCAATTTTAGATTCTGCCTGCGTGTGCTACAGTATTCAGAGAAACGAACATTGGGAAGAATCGAGGAGTTGAAGGAGGTAGGTTATTGGCCCTTTCCAATCAGCCTTTTGTACAAGACCCCCATGACATTCAAGAGAGCTGTTGACCAGTACAAGTATGAAAAATGTATGGAAAATGAAGTTGATAAGGAAACCTGATTCAGTTAATAATAAGCACTATACAGTACAGTGATCCCTCGGTTAACGAACGCCTCGGTTAACGAAATTTCGGTTAACAAATTACCTTCCATAAGAATATTCAATTCGGTTAACGAATTCCTTACAAATTTTTCCCAATATGTTTTCGCCTGCTTTCACCTGCTCACCAGCTGTAGTATTAGTCTGCCAATACAGTAATCGGTTTTAGGGCTTAAATTCGTTACCATTTGAGTAAATATCATAAAGGTTGTACTATTCAATAATTTTCCAAGTCTTATATTAAAATTTTTAGTAATTTTAACAATTATTTAACATAATTGAAGTACAGGGAACTAGTTTTTAGCATGCCAAACAACCACTTGACTCACCCAGAATGGAGTCAGTTTGTGTCTCTGCTCAGTGGAGGAAGCATCTTGCTTGAGACTCCCTTGAACATAAACTATTTTTACGTTTTTACAGTGCAATTATTGGTCATTCTGAAATTTATTTTACATATTGACAATATATAATGCAGTGCAGTGTTGATTTAAAGAAAATAATCTTGAATTACACCTAGTGAACTTAAAATTTTATGGGTGAAATGGCGGCATGAAGCATTGGGTGACTTCTCTTCCACCCCCACTGCCTTCTCTTCTCCCTTTTCCTCCACCCCCACTTCTAATTCCCATCATCATCAACCAGGAGCCTTCTACATGCACACCTCAAAGAAAGTGTACTTTACTGCGTTTATTTTTAGTTTGTATGTAATTTTCGGTGAGCTGGAATCAATTACCCAAAATCCCATTGAAACAATGGTTTCGGTTTACGAAATTTTCGGTTAACGAATGACCTTCTGGAACGAATTGTGTTCGTTAACCGAGGGACCACTATATACATTCAAAGTTTATAACCATGTAAAACACAGTAAAGACATCTAAATAAAAAAGATTTTCAATAAAACAGGTCCCTAAAATTTATCAAGGTAGAAATAATTCTGTTTATAATGGGTTACATGATCAGTGCGGAGGCAGTGCCAAAGCTCGCTCAGTTGCAAGAGTCAGAAATGGGTGGAGACAGTTTAAGGATTTACTATCTTTATTAATGGCAAAAGGACCTTCCCTTCATATGAGAGGAGAGAAGTATGCAGTGAAACATCAGCAGTTTAAGAAAATGACATACACAGGCTTGAGTGAGTTGAACTGAGATTTACGATATGGATGTGCAATGTGACACTGAAAGATTAGGAAACCCTGTTAAGAGCTAAGAGAACAGCTGGGTATTGAGAGTATTAGCAAAGTCTTGCATACAGGTAGGCTGGGGTTGTTTGGTCTTGTGGAGAGAATGGAGAAGACCAATTGGGTCAAAAGACTCTAAATATGGAGGAAAGGAGAGTTAAGGGTAGGCCAAAAATGTCATGGGGAGTGGTAAGAAATGACATTAGAAATGAGAACTTGATTAAAGAGGCTGCAATCACATAATTGCAGCTAATCCATGCAATCATGGAAAATGACTGTAAAAATTGATAAGAATTTTGGATTTAAATGATATTTATTTATCAGAAAATTTTAAGTTCTATTTCTTTGTGGCTCATGACATTGAAGCCATTCTATTCATGGTGTTATAAGCTCTAATGTCAATATTTAAGATATCACTTTCATTTTTTTCTTTGTTTAAATGAATTACTGTGAGGGACAACTATCCTTTCTTCAGGACTGGAAAAGAGAGGTTTATCAAAGTACTGTACTGGATTGCTAAGATTAAATAAACTTTTTTAACTTTTAACTTATACCAGACTGCAGGATGTTGCTGACTTTATATGTTCTGTATGCATGGGTAGCCATTTGCCTACAGCAAGGCTGGAAAAACTCATTTTTGGGGATATGTCCCCGGATAGTATTAATGAGTTATGTTACCTGGATGACATGATCAGTGCCATTAGGTTTGCTGAACCCTGCCCATTTTTAAGAGGCAGAAGTGGTTAGAGGAAGTTCAGGGAGTTTGCAGCCTTCAATGATGGCAAGAGAACCTTCCCTCTGCAGGATCCAGTCACATGGGCTTAGTACAGCCACAAGTAGACCAAGCTGAGATGAAATATTGTTTTCCTCACTCACTCATGTCTTTGTGCTTGTGAACATGAGTATACAGTACATACATTTGTCAACTACCTGCTTTCAGATAGTGTTACTTGTGTGTATGTAAAACCAATCCCCAAATATTTGTAATTTTACAGACATAATCGTGTTCATGTTTGTGTTCATTTTTTCTGACTTGTGTCATCTCTACCCCATCTTCTGTAACTCTTGTTATATCAAAATACAGGAAAAATGCAAAAGTTATACTTCTTACCATTATACTGGTCTTATACATCCTACTCTTATACTGGTTATATAGATCAATTAAACACAAATATATTTAGAAGCCAATTTATTGACAAGTTCACAGCAACTTTAACATACCATGTTTTACAAAGTTGTAATTAACACCACCAATTAACACATTGTGGAGGCAATTGTGTCATGATTCATCGACATCAGCATCATTCTGTCATCTTCTACCGATTTTATAAACATAAGTAAATATACATAACACATCAATAAGGTAAGCCCATACCATAAATATTAATTTATTCCTAATACATTACCCAATACCTTTAAAATAACAAAAAACTACCTTTAGTATCATTATATGTAATAATCACATGTTACTGACTAGAATGTATAATTACACTTGTCAAGCTTCAAAACTTCAGGGATTTATTGGTGAGGACACACTAGAGAGGTGACTAACATTAACAATAAATAATAAGTAGATTATAGCCTGCGGTTGTGATTGTGTTAGATAGGTGCATCAGTCAAGGTAAGACATTAATCAAATCAAATACGTACTGTATTATTAAAATTTATAAGGGAATTTTTTTTTACTTTTCATGTGATATACAACTATTAGGTGTGAGGTAAATGTCGAGAATCGTCGTGACTGTACAATAGTAAGAAGACAGTGTTTAAGGCCTTTTGAAGTTGTCGACATATACAGATCTTCTCTCGCAATTTTCAATACATTGTTGAGGACGGTCGTTATAATAATTGCCACCCTCCTGTATTACATAAAATCTTATTTTTTATATTTTTCTATAAAAATGATACTTACTGTATTATACTTTTCAAAATTTCAAAAAATTAAATATAGTGCAGAACTTATGTCACCAAACTTAATCATCTTCATGTTGTTGAGGAAGAAACACTGTAAATTAAATATGCTTTATATTTTGCTTCCTCACAGTACTGACTGTTTAAGCTTAATAGAACATTGTGTGTCTTTGAGTTTTGTCTATTGACGAATATTGATCCTGGCAAGCTTTCCAATTTTAATCCTTATTATGAAAAACTAAACAAAAAAATAACAAGTCTACCAATCAAGATATATTGTACAAATAAGATGAACTCAAAACATTTTAGATTTAAGATGTAATACAGGTTGACAATCCCTTATCCGAAATCCTTGGGGCCAGAGGCATTTCGGATTTCAGAATTTTTCGGTTTTCAGAGTTTTTTTTTTTTTTTTCTATAAGCCCACCCGGGCATAGCTCACTGACCCACATTGGGGCCTGGTGGGGAAATATTATTATAATAATAATAATAATAATAATATTATTATTATTATTATTATTATTAATAATACTGTAATAATAATTCATAGGTCTATAGGTCGTATTTCTCACTTTTGATCTTTTTTTTCATTTTTGTATTTCTTTATTACTATTATTATTTTATTACATTATTATTGTTATTATTATTATTATTAATTTTATTATTATATTTTATTACTATTATTATTATTGTTATCATTATTATTTTATTTTGGTGTACAGTACAGTATTTTAATTAAAATTTTTATTTACTATGAATAATTATTATTATTATAATTATTATTACTACAGTGGTCCCTCAGTTAACGAGCACAATCCGTTCTAGAAGGTTGCTCGTTAACCGAAAAACTCGTTAACCAAAACCATTGTTACAATGGGTTATTGGGTAATTGGTTCGAGCTCACCGAAAATTGCCTAAATTCAGCAAAAAATGTAGAAAAGTACACTTACTTTGAGGTGTGTTTGTAGAAGGCTCCTGGATGATGATGATGATGATGGGAATTAGAATGGGGGTGGAGGGGAAGGCAGAAAAGAAGGCATTGGGGTGGAAGAGAAGTTACCCCATGCTTCATGCCGCCATTTCACCCATAAAATTTTAAGTTCACTTGGTGTAATTCAAGATTATTTTCTTTAAATCAACACTGCACTGCACTGCATTATATATTGTCAATATGTAAAATAAATTTAAAAACGACCAATAATTTGCTTGCAAACACAAAAAATGCATTTAGTTGAAGAGAGTCTCAAGCAAGATGTTACGTCCACTGAAAAGACACAAAGACTGACGCCTGTATGGTGTGTTGAGAGGTTGGATGGCGTGCATAAAACTAGTTTCATTACCTTCATTTATGTTCAATAATTGTTAAAATGACTAAAAAATTTAATATTAAACTTATAAAATTATTGAATAGTATAAACTTCTTGATATTTGCTAAAATGGTAAGGAATTTAAGCCCTAGAACCGATTACTGTATTAGCGGACTAATACTACAGCTGGTGGACCGCCAAATGCAAGCAAAAACATGTTCAGGTCGGCTTGTAAGAAACTCGTTAATCGAGGGATTGCTCGTTAACCAAGTTAAGAATCTTATGGAAGTTAACTCATTAACCGAAATCTCGTTAACCGAGGCACTCGTTAACCGAGGGACCACTGTATTACATTTGAGCCCACCAGGCCCCGATGTGAGCCAGTGATTTATGCCTAGGTGGGCTAATCCCTGTTTAAAAAAAAAAAAAACAGACCCACAAAAAAACTTTCGGTTTTTAGAGCTTTTCGGTTTTCTGAATTTCGGATAAAGGGTTGTCAACCTGTAGTTCAGTGTAAGCTGCTGTTGTAGCTCTGCAGAAATGAAAATGGTATTCTGTTTCCCTCCATACATTTTTTATTAAACTTATCTCACAGCCTCACATATTCATTCTTTCAATTATTCCAAAAGTGGCTGGATTGGTGGAATAAAAATAAATTTTTGGCATAACTCCAGAGGAAAAGGTCAAAGGGCTTAGATCTGGCTAACAATCCAGCCAAGGAATGCCCCCACCCACCACCACACCCGACCCAACGATCAAGTAATTACTCATTCAGGAATATTGTAACCTTATAGTCAATATAAAAAACAAAATTTCCCTTAATTTCTTATATTAATATACAGGTATCTGGATTTTCACTGTAGCTTTGTTAGTTTCTTCATAATAAATGTTTAAAATCAGAAAGATTATTGGTAATCATCCAGGTACCAGTGTGTGTTCAAGTAAGCTCATATATATCTGGTCTCCTTCCTCCTACACTGACCAGGTAATGTAGAGGTAGAAGGGTCAAACTTTCACACAATCATGTATACAGTCTTGTACTTATTAATAATTTTACAATTATTATTTATATTGTTAATCTTGTTATTTATGAACTGTACTCGTTAGTGTATCGCATAAGATGTTCATTGACTGGAAGTTTCCCGACTCCCTACTGATACATGCTATATCGCCATGAGGTTATTTTGCTGTTGATTCCTTTTATATATCAGGAACTTGTTTGCCATATACTTTTACTCAGTCCAATTGATTTGTCAACTAACACTAGCATATGAATTTTTCTCTTTCTTTGTCTTATCATGTTGCACAGTCATGTTGTCATTCATCTTGAAGAGATGATGTGCTGAGAAGTGATATGCTTCACTGTGTTAAGTGGTGGAGGTGTTGATTGGTAATGTTACTTGGATCTATGGTGGCTGTAAGGTCTTGAGCGATGTTGTAGTTTTAAGTCGATTTATGGTGATATAAGTTAGTGATGTTGTAGTTATAAGTCAATTTATGATGATATAAGTTAGAGATGTTGTGGTTTTAAGTCGATTTATGGTGATATAAGTTAGTGATGTTGTGGTTAGAAGTTGATACAGTATATTGTAATGTAAGGTTGTGGACTTAAAGTAAAGAGTTGTTGACATTTTGATCTTCGTGTGTACAGAAGTCGTCCTCGTTGTGTCCTGTTGGATAAAAGATGAATATTTACTGACATAACAAGGTAAAACTGGCAACTGTCAAGGCAAAAATCAATTTTTTTGTATTTCTTATCAAGATATTGAAAACAATAATACTAATCGAAGTAAAACAAAATGAAAAATATAAAGTAAAGGGGAGGGTAGTGGAAGCAAGAGCGCCGACACAGAGCCAGGGGGCAGTGGCACACCCTCCCACCCGTTATACCTCCCAGCCAGGAGGAGGCACCAGCTCTACCTCCCAGCCAGGACGTGGCACCACCTCTACCTCCCACAATGACATTTCTAACCACAGCCTGCAAAATGCAGTGTATGCTTAGTAAATGCTGCAGCTTCTGAGAATGGAAGGGGGCTGGAGTTACTACCAAGAGCAGATGTTACCGAGAACAAACTCCGGCTTGAATGCTATGTACAATAATACTGACATGTTCCTTAATAAGAGAGAGGAGTTTGAAACACAACTGAAGGTACACCAACCCGATATAGTAGGAGTTGTAGAACTGTTGTACAAGAACAGGAGAATCGACCCAGAAGAATGCGAGTTCAGTATTGACGGATATGACTTATATACAAACCTTTCTCAAGAAACTTGCAAGAGAGGTGTGGTTATCTATGCTGGGCAAGACCTTAGAGCCAGCCAGGCAAGGGTACAGGGAGAGGATGTTTTAGAAGAATCCAAGTGGTGTAAAATTTAATTAAAGGGAGGAGACTTACTTATTGTTGAGTGTATCTACATATCCCCAAACTGTAGCTTACTAAATCAATGGAACTTAAGAGTCTTAATACAGTAGATAACGCAGCGATGCTCAACCCCAGCCACCTCCTTATCATGGGGGACTTTAACGATGGCGACATCGATTAGAGAAACCCGTTCACGCCAATTGACTTAAATAACCCCACTACTCTTTTTGTAGAAACTCTGAGAGATCATTTTCTATTCCAACATGTTAAAGACCCGACACATTACAGAGGGGAGCAAACACTCAAACACCTCATCATAACAAACGAGGAGGGTATGGTGGCCAAACTGAAACATCTAGCCCCAGTTGGCACCAGCCACCATGTAATGTTGTTCTTCAGATTTAACTGTTACCTAGTTCATGACAAAACCAGGCCAAAGTGCAAATATTACAAGGGAAATTGGACGAGATGAGGGGTATCCACTAGTATGACTCACTAAGGCATAAGAAGGCAGACACTATGCTGAATACCATAGCTCGTAAAGTGAACCATTTGATCGATAAATATATACCCAAGACCAAACCCAGTGCCTCTAGGAATACAAGGGGACCCCTACACATTAACCATGCAGCGATCGACAAAGTTAAGAAGAAAACCCAGAAATTCAAGGCGAGGGTTAGGCCAAACCCAAAGGCGTTTTACCACTATGCAAAGTCGAAAATTAAAAACGCGAGTTGGAGTATCAGTCCTAAGGATTGATGATGGTAGTTACACAGATTCTGACCAGGACAAAGCTGAGGCCCTGAGCAGCTTCTTTTCCTCGGTGTTGACAAGAGAGTATGCGATTAACATACCTGCGTTTGAGGACAGACTGTTCAACACAGCACTGACCCACATTGTGTTCACAGAAGAGGTTATAAGAAATAATTTGTCAAAGCTAAAGGTTCATAAGAGTCCCGGCTCTGACATGGTGCCTCCCAGAGTCCTAAGAGAGTTGTGCAACGAGCTTTCTGAGCCCCTGAAGATCCTGTTCTGTTATTGCCTGGATGAACAAAAGTTCCCCAGTGATTGGAAAATGGCTTATGTGAGTCCTATCTTCAAGGAGGGCGATCTTCACTCCACGAACTACTGTACTGTAGACCGGTGAGCCTGACCAGCAAAGCATGTAAAGTACTTGAGAGCATTATAAGAGATGCCATGATGGAACGTCTACTATGAAACAACCTTGTAAACGATTGCCAACACGGTGTTATGCCGGGGCGCTCTTGTTTAACACAATTACTCAAGGTACTGGATATTTGGACCCATATTCTACAACAGTTTGGTAATGTCGACAATATATACCTAGATTTTGCCAAGGCTTTCGACAGCATACCCCTTGAAAGGCTGGAAATTAAACTGGAAGGGTACGGGATTCGGGAAAATTTCTAGCGTGGATCGAAGACTTTCTACATGATCGCAAGCAGTGTGTGGTGATTAATGGCACGAAATCATCATGTGTACCCATCACAAGTGGGGTACCACAGGGCAGTGTATCGGGCCCGGTGTTGTTTGTTTGCTTCATACATGACATGCCTGACACTGTACATTCCTCCATACAAATGTTTGGGGATGACTCCAAGTTATTTCGGGAAATTAAGAACCAAGCAGATTGTGAAGAGCTGCAGAAGGATCTCTGTGAGCTTCAAGAATGGTCGAAGAAATGGCTGCTAAGATTCAATGTCACGAAGTGTAAAAGGATGCTCCTGGGACGTACCAACTATAAGGAGGCGTATCATATGTCCCAACGGGACGAAAAAACTGCATTAATTGAGACAATGTGAAAAGAACCGAGGTGTGTATGTTGACAATGATCTGAAGATCTCTGGCCATTGCGAGAAGAAGGTAAATGAGGCAACTAAATTATTAAGTCTTATCAGAAGATCGTTCGGATATCTAGACGGTCCGACCCTCATTACGATCTTCAAGAGTGAAGTGCTTCCCCATCTGGAGTACTGTCACCCCGTCTGATCCACGAGCTATTCTAGGGACTGTCAGTTGATTGAAAATGTCCAAAGGAGAGCCATCAGACTAGCGCCTGCACTACTGCACCTCAGCTACCCTGAGAGATTGGAGCACCTGAACTTGCCTTGCTTATACTACAGACGGGCAAGGGTGAGACCTAATTGAGGTGTATAAGCATCTCAAAGGGCACTACTCAGTCGAGTGTCCCTACCTGGAGCTGGCGGACGCTTGCCCCACAAGGGGTCACAGCTGAAGATTGAAGAAGCCGCAAGCCCAGAAAACTGTGAGGGGTAACTTTTTCGGAGTGAGAGTTGTGAACTCTTGGACAACCTGTCAGAGAGTGTTGTGACGGCAAAGACTGTGAGCTCTTTCAAGACCAGACTTGATTAGCTCTGGAGCAGGTTCAGAAACATTCAGGAGCCAGTGAATGCCCAGTACTTGCTAACAGTGCGTAACAGAGACATGACCGATCGCCCAAGCGGCTAACGAGCCGGTCAGTGGTGAATAGGATAAAAGTAAGTAAAAAGTAAAAGATGATGAAATGATCGAAAACAGTAGACTCTAAAATAAACTCCTAAATATATTTTTTCATTTACATAACTCCTTTCATACCCAATCATAAAAATTAAGTGTCTCTTGCTGTATACTGTAGATCATTACATCAGTGGTACCAGAGAAATGAAGTGTTATGCACAGTAACTTCTTCAAATGCTAAATATATTTTAATGTTTGGCAACATACTCATTGAGAAGATTTCTTGTTAGTTATCAAATTAAAGAACTATTAACAAGAAATAACAATATTTATAATAATATACATTAAAAACGGAAAACAAAAGCCAGAGAAAGAACGGTAATAGAGATGCACTTGCTATATACCTCAGCCATCACTCACAGCTAACACTCAAACAAAGGTTCATGGTAGAAGTTCCAGTTTTGGGATGGAATGAACCAGGTGGGCACCAGATATAGTACTGAGCATCAATAGTAAAATCAAGGTGAGGCCTCTCCTTACCTTTAATCAAGTCGTTAGTCATCTTCAGAATTAGGGTTGTCTCTCTGCCGAAAAGAAATATTCATTTGATTAGTATATAAGGAGTGTAATAGTACAGTATAACGAAATACTAATTCCAGTGGATCTTGTTTTGTTGTTTACATGTTTATAAATGTTCGTGTCCCTTCCAATTACTCACACCTGTGTGTATATACTGTATATATTAATCTTTTTTTTGTTTTTTGGGGGGGGGGGAAGTTCTGATTGGCCACAAATGATCATGTAGAGCAGTAGTCCCCACCGTTTTGTATGCTCTGGGCCATGTTTATCAGTGTAAACATATTGGAGGGCGCCAAAACTTTGAATCTACATTCAAGGCAAAAAATAAAAGTCATATGTACTGTACAGTTATTTGCAGTTTTAAACGCCTAACTGTTACCAGTTACATACTTTTTACATTTACTCTTGGACCAGACGTGTGTATTTACCCCAGTGCCAGTGGGAAGGCAGGCTCTCTCTCTGGGCCCAGGATGGGGTAAATTTACACGTCCTGTACACGACAGGCTCGGGACAAACGTGCAGTTCATCACCTCCCTCTCAAACTATAAAGTTGTATCAAAATATTACAAATTTTCATTAATTTCATTCTTACAAAGAATCCCAAATAATGCAAAATTTTCTAATTTCTTGCTGGGACCATAATATGGTTTCGCGGGCGTCTGAACTACGGGTTGGGGACCACTGATGTAAATCAGAGATGCATATAAAAGAATAGTTTCATACAAAACCTAAAATAACCTAACCTAACCCATTGAGTGGCAGGGATTTTCTCAGCTGAATAAAATCGTCAAGCGTTAGACAAAATGAAATACCTAACTGAAAGGGCTAAGTTGTATTAACTCGCCTAACATTTATTCAATTCATTTCAGTAGGACAGGCACCGCTCTAATCATGTCTTTTTTCGCTACTTATCATCTTACTAGTCATTCGGGCGGTTGGTCTATCCAGTATTAGTACAGGAGGAACCGGGAACCAGGAAACTTGTGATGTTTGGTTGAGTCACACTAGATAACACCCTTCTCATGTGTGTCCGGGCCGAGGTTCGAACCCTTGACATATTTGTGAGAGATATGCGCATTACTACTGTGTACCAAGAAATATGTGAAGAGAATTTTAATGTGATGAGAGATTGTAATTGTGACGATGGAATTTGTAAAATGAAAACAGAATCCATCTTACATTCTGAATCCCACTCTCCCTTTATCATTAGTGATTATCATATTTGTTTGTTTCTGTCTTTTCGTCTCTTAAGTATTCTTGTAGTTAATTAACAGTATATGTAGGCTTACACTTGACCAGTTCAAGGAGGTGATTCATAATGATGGTGATTTTGCAGAGTTTCCTGACCCATTCCTTCCACATATTCCGCTTCCCCTCCTTATAAAGCTGCCACAAGTCGAACACACAGAATTCTGAAAATAAAATTACACATTCATATATAGGCACATAACACGCATGACTTCCTTAACTGAAGGAAATGTATTTGTGATTTTCATATACAATATCTCTCATTCCATATGTAAGATTTTTTAATTAAATGGGACAAATTAACATTTGGTGGTGACCCAAGAAAGGGGATTTCAACAATGGGACTTAGTTGTCATGCAGTATTAAGGTTTCTAAAGTTGGTATGACCCCATTTTTGGAACCTGCATGTGTGTGTGTGAAGATGATTTTGTATATATTGACTTATATTAATTACATGCTGGTGATGGCTATTTTGAAAACATTCAATATGTCCGCCAAAGGGAAAATTTCAAGTGGTCCCAACTTTTTCTGTAACGAACAACACACAAGGAGTATTTGTGCCAAGTGTCGTGCCTGTAACATCATTTGAATGATTCAGCCCATTTTTTTTAATCTAAGAAGCCCACTAACAGGAGTGATAGGAGATCTTTATCTATTAACACACCTAACAGGTAAAGTATACACAAACACACTATAAATGTCTTCTTTACACACACGCATACATACACACGCACGCAGGCACACACACACACACACACACACACACACACACACACACACACACACACACACACACACACACACACACACACACACACACACACACACACACACACACATATGTTCCCAAAAGAGCATATTGCCTCCTTGATTTGTTTCCCCAAGTAAAATACTTACTGAAGAATATTGGGTCCTTTCCCACATGCCTTCTACACAGCTTCCGGATCCTCTTACTGATTTTCTGAATTTTACTCTTGGGTTTCTTCCCGTGGCTGATAAGACGCTCACTCTGTACATACAAGGGGGCATTACTCAGATTTTGCCTCCATTTCCTTAAAACTGAGAGTAAATTTTTGGTCTCTACGTTTACCATGGTCCTTAGAAGTGAGTCCCATATGTGAACCAAAAGAATACTGGAGTTTTTAACGAACTTGAGATCTAGACTAATTATATCTATCGGAGACCCAAGAGCCTATAAACATCCTGTCCTCCCAACTTAGCATTTAATATACAATAAGCGATGAAATAGTAGGTGCATAATATCCCCTGGGAGCAGAACACACAAACTACAGTCAATTGTTTTAGATAAAGCTATGTAACCTTAGAATTTACAAGTATATAAACTATTTAACCCAACAGAAGGATGTAGCAACCCTAGGTCAACTCACCTTGTCCGATGAACGCGCTGTCGTGGAACAGTTATAGCCAGGCTCTGGACACATCTCATTACAAGGCGGCCCCAACTGGTCTTCCGTCTGACAAAGGAACAGTAGCTATAATATACACAGATAATCTGGCCAGGAGCAGTAATATTCTCTCTCTCTCTCTATCTATCTCCCTCTCTCTCTCTCTCTCTCTCTCTCTCTCTCTCTGACCACTTCAAAAGTCAACATATTCATTCCATTTGTTTATTTCATGAAGTCTAAGATTCACAGATTTTTTTGGGGGGGATTTTTAGAAAAAATTCTGATAAAAACAAATGTATTCCAACATGTTTACTTTCTGAAACAATTATTCAAGAACACCTATTGTAAATTACCTCTAAACACACACACACACACACACATTAGAAAAATTATTTATTTCCAAATCTACAGAATATGCTTACAAATACTCATAATTATATGATTTTCTTGATTTACTGTATATTCAAACAGTAGCCTGTTCTCTGTTAAGAATTCTTGGGCCAGTCATGATAATTCTTATGTCGAGGTCAAACCAGGTGTATCGGCTCAAAGTGTGAATCAAAATTGCATATATCTTTGGTTTAGTTCTCTATATTACTGCTTATTTACACGTAGAAACTGTAAATCACTTATGGTATTTTGCGTGTGCGGAAATTGAACTTAACAGGTTATCAGAGTCAAAGTTAATGTTCCTCCCACGGTTACAACACCTCGCAAGGAAAACTGACTCGCTACTTTTTTTAATAATTCAAATCAAATCACATATACTGTATGCACTAGTGTACACAATGTACAGTTGCATTATAATGACTTGGGTGGAACATACCATCCAAGAGAGCGCGAACTGGATGGGGTGATAGCTGTAAGGGTGCAGGTCTTCCCATCTGTCCAGGAAGTCATCTTTCTTGTTATTGCTCAAGTGTCCACATAGGCCGTTCAGTAACCCAGAGTATTCAGACGGTGCCCACACGAACAGAACGTGAGTACACTGCATAATCTGCTCATGCAAAGAATGTGCAATATTTTAGTACACGAGTTGTTCAATATGCAGTCTATTTACGCAGACTGAGCGTATAATTATATATATATATATATATATTTATATATATATATATATATATATATATATATATATATATATATATATATATATATATATATATATATATATATATATATATATATATATATATATATATATATATATATATATATATATTTCTGCCCCTTACTTCATAATTAATAATACTCACACAGGGATGCAATACATCACATGAAAAGATCCATAGTTACTGTACGTAAGTTGTAAGAAAAAAAAATTCCATTTTAGTTTGTGCATAATGGATCAGTGGGGCCATATTGCTACTGGTCTGTAGTGTTGATGATATTTCTACACAGAAGACAATAGATGATGTTATAAGGAGAAATATACTAAAATTAAATCAGAACAAAAGCGTGTGAATAACTCATTTTCAGTACTGTTCCATTAGCATTGCTTTGCTGATTGACAACCACTCTGGAGGACCATCAAGGACTTACCACAAGTTTGGAGGAACCAATGATAACGATGCAGCCGAGGTAACGGAAGACAAGGACTTCGTGGTTGCCGCCAGAGGTCACCACAGGCTGTAGGTCGAGGCCAGGATCTACATAGAAGGACTCACCGTTTACCATTAACTGAGGTGACGCAGACATACCCAGTGCAGAAGATCATGGAATGAAAAAATAGAAAGTTAATACACCGTAGGAGTAAAACTCGGTGAAGAAAAACTTTAAAATGCAAACTATAATGTCTTTGAAAAGAGTTCAAATTATCACAGGTAACAAAATAGAAAGATGCAATCCAAAAGTACTTTATGAAAAGCACAATTCAGAAATCTACTGTCTTCCCCATTATAACTCAGTATTGTATGGAAGTTGTCATTTTTGGAGCTTAACATGAATCCGAACCCCATAAATGTTGGTCACAATGAGATGTTAGTTTGGAATTAAGGTATTACATGTGAACTAGCCAGTTGGCGACTCAAGTTTGAAATGAGATTCAGTACACAACAAGAAGGTTCAAAGTTAAGTTAGTTAATCTTTGTGATCGTGATGGGTGTACTAAGTACAAGTCTTTTCATGTCTTTTTGAAGACAATCAATACGAGTATAATCAACTGTCGGTTGGGACAAAAGCAGGGGGATAAGCTTCGCCCCCTCAGAATCACACTAGTGAGCGAGGAAAGAAATGGGAGGTTATTCGGCAGGCAAAAAACTTAGCAAGGAACGAGGCATTTCAGAATGTATTCATTCACCCAGATCGCACGGTAATGCAGAGGGAACAGCATAAGACGCTCTTGCGGGGCTTGAAGCAGAGGAAGGAGTCGAGGAGGAGCGGGGACGGGTGTACTGTACGTGGGTTATATTCAGGGGGAGGGTAGTGACACAAAGCCAGGGGGTAGCGGTAGACCCCCCACCCGCTCTTCCTCCCACCCAAGAGGAGGCACCAGCTCTACCTCCCACCCAGGAGGAGGCGAGCGCAGTGTAAACAATGACATTTCTAACCACACCCTGCAAAATACAGTGTACCTAGCAAATGCTGCAGCTTCTGACACTGGAAGGGGGCCGGAGTTACTACCAAGAGTAGAGACGTTACCGAGGACAAACTCCGGCTTGAATGTCATATACACTATTATAAAAAAAGTTAGCGTGCGGGTCGGGTCGTGTTGCGTCTCATCTTTATCTTCATTTTGTCGTTCTCTGTAAAATTATTCACAGCAACGTTCACTCCATCTCTCTTGTCAAGATGCTGACTGGATGTGATTTACCCTTTTTTTATAATAATCTTTACAAATTTATATATTTCATGCGTTTTTAATAATTCATTTTTCTTATTTGTATAATAAAAACCACATATCCTCATCCTATATCAAAATACTCACATGTGTCATTGTGAAGGAAAAACTGAACCTACGTTGAAGAGGGTGGTGGAGGAATGGGTGTCTATGTTGATGACAGTGTCGTTGCTGTCCTTGTAGATGGTGTTCTTAAGGCAGGAGGCGAAGCTATGACCGAAACACGACCTGAAGTCAGCGTAGACGGCGAATTCAGGTTCGTAGCTGAAGCCTTCTTGGGTAACAGTATAATTACATATACCATGGTGGTCGTACGCGTTTAAGTCAAAGGTAACGTAGTGAGGATCATCTCGCACTTGGCAGGAAGAACCTGTAATCCACCAGAAACAAGAAGAAGAAACTTAGGAAAATACACCTTAGAAAACAAAAGGTGTAACTCTGTGGTGATGTAGAATAAAAAGGACCACTTCAAAATACACTGAGATTAGTTAATAAATGATGGTTACATTAGCGATTACATAAAGTAGAATAATCTATGACAAAATGTGATACATGAAAATTTCTCCAACATAAATTATCATATTACCACCAATACAACAATGATAATTAGGAATTTTATCATTTTGTATTTGAAAATACTGTTCTGCATACGATATCATTTACGTCTCGTCTTTGTGTTTTGTCTCCCACAGAATGTGAACTGTATTCAAGCTCTTACTGTAGAATGAGGAAGTTTTCAGGGCCTTATAGGAGTACTGTAGTTCTACTTTTATTATTTGATTGTAAATATGTTTTTGGTGGTGGAAGAGAGTGAAGTTGTATATAAGAAACATTCATTAGGGCCCGAATCAGTTCAGCATGAAAATAACTGGGTTTATATAAATGTTTTATATCTTCTTGTATCATGGAAGAGGCGTTTACTTACACAAGAGAAAATTACTTACGTCATTACTCTAGAGTCTAGATGATAAACAGGGCTTAGTGTTAGCTTACATGATTTTGTGATGTTGTGGTTGAACCTCCAGTAGCCACAGTAACACTTGAGCTCCCAACAGTACGTGTCCAGGACATACTCGTGAGGGTAGAGTATGCCATTCAGCTCACAACCTGTAAGAGATGTTGGTCAGAAGAGAGAGAGAGAGAGAGAGAGAGAGAGAGAGAGAGAGAGAGAGAGAGGGAGGGGGTGATGAAGAATAAAAATGCAGAGAGGAAGAAACACAATGATAAAGACAGAGAAAAAATAAATACAAAGTGAGACAGAACCAGAGGCAGAGAGAAAATAAAGAGAACATTTAGCAATGTGATACGTACTGTATAATTATGAACTATATCAAATTTACCAAAAAGGTTTATTAAATTAGGTGAATTATAATAATCTCCGTATTTCTGGGGACGATAATTTTGCCTAAGACAAACCTAAATGATAATGGCAAACTTATGACGTGAGAGACTTCAAAGGTGCGCGTGTGTGTGTACATGATTCTGTATATAATAATAACATTGAAAGTGATTTACGTATTACTGTAATTAAGCCTTTACAATACAAATAAATTTTGAATATAAACATTGGAAGTATGGAACCTATCTGTGTAAATAAGTCTTGGAAGCTAAATAAAAGATATAAAACTGTTATCTTGAACTATATTAGGGAACCCACAACTCCTTGGTGATTATTATTATTATTACAGATACTATTATTATTAATTATTAGCGGTCATAGCAGCAGAGTATTTAGCATTCGTACCAGGTTTATCAGTAGTTGTAGTAGGAGTGGTAGTAGTTGTAGTAGGTGCGGTAGTAGATGTAGAAGTGGTAGTAGAAGTGGTGCTAGCAGTTGTAGTGGAAGAAGTAGTAGTTGTAGAAGTAGTAGTTGTAGAAGTAGTAGAAGTAGTAGTTGTAGAAGTAGTAGTTGTAGAAGTAGTAGTTGTAGAAGTAGTAGTAGAAGGGGTTATAGTTGTAGAAGTAGTGGCAGTAGTTGTAAAAGTAGTAGCAGCAGTAGTAGTAGGAGTCGCTGATTCAGTTGTAGTTGTAGTCGCCTGGGTGACGACGCATAGGAAGCAGATCCCAAGCAGCCACCATTCCACCTGAAGAATTGTTGGTCGCCACATCTCTGTAAGAAGAGGGAGTAATGAAGGCTGAGTTAATAATTAGGATAGTTTTTTTTTTAATTTCTTTACATCTTTTAAGATTTTTCGTTGTTATTATGAGATTGAATATTCAATAAAGTTAAATTCTCAAAAGTGTAGAATTAATGCTATAAGATAATTCTGGTTGATCACTTTTCCGTAAATCTCCAGGGATATGTAGTATGACAATCTATTTGTGGACTTTTGTTTCAATTTGTTCTTCTCTTTTTTAAGATCTGATGGCCCGAAGGAACTACAGAACCAATGACTATATATTTTTTTTTTCAGAACGCTGTAACTTGGTTCCGGTTCTGATAAAGTTTTGAACTGCTCGAAGACTCAAACATGATACAAAATCGTTGAATAATTAATTGGTTCTTAAATTCCCAAGGATGGAGACCGCTTGTAACCGAAATGTACACGTAAAAGAGTAAGTGATTTGAAATATTGGTTCATTTTTTTAAAGGTTTCAGCGTTATAGCGATGTGCAGTACTACACGAGGTAGGGAGCCATTGTCTGGATCTTTCTCAGGGTGTTGTAAGATTGCCGTTGCTCTTAATTTCCTTTATAATGGGTGTGACTTAATTTGTAGAATTATGTTTGTTGTAGCTAACTGTTGTCATAACTTTATTAAAGAAATCCACGCAGAATTTAAGTTGGTGTTTACAACACACGTCAGACCCTGAAACAGTTTAAGTTAAAATGAATCTAACAACTAAACGCCCACAACACCTAGTACCATCACTCTCTTGGTCTTAATATCAGTTGAAGAGGATAATAATGACATTTACCAATATAAGATGTTTTAGTAAAGTCAATATGGATGGGGTGAGACCTCAGGTAGGCTGCAACGACAGTATTATAAGATATCAGGTCATAACTCACTGTTAGTGTTGTCCCGCACGTTACCACTCAGCACCTCTGGCCTGAGTGTGCTGTTAGGATCTTGGTTAGTGTGAAGGACGAAGGTTCTGAAGGAACTAACAAAAATATAAACTCTTCGGGTGTTCTCACAGTCGGGACTGTAGAGAGAGTGAGGCACAGCTGGGCCACTAAGGGTTTTATACCAATCTAACGGCGTGGGGGGGACCACATGATGGAGCCTGAACGACGCAATGACTGGCCTTCACAGTGACACACCTCCCCCCCCCCGCAACACCCCCACACCCATTGAAGTCCGAACTCGTTGAGAGAAATATTCAAGGTCTGTCTAATTCACTTGGTTCTTGTGATCGCCTGCCTCAGTGCTTGCCTTTATCTTGTCTCCTGCCACTTAGAGTCCACAAGTAGGTTCTTTGAATCTACATGAAATATATATAAAGATCGTGCTTCCTAGTAATAGTAGTGTGGCGTATTTGTTAATAATGACAAGTTTGTTTAAATGGTTAAACCCTTGTTCAAGTATAGTGTAGTGTGTCGACCAGCACGACTACACATTCCACATCGAGACACACTGAGGACAAGTGAATAAATAAACAATACCGGAACACAATTTACCAGGAAGTGAGGGCATATTAATTGAAAAGAAAAACGAGACCATAGCAATAGGATTTGTGAAAGCAAATTGAAATCTGCTTCGAAGTTTCTTTCGAGCATCGAGTCTGGCGTCACCCACATAAGGTAATTTGATATCTTTGACATATTTTCAAATAATTGAGACTTTGGTTTGAGAGTCAAACATTTCATCTAAAACAATCTTAATACTAAAAAAAATAGCTATATAAAAGACAGAAATTT
The DNA here is from genome assembly GCF_018991925.1 of Homarus americanus. Lineage (NCBI taxonomy): Eukaryota > Metazoa > Arthropoda > Malacostraca > Decapoda > Nephropidae > Homarus > Homarus americanus. The sequence continues at coordinate 2,904,946 of NW_024739542.1, read as the reverse complement.
TTGAAAAATTATTTTCAAATGAATGTAATATAATGAAAACACGATAAATTCACATAAAATGTTGTAAGTTATATTAGGTAAGTTCTATTTGAATTTACCTCGTATAATGATAGTGACTATTGAAGAAAGTTCAATCATTTCATAATTAAGTCAATGTTACAAGGGAAAAGTTTTGTATTTAGGCCTGACCAGCAGTTGTGAGTAAGTAGCCTGAACGGTGGTGATGGGTAATGTTTACAGAGAATGATAAGTGTGTGTGTTTATGTTAACTGAAACACTGGCACATATCTTTACGTCTTTGATAACCTGTATAATTTCTTCCTATAATATATATATATATATATATATATATATATATATATATATATATATATATATATATATATATATATATATATATATATATATATATCAACTGTGGCCTTTTAGTGTATCTGCACTGTATTACGTGATAATCTGAACTGTTTGATAGGAACACCTTTCTAGTGCTAAACTGAAAGACCAGAAGAGACAATTAAGAGGGTCAGGTCAGGTCACATGAAATAGCAAGAGTTGAGATATATCATCAATGCATCGAAGGGGAGTAAATTTTTCCTCTCTTGGAAGAATTACTTGATATAAGATTATTTAAGTATGAAATGAACACACTCCAAAAAAAACTATTTACAAAATGATTAATGAGTGAAATTATATATTTAAATATTATTATCAATGCAAATGTATCTCGTGGATGTTAAATATTTGATAAATGGTGACCGTAAAGCGCCCGCTGAGGCCGACACGTCAAGTAAGATGACACCGCCATGATAGATGACTCCGTATATTACCAGCACCACTAAACCTGTACAGTCTTTAAGGAATACTCTGCCATTTACTTGGGAAGTCTACTGTCAGCCAGCATGGTCCTATAGCACCGTTTTAGTGAGGACAACACTACCAGATAGTGAAGAAGTTGATACTTCCTTCTTTTATATGAAAACTACCGTAATAGATACCATCAATTATGTTACATGGTATAATGTTGCCCTGTAAACATAAAATATTAGGATCATATTCTTAAAAAAAAATTCACAGCCGATGTATTGTATCCCCCCTCCCCCACTGCCATCCTTCCTATTCCATCTCTGGGAAATTTGTCGAGACAGATTTTTGTCGAACATATAGTGCATGGATCTGCTTTTAGTGAAACATATAGTGTTCAGTCAGACACGATTGTTATTGCATTTGCTTCTGGGGGGAAATAGGAAATATTGTTTAGTTTTATAAGGATTCTGTATGTGTTTTGGTTTTCAGTTCGTCTGTTTTCGATAAAGCTATATGATTACCTCCATGGTATGTTGTTGTCGGTGTCCGGTTAAGTGTTTACCTGACTCCCAAGAATTTGGTGGACATCCAGCAGACGGCAGGGTACTACAGGCTGACATCAACACACCATACGGCTTGCTCACGCTGCTACACACCCAACGGTACTTCACAACACTATTATCCATTTTGCCGATATTAATTTTTTTTACATGTTATATCATCAATAGCATAATAATAGGTAAGAATTTATTGTTATTTTTTGTACATGTTATATGATTTTGCTGTTATTTGTTTATTTTAACACGATGCTTCCCAATGTCAAGGTAATCACGAGGTTGTTTGCTTCATCAGATTTAACGTATTTAAGCATAATTAAATGGAGAACTCTTTCAGTCTTGGTTTGGGTGTATTTTTATGTGAGTATTGCCCTCATTTGGAACACTCTTGGATCCTCACGACACATTCTAGCTTTCCTCACGACACACTCTAGCTTTCCTCATGACACATTCTAGCCTTGATCACGACGCACTGTACCTCTCATGACACACTATAGATTTCCTCAGCTCTCATGACACACTGTGGCTCTCATGACACACTATCATGACACATTTCTCTCACGTAGCTCTCACACTGTAGCTCTCATGACACACTGTAGCTCTCATGACACATGGCACACTGTAGCTCTCATGGTAGCTCTCATGACACACTGTAGCTCTCATGACACAGTAGCTCTCATGACACATTGTAGCTCTCATGACACACTGTAGTTCTCATGACACACTGTAGCTCTCATGACACACTGTAGCTCTCATGACACACTGTAGCTCTCATGACACATTGTAGCTCTCATGACACACTGTAGCTCTCATGACATACTGTAGCTCTCATGACACACTGTAGCTCTCATGACACAGTGTAGCTTTCCTCACGACACACTCTGGCTCGCGTTTTCTACGCTATATATCCACTGCCACTGTCACTACTTAGTAAAAGGCAAGTGACGGGTCCTGCCACTCCTTCAAGACCTGTGTCGTCCTCAAGTATCACTGTTGCGTATAACCTGGGTAACTGGCACTGTATTGGGTGCCTGTCCACAGCAGTCCCTGGTGTTTGTACCTGTATGCTCCTTCAGACTCACTTAGTGTGTGTGTGTTTTATATATATATATATATATATATATATATATATATATATATATATATATATATATATATATATATATATATATATATATATATATATATATATATGTGTGTGTGTGTGTGTGTGTGTGTGTGTATTTGTTTGTCTGTTCGTGATCTCCCGTTACAGTTTTTAAAGTCAGAAAGCTGGAATTTAGCAGGGAGACGTGCAGGCACCCCACAATTTTAAGGGCCGCCCCCTCGCTCCCAAAGGTGGAACCCCTCATAAAAAACACATCTAAAAGAACGGGGGCTGTCCCCTCCCCCCATCTAAAAGTGATAGCTCAACTGATGTAGTATAGAAAGTATAGACTGTAGCAGATATACAGTAGTGTAGTGGTTGTAGTGTAAATGACAGTGTAGTAGATATACTGTAGATCATAGTGAAGTGGATGTAGTGTGGATGACAGTGTAATATCACAGAGATAGGCAAAGATCTACCCAGCACAAATAAACTGGGGCAACGCCGTGGTCCTCAGCTAGCTTAAAGATAAATTCTTTTTTAAGGCTCTGACTATAGATTAATTTATTTGACGGTATAGACAAGCGTGATTGATGATCTTCACGATTCATTCCTGACACTTTGGGAAAATGTGAACAAATAAATTTAGCTTTCCCGTTGGTGTTAGTCAAAAGTTAGACAAACGTTTGAATTATGACTGTAAATGCGGGAATGTGTTCGTGGGACTGAATTCGCTTTGTCAGCCGAATACAAAGTGCAGCAGGGTTTTGTTTTTATCTAGTCGTGTGAGCCTCGCTAAACGAAGCTCAGGTCTGTGTTGATGTACTACTGTATCATATTCTCAGCTAGTTGTGAAAGACTGATTATTCTTTAACGGGGTTAGATAGACTGGAGAGTTTTGGCAGTGCTGGTACTATTTCTACTCATTTATCACGTTGATGTCATCCGAAGTGGACGTGTTGGCCTGGACGAGCACTCACAAGTCACCATTTATCAAAGAACTCTCCCTTCACCAAACACATGCGACTAAGTAATAACATTATGGCACAGTCTTTCAATAAATTATTCATTTTATAAAAATGGCAACAATCGCTTTACGTGTGATTAAAGGCAGCAGTAGGGCGATAACGAAAAATGGCAACAATTGCTTTTCATGTAAGGCAATTGTTGCCATATTTCGTTTTTGCCACACTGCTGCCGTTAATCACATGTACACACTGACCTTACTGGTGATCTTGATCCTACTCAGTCATGCCGGTGGACCGTCCCTAGCACCTGCCTCACACTGACGTTGATAATAGCAATGCGTAGCTCGACCATTATGTGAATCACCTTATCTGTGCCGTAACTACGTCAATAAATTACGGAATAAACAGTGCACAATGCTGCTACTGTTATCAGCTGTCACGAAATTGAAAATATATTGACTTCAGGTAGATTCATTTAAAGTCAGCTCTACATCCAGCGGTTTTTTTTTCCAGTGGTGTTGATGGTATATTCCATGATAAATATTTTCTTCTGTATATTTTTTTCGGGGGCGGAGAGGAGGGGGGGGGGTAGATCACCGTGCCAGCCAGGTTAGGTGAGCTTTTAGACATTCCAGTAACGTTAGTTTAGGTTAGGTTAGGTTAGGTGACTTTAATTTAGGTTAAGAAACATCTGCTCAAATAAGACAAGGTTATATTAGGTTAAGGAAGGTAAGTTTAAGTTGGGTAAGATTTATTGACGCTAAGAAAGGTTCGTCCAGGTTATATAAAATTAGTTTATGTTCGATATGGTTACTTAAGGTTAGTTATGATTAGTTTAGGACAAGTAGAGTCAGTTAAGATTATGTAAGGTAAGGTTAGGTTAGATAAGCGACAAGCGTATTTTTGTAGAGTTTATGTTGATCAGTATCGAGTCGGCCTCAAAGACTTCCTTTACTCCTCGTGCTCAAACTGAATCACGGGAATGAGTCTCCGAACTGACTTACCCTGACTGTTTCAACTCATTTGGGGTTGATGCTGCTTCATTTTGGGCGGAAGTGAACCTTTGACCCCGACTGTCCTTTCGTGCACCAAAGTCGTGTCCACTACCCAGCCACAGTGAGGGTTCGAATTGCCTTGAGTCTGAAGTTTCGAAACAGCTGGGGGAAATGCTATGATCGGCCAACAGATGTCGCCCACTGTAGTATGTGGAGGGGGGAGGGGAGTAGAGGAGGTGGGGGTTAGTCTAGTAACAGGCTGTGTGTAGGTGGAGCATAACATCGTGAATTCCGCAATCACTAATAACAATAAGAATGTCATGAAGATAGTTAATACTATAAGGCATGGTGAGAGATGTGTAACGGGTAAATAAAAGCACTACAACGACCAGGTGGGCGGGGAGTCCAGGGGGATGGCTGCTTCCCGAGCTTCTCTCTGTTTGCGGCGAATTTGGGTCCTAAGCTGTAAAAGTGTTCGAGGAACAACGTAGTCAGGTGTGGCCTTGTTGCAGCCAGTCTTGGCAAGGCCATCTCCTGCCTCATTCCCCAAGATACCGACATGACTGGGTATCCATAGGAATGTCACAGGACGGCCTGCATCTTGAAGTGTGGATGTTAACCCTCGTATTCGGAGGATGAGGTCCTTATTTTCCCCTGATCCAAATGCGATCCCGTCGAGAGCAGACCTGGAATCGCAGCAGACAAGCAAGGGGCAGAAACCATCTGCTTCTTCCTCAGCGAGAAGGGCAGCAAGGAGGGCTATTAGTTCAGCCTGAGTGGAGGATGCCCGTCAGAAACTCTGAGAGACAGTTTGATAGGCTCAGGGGCATCAGGACGGGAGATGTAGACACCAGCCCCGGCCCGACCTGTAGCGGGGTCAACAGAACCATCAGTGTAGAGGACGACCCTACCTGGGGACCAGTGGGCGATCCTGGAGAGGTGGTATTTGCAGAGAATAACAGGGTTCACGTGGGATTTCGGGAGCGGTCCACCGAGGGCAATCACTTCAGGTTGAAAATCCAGCCAGGGAGAAGGAGACGAACCAACAGCAGGGGTTCACTTGGATCTTGGGTTGTATATCGTAACGTGCGTATTTCTCTCCCACAAGTCCAGGGTTCGAATCGCCTCTGGTTTAAATGTATGTCTGATGTAGCACGATTTCCGGTTTTCGCCTGCACCAACATTGGATAAACTAACCACCCAGATGGCTTGTGTCCCGATATCAGGTGTTCTTATATATGGTAAACAAAAATACTCAGCCTTTGGATACGCCCCTAGTAACTAACTACGCCACTAGCAACTACGCGTGTATTATCATTTTATATTTAGCCTTTCATCCAGAGGTTTGCCACTGAGGGAATTAGTATGACTGAACATTCATAAATAGTAAATGAGGAACTCTGAGGTAGGTTATTATTGCACGGGGACGAAGCCATAATGTGGGGTGAAATGAAACCTAACCTAACCTCACCCCTGTAAATCAAACCAAGTGTGTCTGTAGTGATGATGAATTGTCTTATAATAACTGGGGATCATTCAGCAGCATCAATCATCATTATTCATCATCACCATCATTATCATCATCATTCATTATTTATCATCATTCATTATCATCGTCGTTATCACATATACGCCATCATTATCGTCATCATTCATTATTTATCATCATCGTCGTCATCACATATACGCCATCATTATCATCATTCATCATCATCATCATTTATCATCACACACACCCCACATTATCACCCTGAGCCCTCTCCCCCGCCCGCCTTGACTACCAGCAGTGTCAGTTGGTACAAATTAGTGGTTATTTCGGTTCGTTTACGCCATTTTGTAGATTTTCTCTCATAAAAATAAATATATCGTAATATACCAAATAAAGAATCTTTGTTGTGGCATATGCAATAAATTCTGATTATCTACATAACATTACGTGTAATTTATTCAGAATGTATTCATCATGCAGAACCTCTACCTATGGGAATATGTCAACCTGTCGTTTGTATCATGAGTTCTGAGTGGCTGGTCACTACAAAGGAAGCGCTGAATCTGTATCGATAATTCTGAGTGGCTGGGCACGACAAAGGAAGCGCTGAATCAGGAGTCGAGCTTGGAGCCACATTTCTCTGAACCATCTGTGATTTTTGTTGATCAGCTGAATAAAAAACGTTTCCCATTATTTCCTGCAGAAGCAACTCAGTTTTTCTTTAGTGAGCATTTACATGTAATATCCGGTCCTTATCATTACAAGAGCGTCGGTTAGATAGAAGTTTCGATCGGGTGGTTCAGTGTCTGGGAGTCGAGCTCTCAGTTGTCACTTTGGAAGGTATCAGTACTTTCTTATGGTGTCAAATTAAGCAAAACAAATATGGCCACGCCAGCCATCCGATTAAGTGTTATTACTAAGGTTCGCAAGTGACGCTTTATATCATGTGCTTCAACACCACAAGAGCGTATGTTCGTACTGGAGATGGTTCAGTGTGTGGTGGAGATGTGGATGAACTTTAGACCAGGGACAGCCAGACGTGGAGGGAGGGAGCCGGCCAGTAGTGAGACGGTCGAGGCGATTAGTGGATGTGTGACGGAAGTTAACGTTTACAAAATGCTCCTAAATTAATACATCCAGTTGTCAAGGATTATAAAATACAGACGCCATCATGTGTGTGTTGGTGTTGAAAAATATAAGGTATGTCGCTGTGTATATTTCCCTTACAACTTATTTCTCTCTCCAATCTACGTCAATTCGATAGCCCATTAATTGTATAGAAATGTTGATGACTGGGACTTAATTATACTGAATGATCTTGACAGCTTCACTGGGGTAGAAATCCATTTCAACGTGATTTGGTTGTAGGAGTTTAAGGTTAGGTACCAGAACAAGGCGACCACCCACGCTGATTAACCCGACCTTCTCCCCTAGACCATTATCCGGTTTAGCATTTATACGGAGTCCTTTAACACGGCTTTAGAGGATTATGAACATTAGATTAACACCTAATCGTGTCCATGATCAAACCTTATAAGTGGTTGTTCCCAGTCGGCGTAATAGAGATGTCTCAACTGTGTACATTATTCCTTCAGTCTTCATTGGTGTATTCATAAGTGTTCTAAGTGGTCTATGATTGTCGGGAACAAAATGTAAACAGCACTTTTAGGCTAAAACGTATGTAACAATATAAGCAACTAACCACTCAGCGCAGCCAAACTCAGCTGACATTAGCCACCACGTGAAGATTAGGCACCCAATCAGATTTTACTTGTTATACACAGAAGTGCCACTTTTTTGGTGGGGGGGGGTGTGTTAGGGTAGTTAATCTTCAGGTGATATAAGATGGGCTGCTGCCATATCTTCGTGATTTCATAATTTTATCTTGTTTAAACCAAACACGATTTCTATGAGCGTTTTAAATCCCAGTGTAAGAGGCGGTGTTACCTTGTTCACCTGACAGTCAAATATTGTAGCCAGGAACAATCAGATCCATCTTGAGTACATCAGTTGGTCACTGTGGAGGAATGGTGGTGGTGGGGAAGTGTCTGTGGTGGTGGCGGTGGGGAAGTGTTTATAGTGGTGGTAGTAGTGTCTGTGGTGGTGGTTGGTAGTGTGGAAATGATGGTGGTGGTGGGGAAGTGTCTGTGTTGGTTGCGGTGGAGTGGTGGGGAAGTGTCTGTGGTGGTGGTAGGTAACTCACTTGCCAACCTCCAATCACCAGTGTAAAGGTGATATTTTCGACAAGTAGAATAATATACTTTTGTGCTATAAATTATTACATAGTCAAGTGAAGTATAATGGTCAAATAAATAGTTTACTTTCCATTATCACCGTATTTACTGTGTTGGGAAAAAATATTTGTGACCTTCGCAAGATATTCACTGATATTTAGGGAAATGAAGAAGAGAAATTAAAGAATATCACTATCAGAAAAGAGGATGTTCTTAAGAAGATAAATAAATTAAAGAAGACAAAATCCCCAGGGCCGGATGAAATTTTCCCTCGAGTTTTGAAAGAGTGTAAGGAACAGATTAGCGGACCCCTCGTAAATTTATTTACAAAATCATTAGACACGGGAGTTGTGCCAGACTTGTGGAAACAGGCAAATGTAGTACCCATATTCAAAAAGGGTGACAGAACATCAGCGTCAAATTACCGGCCGATTAGTTTGACGTCAGTAGTGGGGAAATTTCTTGAATCAATTATAGCAAATAACATCCGATCGCATTTAGAGAAAAACAAATTAATCTACGATTCTCAACAAGGGTTTACAAAGGGAAAATCTTGTCTAAAAATCAGCTGACGTTTTTTTTAGGAAAGTCTTCGAGGTAGTAGATAATGACGAAAATTACGATGTTATTTACTTAGACTTTAGCAAAGCGTTTGACATAGTACCGCATCAGAGGCTTCTGAGAAAAGTTAAGGCTCATGGTATCGAGGGGAAGTTTTAAATTGGATAAAATCATGGCTTACCGATAGAACACAGAGGGTCAGCGTAGATGGTGTTAAATCTGAGTGGGGCTGTGTAACCAGTGTGGTTCCGCAGGGGTCAGTACTGGGCCCACTCTTGTTCATAATCTACATAAGCGATCTAGATACTGGGATCAGCAGTGACATAAGTAAGTTTGCGGATGACACCAAAATAGGGCGGCAGATTAATTCAGGGAAGGATGCAAATACACTACAGGAGGATATAAATAAACTGCAGGAGTGGTCAGTAAAATGGCAAATGAAATTCAACACCAGCAAGTGCAGCGTACTTAATATTGGAAGAACAAATACTGTCAATATATACAGCCTTAACAACATCAACCTAGAGAAGTCGACTTGTGAAAGAGACTTAGGGGTACTTGTAAGCACGGACCTACGGCCTAGAAAACAGTGCGTATATGTGATGACGACGATGATGATGAATGATGATAAATAATGAATGATGACGATAATGATGGCGTATATGTGATGACGACGATGATGTTGAATAATGATAAATAATGAATGATGATGATAATGATGGTGATGATGAATAATGATGATGATTGATGCTGCTGAATGATCCCCAGTTATTATAAGACAATTCATCATCACTACAGACACACTTGGTTTGATTTACAGGGGTGAGGTTAGGTTAGTTTTCATTTCACCCCACATTATGGCTTCGTCCCCATGCAATAATAACCTACCTCAGAGTTCCTCATTTACTATTTATGAATGTTCAGTCATACTAATTCCCTCAGTGGCAAACCTCTGGATGAAAGGCTAAAATAAAATGATAATACACGCGTAGTTGCTAGTGGCGTGGTTGCTAGTGGCGTGGTTGCTAGTGGCGTAGTTACCAGGGGAGTATCCAAAGGCTGAGTAGTTTTGTTTACCATATATAAGAACACCTGAAACCAGGACACAAGATATCTGGTTGGTTAGTTTATCCAATGTTGGTGCAGGCGAAAACAGGATATCGTGCTACATCAGACATACATTTAAACCAGAGGCGATTCGAACCCTGGACTTGTGGAAGTTGATTTACGTGATGAGGCAGGAGCGCAAATTCCAACCACACACCTTGGCTCTCCCTTTTCCTGATCCAGTGGTGCAAATGTTGCAACGACTGGGGAGATGGAGAGTTGCAATGGACTGCCACTATCCCAGTTTGTTGGGTTTCACCTTAGTAGCTTGTCCATCAGGCATTGCCTTCGTCCGCCGGTGTAGTCGTTGGGTTCCCATGTTGGTCACCTTTTCCACCAATACCGCCGTTGGGGTCTTGTTGGAGCTTTGTAAGCATTTCTGCCTAATGTGGGGTTTCACAGCAGATTTTTCGTTCAGGGTTTACTCCGTGATGCGTCGAGTTTATAACATGTTAGAACAGAAAATTATCTCCCAGAGTTTCTACAAAAAGAGTAGCGGGATTATTTAAGTCATTTGGCGTGAAGTCATTTCTCCAGTCGATGTCGCTTTCAGACAGTGTTCCTGAGCTCCCTCCCTCCCCCTCTCTCTTCTCCTACACCGCTTTTGATTCCTACTTTTTCCTCTCTTCTATTTGGCAGACTGTTTATCTATCATTACCTCCTCTCCCTCCCTCACCTCCCCCTCCTATCTCACCATTCATCTCATGCCTTCATACCGAATTCTTCCTCATAGCGTTTTTATTTATTTTCCTTTACTCCTTCCGTATCTTTATGTCTTTTCCTCCCCGGTCTAGTAGCAGAAAATCTCACTCCATAACATAACCTTCTCCCAGCCTCACACCGATACCTTACCCTCCCTACCACAACAGTATTCTATAATTATAAAACTAGATAGCTTCAAACATGATTATTAGATTATGAAAATTGTGATATTATAATTGCAACATTTTATTAAGAATTGCATTAATTGTAGGAGGGGGATGATTATATTGGAAGTATATCAACTCGATTGTAGAGAAGGATGCATCCCCTCCACCCCCCCCCCCCCAGGATCTACTCCCTTACTCCACCTATGGTTTTAAAGGGTCGTCACTTTTTTGGTTGTTTATGTGTTATCCTGGATGTACATAAGTAGTTATATACATTAAATTTCAATATATGTACTCAGGAAAATGCTAATTAAGGTTCTGCCGTTCACAGTCTTATATCTGTGTAATTACTTGTCCAAATGTCATCTAAAAATTTTTAATTACTTTTGCAATGCTAATTACTCGCCAGTCCACAACCTACCTATCCCCTCAACACCCGACACCAACATCTCACAGTCTTTTGTCTTCTCCTCCATTATAAAAAATTGATATCGGCTTCGGAATCAACAATCTGATCTGGATATAGTAGGTTTCTTTTCACTCTGTTGAGCCGATATCGGAAAGCTACTGCGTGCCCAAAGGACCTGACGAGAGTAAGTTAATTGATTAAGATAAGAGAAGATAGTTTGAGGATGATTACGACTTATAATAATATGTTAGAAGATGATAACAAGCAATGGTGATAAATCAGAGGAGGATAAAAAGTTATTACAATAAAATAAACGATAAGGAATTGTTATAGGAAGATTGTGAATGATAACGAGTTGTTACAATAAGCTATAGGATGTGAGAGAAATTCTTAAAATAATTTAGAAGATAAGAACATTTTACATATACTTCCGCACATCCAGGAACTTATACTTCGTAACAAAAGAGCATCAATAAAGAAGAAAAACGCTCTTTACTGCTAGTATTATTACTGTGAACACTACTATCAGTTTCCCGAGCCCAAGATGTTAAAATAATCATAAGCTTATTTGGGCTTGATGGAGCAGCATTTGGTTAAAGGAACTTAAAAATGTTGTTGATAAAATTGAAGGAAGATGGGAAAAAATCAGTTGTGAAAAAAAAAAGTATTTATGTCTCTCTGTATTGGCGGGCTGGTTTAAAAATGGCTGACTCATATGGTAACACTGAACCTATCCACCTATAAAACTTAAAGGGTAACTCCAATACCGGATTTTTTTGTGTTGTGGTGATTTTCATGAAACAGGTGAAAACAAAACAATTTTTTTACTGAAGCTTTAACGTAAAATTCTTTAAAAAAATCCTTTCTGAGGAGTGACGTCATCAGAAGTCCTTGTATACACTGCTCGCTGTCATTTATGCTAATTAAACGACTAGTAAAGTTATTTCAGAATAGTAAATAGTTAGTAGTCCATTAATAATATTAAAGTTAAACTGAGCCATTTAGTTATTTAGATACACTTCCTCAGCAACGGTCAGGAGGTAACCTCAAGAATGTTAATTTTTATTTCATATAAATGATTATTTAGTAAACGTATTCAGTTAAGGTTTTATCTCAATGTTCTTTTGATATTATTTTTGGGGTGTTAGGTTTTTTCCGAGCTTGAGTGAGTCAGTTGAGAGGAAAATTCACCGCCCGAACCTTTGTGAACCCAACTCCAGGTGTCAAATGAAGCTTCTGACACTTTACACGCGACAACCTAAAGTATAGCTCGGCCAGACCGCATAACACACTGTATATGATAATTTAGAAGACTTTGTCACAGCGCTTAAGATGAGAGCTTGTAGTAATTATGATAAAATTATTGATATACAATTTTTCTTCACATTTCTTTTAGATAAATTATTATCTCTTGTGAAGCAAACTCTACAATCTGCCAACCATGATCCCACTCTTTACTTTCATCATTAATATAAGTAAATATTAAGTATATCTGAAATTATTATTGCATTGCCAACGTTAGCTTTATAATAAGACTAATGCCCAGAGCAGCAGGTCACGGAGGAGCAAGATTAAACCCGTCTAGCATCTGACAATATATTGAGCATGCAGTATAATGAATTTTCCCAGATGACGATGCCGCCTCACGCTAGCTGTCAGACTAGTGTGTTTTGTGCCAGTGCTTTCCTGCAAGAGTGATATCTGTCGTACATGGCGGAGGAAATTTGTCACATGCAAGAGTCAGTGTGTGTGTCTGTGTGTGTCTGTGTGTGTCTGTGTGTGTGTGTGTGTGTGTGTGTGTGTGTGTGTGTGCACGCCAGTATTAGTAAAATAATTTTGTGTTGTAGTTCACATAATATTGGTGATTAAGGGATTAGTCCATTAGAAAGTGAAAAGAGTTAATGGTCCTGTGATAGTTGTAGTTATAATGAAAGTATTTTGAAATATTGTTGGTAATAGACCTTCATGTAGGATATAAATACCGTACTAGTCTTTGTAGTAGTTGTAGTAGTAGTGGTAGTAAATAGTCATCAAGTGTTTACACAAATGAAAACATTTTAATAGTAGTCAACGAGACGAAAAGATTTAATTATTATGAACACAAGTCCACGTATAACAAAAGTGAACTGTAGCGCTCTACGAGGGATTACGAAAATATGTTTCATAAAAGTTTATTAAAATCTTCCATTTCATAATAACGAAACTAAAATATTTTAATTTGATGCATAAAATGAAAAAAAAAAGCCAATTACTTAAAGAATTCAAATAAAAGCATAACAGTCTCAGATTAAACGTACAATACGCTTCACCTGACTTTATTATAGGTATGAGTGTTTGTTTACACGGAAGATTGTCAGGCGAAAGTGCTCGATTAACCCCTCTAAAGCAACAGGGTATAATTGATATAGTTAACAGAGAACACAATTAGACCTTCCTCAGATTTGGTCGCCTCACTATAGAGTGGATATGAATTCTAAAAACGGTGACAAAATGATTCCAGAGTATAAGGAACCTTCCTTGTCCAAGCAAAGAGACAAACGTAGAGTGAGGGGCAATTATGAGCCATGTGTACATAAACAGATAATATATTTAATTAAGGGCGATAAAAGTAACTTAAATACGGGACTTATATTCTCAACGGTACCAGCAGAAGTAATAACAACAACAGCAGTGCCAAAAACAGCGTAAAAACGTCAATAGTACCAACAACAACAGTGTCAAAAACAGCAAAAGTACCAATAACAATAGTATCAGCAACAGCATTACCAACCGCAGCAATACCAACGGAAAGTAACAGTACCAGCAGCAGACAGACAAACAGAGAGAGACAGACAGACAGACAGACAGAGAGAGAGAGACAGACAGACAGACAGACAGACAGACACCTATCATTTATTTTATCACGGGTGTGAGTTTTTGAGTGAAGCAGTAATTAACCCCTCCGCTACAATGAGATAATGTTGGGTTCCGATACCAGGAAGTTGCAGCTGATGATAATTAGTAATATTGCTGGTCGACAAGTGAGCAGGTTACCTGTTGTATCTTTACCAATAAAATATTACCCGATATCAAGGATAGAATTAGACAGTGCCGAGTATATTAAACATAATTGTAATACTTCTACCATAATGACGACGCAAAGTTAAAATATTTATATTTTCTGATGTATCATCTTACATATTCTGAAATGAAGACCAATGCATGTGTATAGCATTTCAGTTATTATACGAGTGTCTTGATAAAACTTATAAAAGCTCAGATGCATATTACACATCTCTTAAAATATGGCGGGAACACACAGATCATGCCAGAACTTGGATGTTTTAAATAATATACTTGATCAAGTTACTATACTCTGAGATTTAGAGCATTCGGGGATACATCACGTGTTATAGGCAGGTGGCCACATACACAAGTAAACTGATTTAATAAAGTGGTCTTGTTTGCGTCTGAGTGCGGTGTGTGTCATAATGTAAACACTGACTCGTCGACTTTGCTGGGGAGAAAGTGGTGTAAGGCGATCCGTTCTTCTGATAATCCAGCGTATTGTGTTATCATACTTGTTTTATATAGGATGATAACGATATACTGTTGTCATGTTAAGGATAATAATGATAGAATGGTGTTAAGTAAAGGAATATAACGATGTATTAGCGTTAAATGTAGGTTGATAAAGATAAATTATTGTTAAGTGAAGGAAGATATATAACGAGGTATTGTTGTTAAGTGGATAATAATAACGAAATGTTGTTGTTAAATAAAGGAAGATAAATATGAAGTTCATTACTGTAATATGAAAAAAGTTATAACAATTAATCAATAAAAAGACGATCAATAAAAAAAACGAATAACAACAATATAATTAAATAAAATGAAAAATAACACAATAAATACACGAAAAGAAAAAAAGACCGAAATCGAGGAAGGACGATAACGATTATAATAAACCAGAAGAAGAAAAAGAAAAAAAGGAGTTGCCAAAAATTTTTTTGCCAAAAGAAATATTATGATCTCCAATCTAGTTAATGGGAAAGACTTTGAGGGCGGTTTAATAGGCAAATAACGAGAGACTGATATTTTACGAACGATTTAATTTGACAGCAACTGAAGTGAAAAAAAAATCTTAAGAAAAATAAGCTATGTTAATGACTCGAGGATGGGAAAGACACTCACTGTAAATAAGAAAAAAATGAATGACATGGAAAAAAAACCTCTTTTCGCATATATGTAGGAAAACAAGATGGAAGGGAAACGTGGATGAGATGACAAGACGAATAATAATAATAATAATAGTAATAGTAAAGAAAGATAAGTTGAGAAAGCAAATACAGAAATCAAAAAACTTGAAAAGAGCAATTAAAATTTTCGGCGTTCCAGGAATCATAACGATCTAAGCGCATAAAGTCTGAACCGGGGGAATTCAACCTCACGTTACCTGTTATAGTCCTCATAGATGGAGCACGTGAAATAAATTACTGCCTATAACATACCCTGTAGTTACGTCTATGGGTAAATCTGTCTCCCTGGGTCATGGATGAGTTTTTGTCACACACGTATATCATTAATCTCTTTAATTTTAATGCTTTGATAACGAGAACAAAAATAAAACTAGATCTCTAAATTAAAATTATATTATAAAGTTTTCCGGACAGTTAGAAGAAGACAGATCAGACGGGGAGACTGATAGAGACTTCAGAAACGAGAAGAGCCTCATAAACAATCACTGAGTCTCCCGGTATACAGAACGCCTTTTTTTTTTTACACATACTCAAAGAAACTCACCAAGAATCAAGAAATGGGGTGTTCTGCGAAGACTCAAAGACTATGAGACGAAGATGAGGTAAAGACGCTCACATAGAACTTGGGAGGAAGGCGAGACAAAAAGATTCAAACAGACCATAGGAGGAATTTGAGATACAGAGATTAGAAGTCTTGTACAGGAGCCTATAGACTGATAGAATTCTAATAAAAATAGTTGACCATTCAGAAAGACTAATGCAGATTTTTTTTAGAGACAGAGAAAGAGAGATCAAGTGCCTAGACTGACAGACTCACAAAGACTCTGAACGGGAACTTCTGGTTTGGAGACTGACTGAGATTCAGAGAGACTTTAGGAACGAAGACACAATACGGGGAATTTTAAGAGATTCAAAGAGACTCTGAGCACGAAAGGACTGATGCAGAGACTCACAGAGACTCCCTGAGGCTCCTGCTCGGCTTCCTCCCAAGTTGTTATATGAGAAAACTTTGCCCTCAATTTGCCCAAGTTTCCTCAGCCCCATATATACACTGAGGATATTTTCTTTACCTCGACCTGCAGTGTTATCCTGACATGCATTGTTATCCTGGCCTGCAGTGTTATCCTGATCTGCAGTGTTAGTCTGTCTGTAGTCTTATTTTAACCTCTGACCTGGAGCGATATCGTAATCCCTGACTTGTAGTGTTATGTTGACTTGCACTGTTATCACAACCTCTAACCTGCAATGTTATTAAAAACTTTGACCTGTAGCAATATCTTGACCTATGAATCACCATGAGCTGCAGTGATACCCTGACCTGCAGTGTTGTCTTAGCCTACAGTGTTATCCTGGTGTACAGTGTTATCTTGGCCTTACAGTGTTATCCTGGCCTACAGTGGTATCCCTAACCTACTCCAGTGTTCCGAGAAACCCGCCAGATCTTCCCTCATGTTATTAATTTCACATCTGGTATTCATACAAACTTTACTGGTGGTGGGTCGGGAGTTATACCACTGTATGTTTAAACGTGGGTCTGGAAATAATGCCAAATCATACATGCTTATACATTATCTCCTATATACATGCATACATACTTCTCTAGGGGTTATTATGATGTTCCACAACATGAAAACATAAGGGAAGATAAAAAGGGGAACGTAAATATTCATAATACTCTATAAACTGCTATGCCATATTAAAAATTAAAACATATTTGCACTTTATACTAAAAAGAGGTGAAAATTAAAGTAAATCAACTATAACTGAGAACTAGCACCTGGAATAAGTGTTACGTATCACAATACACACTATAATTATATTCCTAATTCATATAAACAAAGTAAACTTAGCTGTGAGGTGACCACTCAGTAGCACAAACACAAAACGCTCAGAGACACCGGATACCCTTACACAGCGCAGGGCAGAGCCGGTCAGAACAACAGTGAGTCAGTGACATCCAGGATGTTTATTACTCACTACAAGAATGCAAACATTGACACAAATAATCCATAATTCACAATACTACAATATACTATATAACCTACAACAATACCTATCACAACAAAACATAATACAAACCTAACATAACACATGTAAGCTGAGAAACAATAAACATAATGAATAACTCGTTCCTTGAATAGGCTGACTACCTAGTTTCCATCACAATACATCTAAAATACAGTATATGGTTCTTTAGAGGTGGGAAATAATTTTGTGCTTTATGAACCACAATGAAGGTTATGATTGATTACTAAGTCAGTATAAAAGTAATTTAAAATTGTAGTCTGTGAAGAGAAGAGTTAGTCTCGGATCCTTGGTTGAGGTTACGGGAGAGGTGAACCAAATTGACCTTTATTGACGAATTGGATCGAGTAAGTAAGATTAACAACGTCGACTCGGGAGTGCATTTTCCAAGAGGAGTATCGATCCGGTGCTTGGTGGAGAGAACAGACCAATCATATTACACGATTCTGAATTGCTTTGAAGTGAATGGTTGGTTCTGGGTATAGTCAGATAATATGTGACGTTGACGAAGGTACAAAGAACACTCACCAATTAACTGACAGAGAAGGATTCATCTTGTTGGAGAGTCACCATTATATTCTACTCGAACTTCAGTCAGTCCAAGTTACACGAATAACAATGTTTATAAATTGTTGCAAAATATGATGCCAGACTTTCCTGCAATAATTGAATCGCTATGCAAAAAAAAAATATGAACGATTAAATATGGACTTATAATCCTATTTAATCACAACATGGCGAGACATCCTTCTATCTCCCGGTCATCGACATGATATATGAACTTAAAACTATGTCAGCTTATTACTATTTTCTTTACATAATAAGGAAGTTACTGAAGTTAGGGCGGTAAGATAGGCACTGGATGACTAGTCGAATCATTTTAACTACCAAGAAAATGCACAATGGAAGCAGTACGTGGTGGTCAACATACTTGCTTCTGATGATAGTTGCCCTGGATTCGATTTCTGAGAAGAGTGTATTTCGGGGAAGTTACTTTGCGTCATTCTACTCTGTCTACCAAGCTTAGATTAGGGTCCTGGAATTTAAATGATTAGTGGGTCTTGCTTAGGGGAAACTGATTAGCCATTACAGCACTGGTTACTTGCATCCAGTGAAAGTGGGTCTCACGCTCCTAGGGTCTAGAGGCATTGAAACTGGCACTGCACTCGACTGCTTTCACTTTCCCAATTGAACATTTAGGAGACCAAAGAGCAGATATCATGGCTGCAATTCATATTTCATCAAAGCAGTTTCCAATTAAAGTGCAGAAGGATTACAATAGCCAGGATGTAAAGTAACACTATTCATTAGGAAGAGGATTTAGAAGAAGTAATCTCGATCGGGAATTAATGTCCAAAGAATAATACATCAGGCTTAATGACGCACACACACACACACACACACACACGCACACACACTCACACACAACAATGCTTTCATTTTAATTGCCGTCTTTGTTGGCAAGTTTAATCATTAATTGTTTTCAATTCCGTATTGCAGAGGGTGATTCACGGAAACTAATAATTCTAATGATCAAGTCTCCCCTCTAAGGTAATCACACATGATCCTGAAAAGTTAGGGTCCGATCCGTGAGTGGTTGTGAAGACTCTGCGTTTGGAATAAAATACGAGGTGAGATGTCTGTTTGTGTACACTCCCCTACTGCCTGCTGCTTGATTCTTGCTGCCTGCTGTCTTGCTTGCTTTTTAATATTTTGTTAGACTAATTACAGGGACCGACAGATAATTAAGATCGTGTACTGGGATACTATCGTTGTTCATCGTCGGCTTACGTGAAAAGGCAATAGACCTGTTTGTTTGGAGAGCTAATGTTTATCCTTCAAGAAATGAATGAAGAATGAAAAACAGTTCCTAGACTCGCCCTAAGATGAAAAATTCTATCGAACTTCAACCACAGAGAGACATAAGTGTTTTCTGGCGTCATTGCCTATAGATGGGTTGGGTGGTAGACTCATTGATACCAATTTGATTAATGTATAGGAAGGATACTGTAGATAATTATGATACAAACTACAAATAAATAGTATCTTTCCTAACCTAACCTACCAACTGAATCTTACCTAATTTAGCTATAGTTAGGTTATGTTCTTCCTATTCGGCATAAACAACTATCATTTTTTTAAGGCTAAATTGGATGATTATCCCTATTTAGTGTAATACGTACAGTACATAAACAGCCAAGTATTTATAAGCTTTTAGATCCAGATGCATGAACTGTGTGCGTAGGATGATGCTGGCGAATGACATAACAGCCATTTATTTCACACACACTAAACTACTTGAGGACAGACGTCAACACGGATACCAACTTACACCCGCGTCAGCTGTGGGTGTTGGACGACATCACGGTGCAGGAAGCCATCTGCATATCACAGGCCAGGCTTCTACTACCGTCGGCTTTAGGTGTTATTATGACGAAAGGATAATTAAATTACCTGGAAGAGTTTCCCGTTCATGACACAGGTATTAGAAGTAGAAGACTGCGGAAAGTGGGAGAGGAAGGGTTAGCTATGAAGGAGAGAGAGAGTGATTGACTAACGAGAGGTGTAGAGAAAGAGAGGCGGGAGCTGTGTATTTCTGATTAAAACAATATCAAAGGTAAGAATAACAACGTGGGGTAAGATAACTCTGTAGTCTATTATAATACAGGAGGCTCTGTACTTGAGCGTACACCTCGTGAGTGAATGGTCTCCGGTTTGTTTCCCAGTTAGACTCGAGCAATTTTATCAAAAATTTTAGCATATCTTATCTTGTCCTGCCACCTCCATTTTGTTTATTTTTTTCATATTTGTCACACATTACTATTTGCATATTTGGTTACATATTACTCCTTCGAGCTGCTCAGGTGAGGGACGAGAGTCTGGTAAGCAGCAAGTATTCCCACTCTGGCTCGCTTGGCTGAGGTGCTGGGACAACTGACTTAATAATCTGGAGTCTCCGGTGGTTTCAGTAATTCTCAAGTCCAGCTCATTCAGGAGCTCTCTCCAGGGAACTGGTGCCCCAAGCTCCGAGAGAGAGAGAGAGAGAGAGAGAGAGAGAGAGAGTATAATATAACTAATATAATTCAACAGCTTCCAAAAATGTTAAGTGTTAGCAAGAAAATCTGTTGAGTTGTTTATCATAATAATTTACATCATGTTATACGAAAATACAAGAGGAGCCATACATTGTAAAAATCATCCATTACGTTCACGTCCATCAAACCATTTTCTCTTTTGTGCGTCCTGAATTTTTTCCCCCGGTTAGCCTGTCCTGTCTTGTTTTTATGAACTAAGTAAATATTTGAAATTAAAGGGAGGAATGACTAATTTAAGTTTCAGCTTGTAACGTCCAGGAGAGAGGGGTGGGACTGTTGTGTACACGGGCCCTCGCTGCCACAAACCTCGGCTCACTCACTGTGTCGTCAACGTTTTCATTACGCGAGATTTTACCGCCATCGTATATATTTAATTTAAGTCTATGCTGAATAAACCCAAGCCAAAAATTTTCGTTAATACTGAATATCATCGTTGATATAAGTCCAGCTCACTGCAGTTTAGGTTTTGTGATTCATTTCTAATTTGACTGTTCTAGGACGAGGGGACATCCGGTCTGGAGCCACATTCTACTTAGGTTAGGTTTGGTTAAATCGTCTGTGACAAAAAATATCGTCTATTTAGGAATCCTCTAAGTGACATGTAATCAACTGGGTAGTTTTAAAATAATTCTACCGTTAAATTGGAGGAAATTCTGCAGTAGTAAGTCAATATTTAACCAAACCAAACCAAACCAAACCTAACCTAGAATGGTAAAAAATTTCAAATTCTCCGTAAAAAAAAAGAGTATTGTAATAGTCTACGTAAAAAAAAGGAAATTCTTTGAAAATTTCCTAATTTTCTGTTAAAAAAAATCCATATTCTCTGTAAAAATTTCCACAAATTATTCAGTAAGAAAATAAAATAAATTTCATAGTAAAAATGGCCAAATTCTCCAGAAAAGGCCGGGTAGTTTGTATAAAGTTTGACCAAAATCATTGTGTTGACCAGTAATAGGTTAGGCCGTGGGACAAAACGATTTTTCCCTGGGAAGTGAAAACAAATATGGTAAAGTTAGTCTATATAACTGAGAAAACATATATACAGTATTATAGATCGAAAGCAATTTAGATAGTCTTCATAAAGTTTTGTAGGGAGACTCTTGAAGCTTGAGACTTGAAGCTTGAAAGAACTGAAGTGAGAGAAGGGAAAGGATAAAAGTCGACCAGTTTCGTCTTTTTCTTGTTTTTCTCTACATTAAGAACAGCGAGAGTGGTGAATTAAAAGATTAGTAAAAACTTGCGCTAAGTATAGATGATTTCTTCCATAATAATAAGAATCAATTTAAATATACTTACCATATATTCACTGATATATTGCTATTCTTATACACTGGCAAATACTGTGATACAAATTTGGTGTTTGTGATATATTTTGTCAAGGTTTTAGAGGATCAGAACGAAGAAGAAGTATAGCTCTCAAGGGATACTGAAGTTTAAGGACTTTGGTTAGCTTATAGGGATATAATCTTCAAGAACCTGGTGTGAAAACTTAAAGATAATCGGCGAGAGAGCTTGGCAGGTAAAACGCTTTATCCTTTTCACCGCTACTCTGGGTCTTGGCGGTTAAGAATAATGTTTCCTCTCGCTACAACTTTTACCGATCGTCAGCAAAAGACTCCCAGGAATCATATATAAGACTCTGAAGTTAAGACACCCCGAAGCGTTTCGTAATATGACAGCTAATACGAAAAAAAAAAAAATCCAGAGAGACAAACAAAGAGACGTAACAAGATCTTTATTTTACTGGTTGATAATGTCCAACAGATAATAATAATAATAATAATAATAATAATAATAATAATAATAATAATAATAATAATAATAATAATAATAATAATAATAAACACAAACTCTGGGAAAAAAAAGAAAAAAAAAGAAAACAAAAAACATAACAAATAAATTTATCTTCTTCTTTGGTTCTCTTCACCACTTCTCTAATTACCATACCTTCTACTATCACCATTAGTGTGCCTTTACCTTGTCTCTTTTTCACTGGTTCTTTCAGCCTCTCTCCCTCTGACCATCACTCTACAAACTTCTCCCCCTTCGTCTAATTGTTCCACATTCCATCCTCTCTCTCTCTCTCTCTCTCTCGTCTAATTGGTTATTTGTCTATTACTCTCTCTCTCTCTCTCTCTCTCTCTCTTTTACAATTTCCATTTGACATCATTACCTCGTACTTGGTCTTTATTTGCTTTACACTTAAGGGTCATAATCCTCTAGCCTACTCAATCTAATTATTATTATAATTTTCCTTTTGTCTTTAAGTCAAATTTCTATCAGATGAAATTATTCTGTCTTGTGTAGATTTATCTTTACTCTTAGTTTCTCCTATTCATCACCATTACCATTTTATTATTACTTTCTCTTTTCTACGTCATCATAATTATTCATTTAATCATTTATCTTTATGTTAATTTCTGGTTCTTCACTAGAGGATTGGGTCGCCTTCCCTATCTTTCATCAGTAAAGTATACAGTCAACATCAAGGGGTGAAGTGGTTAATTAGGAGCCAGTTTGTTGAGTCTTTACTAGGAGTCTTAAGTCTTAGTGTATGTTTAGTGGTCAAAAGTTTTTATCTGGTGTATCGCTTACACAAAAAATCTGATTTTAGGAAGAGGAACATTCTGATTATAGATAGATGATGCCTGTTTCTATAATCCTAGTAAGGTATAAATACGAAGTTGGTATTGTTTGTATAGCTTTCCACGGCCATAAAATAACCTGTATTATTACCACTGTAAATCTTAATCATTCATAGAAAACAACCGTAGTTCTTTTCTTGTCTAATAAAGTAATGATTATTTTGGGTATTAGTTGGGTTTGAGAATGACCTATCCCACTCCACCCCACCCCATTCCACCCCATTCCACCCCACCCCACCCCACCCCACCCCCACCCCACCCCACCCCCCTCTCCCTCCTCCTCCCTCCCTCCTCTCCCTCCCTCCTCCCCACCCCACCCCACCACCCACTGCACCACACCCCACCACTGCACCCCACCCCACCCCATTCCCCCTTAAAAAAAGGCATTGTTGAAGATAAAATATCATAAGGCTTCTCTAGAAACGAAAGTATGCTGACAGAACGACCTCTCAGAAGGACCTTTCAGATCGACCTCCCAGAAAAACTATTCATTAGCATCAGAAGTTTAAGTGCGAAATGAGAAAATTAATTAAACCGATTAAAACCTTATTATGATTTGTTTAGAATGCGAAAACTTCTTTTCATTTGGTTCTAGCTGATTATAATGGTCTATTGAAAGTTGTGAATAATTAATAAACTTACCGTTTGCGGATTATATTTCATACAGAGCGGGAAGGGACAGTAACTCACATCTCTGAGTTCCTTTTAAAAATTTTGAGTAAATTTCATTATAAACTGAAATGAAGATTACTGAAGAGCTGACTATGAGGCTCATTCGATACACAGCACAATAGAGTTCGTTATAATATGCGAACTTTTATTTTTCGTTCGTTATAAGAGAGTCAAAAGTCACGGAACAAAACACGATCTTAGTAGGATTCCTTATATCGGGGGGTTTATTATATGCAACGTGCCTTTTAAAAAAGAACCGATTGTAATAATGCACCTCTACTGTGGGGTTGTGAAGGGCATTACACGCAGCCGTATTGGTTATTCATGATAACAAAGCAACGGTGTATGAATTATATAGTAAGTGTGGGCGAACGTTGAAGATAAATTACATCAATTACACGGAAGTAGTTTACAGGTGTCAGGCAATGTGGGCGAGTGTCAGTCATGATTATAAACAATACCTGCTTCTGTTTCTATAACTCACGGATATGATCAACATTAAAACTAAACTTGGCCTAACATTTTCTTTATTATTTACTGTTATAACGACAGCTTAATCTGACCTTTGATTCTTTACTCACGTGTTTTACTTCATTCATTTCTTTCATATTGAGAACTTTTTTTTTGATTGGTTCCTTGATTTAGATGAGAGATGAATACATTTATACAAGTTGCAATATTATTATTTTTTTTTACGAGTTTATATTTTATCTAATATGTATTTCTCTCTAATACTAATCTGTGTGTATGTGTTCAAGCTCTGTTTTTCCTATTTTACTTGCATGATACAGCGTTAAACTCTGAGCTTTTGGATCTTGATATGATCAGAGAAATGGTTCAGGCAAGTGTCAGTTGAGTGAGAGCCCTAAAACCCTGGTTGGTAGCTATACAAAATATTATATTCCCAGTGATATCTTTCCACCTCAACATACACTGCTCTCTTTCTAGGAATTTTAGATCCAATACACAGTATATTAACTGACCTTGTAATTATCTACACCAAACCTGTCGCCTTGGTTAGTTTAGGTGTTATTCTGACAAAATATACTATTATTATATTGGTACTAATGTAAAGACTAATTAGAGGAGCTATACTGGTGTTTTAACTTCGTGGCACCGTCTCTTAAAACACTGGCTGGGGTGCTATCCTAGTCGAGTATACCAGCTGGCTTTAACTAATCAATAACCCTGTAGCATAGCA
The DNA here is from genome assembly GCF_018991925.1 of Homarus americanus. Taxonomy (NCBI): domain Eukaryota; kingdom Metazoa; phylum Arthropoda; class Malacostraca; order Decapoda; family Nephropidae; genus Homarus; species Homarus americanus. The sequence goes on along the minus strand of NW_024739542.1, from coordinate 2,879,990 downwards.
GAATGACTTATAGGACTGAATAAATTAATATGTAAATATAAAATGAAGTTTATAAATATGAAAATAAATGTATAATTGAGTATGCATTTATACATATACATATTTAAATCTCAGTCCATTATCGTTCTATAGTTCCTACGTGATTGTTAATGTCATGAAGAATAAAAATAAATGAAAAAATTAAATTGGTAAACGAAAAATAATCAGAATTTTCTATTGCCTCTGATGTGTCCGGCTAGCGACCAGTCCATGGCACTTTGGCCAAAATTCAACTAAATGGCAGATGTCGCAGAGGTTGACACTTGGGAGGGAGGGTGAGGGAATGAGAGCTGGTGGAGGGAGAGAGGGGGAATGGGAGCTGGTGGAGGGAGAGGGAGGGAGAGTTGGTGGAGGGAGAGGGAAAGAGAGAATTGCTGGAGTAAGAGGGAGGGGGAGTTGGTGGAGGGTGAGGGGATGTGAGCTGTTGGAGGGAAAGCGGGGGAGTGTTGGTGGAGGGTGAGGGGATGAGAGCTGGTGGAGGGAGAGGGAAGGAGAGTTAGTGGAAGGTGAGGGAGAGAGAGAGAGTTGATGGAGGGAGAGGGAGGGAGGGGGGAGTTGGTGGAGGGTGAGGGATGAGAGCTGGTGGAGGGTGAGGGAGAGGGGGAGAGTTGGTGGGAGAGAGGTGGCCTGTGTGTGTGTATGTATGTGTGTGTGTGTGTGTGCAACTGTCCCGACAGGTAAAGTGTACACCTCCCTACCTGTAATACTAATTAGCGTATAATCATTCCTGAAAAAGGACGGACCTGTGAGGTAACATCTAATTAGTGCGTCGAGATGTAAAATTATATCACCACCAAGAACAAAAATTGTCTCCAACGCTATAATCACATCCACACTATGCTAATTTGATACGATATACGACTATTGATTAAGTGAACCAGACGCTATATAGGAAAAATGAATAAGTCAGAAAGAAACACGTAAAAAGCTCAGTCATTCTGGAAGTTCATCTCGCTGTTCCACTTAATACACAGTTCGTGGGTTTCGAAGCTCCGAGATCCAGTGTGTTACGTACCATGAAGAGGTGAGACGAGAAGGCTACAGCGTCTTCCTGAATAAATTACCATTATGTTTTGTCGTTTTATGGATATTTAAGAGAGTCTGGTAAGAGGAAAATGTCGATGGTTTAAATTAAATGAAGAGACATTGCAGAAGTTGGTTGCAGGAAGTTACAGAAGCCCAAGGGAGAGAGTACAGAGTAAACAGGTCCATTTTCCTGAACTACGATATTTCTCTTGAATTTGTTTAACTACCACACACACACACACACACACACACACACACACACACACACACGCATTGAAAATCAGACAAGACACCAGTATCGTCAGGGACAATCTGAAGACGCAGGAAAACATTAAACTTTTAAAACTGGAGCCATTTGCTGTAACGAGAGACCCCACCCCCTCCCCCTCCACGTAATGTATGTAAAGTATAAACACTGAAATTCACTTTATACCTCAAAAAGTCTCTCAAAAGCAAAGATATTAATTCCACATTTATATAGAAATAAAATAATGAGACTACTATATGGATACAAAGTCTTACCATAATGCAATATTTTTTTTTTCACTAATCAAAGCCTTAATGTATGAAAAAGATATATAGAATTTCTTAGTTTTGACATTATTTGAATTTGGAAAGTAAAAATTTACTTAATCCACAAGAAAAATGTACGGTATTTAAAAACGAGGAAAATTTCATACCCCCCCCCCCAAAAAAACACAAAAAAGGTCATAATTTGTTTTTTTATGTTTATATAAGATATTTTGGATAAAGAGGAGTATTTTGTCTACATAACTTAATTAATGGTATGCCTGTAATTTATCTCAATCAGTGAGTGAGTGAGTGAGTGAGTGAGCGAATTAATGAGTGAGTGAGCGAATGAGCAAGCTAATGAGTGGGTGGATGAGTGCGTGAGTGAGTTACCAATTGACACACAGACCTTAGCTAGCACAATTAATTAACACTAACTCACTTGGATATCCTAAGCTTAGGTATGTGTCGTTAAGATAATGCAAGAGAAAGAGAAACACCTACATAACGTCAAATAATTACATCATATTTATCTAAACTTAATTTGTATTATATATGTAAATTTGTTAAATGAATCCTCTAAAGTTCATCCAGGTGTAAAAATATGTTGTCTCCAGTTCATCACAAGAACACCTTTGACCAAAAAAAAAAAAAGATGGATAAAAAATTGTAAACTGGAAAGTGCAAAGAAAAAATACCGCGTAGCGAGGGATAAAAAATTATAAAAGTGTGACTAGAGAGAGAGAGAGAGCGAGAGAGAGAGAGAGAGAGAGAGAGAGAGAGAGAGAGAGAGAGAGACGACACCGCTCTGTCAAAGGAAGACTTTATTTTTTCAAAGCTTCCTCTGAACCGTGAGTGTTGAACATGTAGCAAAAATGTATCGCAAAAAAAAATATATATATATATATGCAAAGGTATAAAAACGAGGCGAATGAGAAACAAAGAATTACTAACCTAACCTATCGTTACCTTAAGAGTATTATTATCACGTGAATAATGTAAGAAAAAAAACTCTTATTGTTTAATATTGGTCATGGTGCGTCTTCATTGTGTGGTTGGCTGTAATTTGCATATTTTATTGACCTACACAGAGACCCTTGGCAGAGAGAGTCCTTCCCCCTCCCTCTGAGCGAGAATACTGCATCGTCTTGTAACACACGGTATACAAAACACATGATTTTCTCTTGTTTTCTATTTTTTTTTGCCGCAGAATAACACAATACAAGGTAGACAAAGTGAACTGCTCTTATCAAACGTTCATATTCAGATTTTCTTTTTTTTTACCGAAAGAGATGAGAAGATAACAGACAAGAAGAGATGATAAGATAACAGACACAGACAAGAAGACATGAGAAGATAACAGACAAGAAGAGATGAGAAGATAACAGACAAGAAAAGATGAGAAGATAACAGACAAGAAGACATGAGAAGAGAACAGACAAGAAGACATGAGAAGATAACAGACAAGAAGAGATGAGAAGATAACAGACAAGAAAAGATGAGAAGATAACAGACAAGAAGACATGAGAAGAAAACAGACAAGAAGAGATGAGAAGATAACAGACAAGAAGAGATGAGAAGATAACAGACAAGAAGAGATGAGAAGATAACAGACAAGAAGACATGAGAAGATAACAGACAAGAAGAGATGAGAAGATAACCGACAAAAAAAAATCTTTATATTTTGTGTTTTTATTTAGCTGTCTACTGGCATTGACTTTGAGCTGGTTTAAATAACTACAGGCAGGAAGATTTATGGATTCAGGAAGTGAGATCCATTTGAGAGATGTCGAATACTAAAAGGAAATGTGAGAATTGCTGTGTTTTGCTCATGCTAATTTATGCAAGTTACTGATGAGCTGACGAAATCTGCCTAGTGGCTTGGAGTCTATACTGAGATTTTAATATACACTGACACCTTTTTTTTGGGGGGGGGGGTGTCTAGATATTACCTAGAGTCCTAGACCAGTGGACATAAGAGAGGTAGATAGATAAGGCATCAAGGGACAGAGAAACCAAAGGAAGTTTTGGTGATAATGTTTTTAGATATGGAATTACCGGGTGAAGGACTTAGTAAAGAGTGGATATATACAGTATGTTAATGTTGTGATGTACTGAAACATCTATGGACGTTAGTAAAACGTTAAAAAATTGTGAACATAAGCAAAAATTACTTGAATTGTCTTATACATATTAAGTCCTTCGTAACCTGTGAGCTAATTTACTAAATTTATAGCTGAAATTATGTAGATTATTAGCTAATACTGTACAGGTGTGAGTTCTACTTGTTATTAGTACTATTTATCTAAGAAGTAAATTGTATCAAATTTGAGTTTCCAGATTTTTAAATATACCAATTTTACTTGTTCAGAGAATTAAGTGTGGTTGGTGGTGTTATAAAACTTTTACTGGAATTATTGCTGAATTGATGTGTTCGGTGTGTGATACATTACAGCATAGGAACGATGGTAGAGGAAAGAAGGTCTATATAACGTAAGGGAACGGGAGAGAAAATAGAACTCAGAGAAAGACAAGAAGGATTGATGGAAGAGGACACTGGAGGAGAGGAGCTGAAGAGCAAAAGTTACGTCACATCTATCAACGTGTGTGGAGATCCCAAAAAGAAACAGAAAAAAAAAATCTAAATTATAGAGAGAAGAAATATGCATGTGACTGATATGTGAAAAATAAATAAATAAATAAATAAATAAATAAATAAATAAATAAACCTTTATGGGAAAAGAAGAAAGAAAACATTTTACTCAGATAAGGAAAGGGCGACTCAGGACTTGTCTCTCGTATTACTGAATTCTGCAAAACTTTTGATGAGTTTTACTGACGCAATTTCAAAACTTTAACAGAATAATATTAAACGACTGCATAAACTTCCTACTAATACTAGATATTTCAACCTAACTACCGTATATATACTGAGAGACAAACGATAGGAGGGAAAACATATACATAAACATTGATCGTATTAAATAGAAAACCACGAAAATGTGATAAAATCCTCAGAAGGTAGACGTGTGAAGTAGGTGAGCACATCGGTCCAAGAAATGAATTTAGGGGAGTGAATGAGATCGGGTTTTGAGGTATGAGGGATAAAGGTGGGTGATAAACTGGATTAAATCAACGAAAACTGAGGGAGGAAAGTAGAACTGGTGAAGGATATAGAAGGATCTGAAGGCATGGGATTGGAGTCGGTAGCAAGAGACTGCAAAGTAGGATCAGGATGTATTAAAATAAACTTGTGATTAAAGCTAGAACAGTGGTAGTGGAACATGAACACCGACATAACTCGTTTCAGAAAATCCTTATAAGCTTAGGTGGAATACAGTGTTGTCTCGCACCAACCATGAGGCAACACTCACGACAGCGCCAGTAAACTGTTATTATAATCAGTTTCAGTTGATAGTATAATTATCCCATTGATTGATAAGGGTGTTTCTCAGCTGAATAAAATCCTAAGAATAATAAACCTTAGTGCGGCACTATACAGTAAAACAAAAACAAAAACTATGAAAAGGTATGAAAAGGGTTTATTGAAAGTCCTTAATGGCATAAAACCTTGTAGATATAGAGGGTATATTATTTTTAAAACCCGTATTCTACAAAAGGGCATATAAACATCTTCCATACCCCTGCCACCCTGAAGGTGACCATGACGAAACTCTCATCACTTTCAGGGGCAACGAATGTCACTCCTTTCCAAATGTATTCGAATTGGTGATCGAAAACTTCTGAAAAAGACACCAGTATATATAATGGAATGTACGAAGCGTCATGAAAAGGTAAAGGACTTCTCAAGGGATTTTAATACGCAATAAATATCTTGTTTTGAAAGCGATTTTTTTTTGTTTTTAGTAGTCAAATTAAAATACCTTTTTTTTTTTACGTCACTAACCAAAACCCCTTAAAGGAATCGAGGAAATATTCAAGGATGTAAAGTATAATTTTAACACCTTTATATTTATTGAAGTTTTCAATTTATTGTTTTTTTTTTTAAGGTAAATCCTCTCCTATACACTGACTCACACGCCCGCCATGCCAGTATAAGTGTCCCCTCCTTTCAACCGCTCAAACAGGGTGAGACAGTCGAGAGAAAATACCTATATGTATTCTACTCAGGATCCTACAGGACTTCCGTGGGACTTATAAGAGCTTTAGTGTTCGCTCGTCCTCTCTCTCTCTCTCTCTCTCTCTCTCTCTCTCTCTCTCTCTCTCTGTTTATCTCTTTCTCTTACTTTATCTCTCTATTTTTATTTGGCTTTTTTTTACATTATCTCTTACTTTCTTCATCTGTGTTTTCTTTTCTCTCCATCGCCTTCCTCTTTCTTTATCGCTCTTTATTTTTTCCCTGCCTCTCTTTCTCTTTTTGTATCTCATTTTCCTGTGACTTTCTATCTATCTCTTGTTTTCCTTCCTTGTCTCTCGGTCTTTCTCTCTCTCTCTGCCCTCTTTCTCTTATTCTCTCTCTCTCCTTCCATTTATGTTTTTCCTGTGTTTTTGTCTCTTGTCCTCTTTCTCTGCCTCTCAGACCCTCTTCTCTCCTCATCTTTAATTTTCCTGGCTTTCTATCTGTCTATCTTCCTCTCGTTCTCTTTCACTGTCTCTCTGTCACTGTGTCCTCTGTCTACCAGCCTAAATATACCTCCCAGTCAGTCTGTCTACCTGCCTCCCTGTCTGTCTGTGTGCTTACCTCCCTGTTCGTCTGCCAACCTGCCTCACTATACCTCCTACCTCTTTACCTCCCTACCTACCTGTAAATCTCACTACATACCTACCTGTAAATCTCCCTACCTCCCTACCTACCTGTAAATCTCCCTACATACCTACCTGTAAATCTCCCTACCTAGCTATCTACCTGTAAATCTCCCTACATACCTACCTACCTACCTGTAAATCTCCCTACATACCTACCTACCTGCACTGGCCCACAAGAACCTCACCAACACAGGCCGACACTCTGAAATAAGTATCACGTCGCTTAATGCAAAACAATTAGTCACTTTGTTGGTGTTGTATCTAATTATCGTCGTTAAATAAATGAGTTCGTGCGTTGCCTTCAGGTGCGAGAGAGAACAGGTGAGCTACAGTTTAATGGTGGTTTAATTTATATGTTATGTAGGTAGTAAATTATGTAGTCTTATGTAAATTTTTTTATATCTTGGATAACATGAGTATTAGACAACACAACTAATTTCACCTGATGATTAAATAACTATTATACTACCTGAGGAGTTAGGTTAGGTTGGATTTTAGTTAGATTACGTTAAGTTTGGTTAGAATAGATTATGGTTATGCTAGGGTGGGATATATTAGGTTAAGTTATATTAAGTTAGGTTAGTGTCACAGGGGCTAATGTTAAGGTAAAACAAGCTGGGGTGGATAATCTTTACGTGATTCTATATATGTAATGCAGGCGGGTGTATCCACGTGTGTATAATCCCATCAGCTACATTTGCTCACCTCATCGATACAACAGATAAAATGCCCAGTGAACGGGTCGTTGTTTGATTCTGTAGTGTTATATGCACTGTACGCTCCCCCCTCCCCAGAGAGACATATATATACACACACATACACACACATATACCTGTATATACGCACACACACACACACACACATGCACGTATACACACAAATATTTAATCAGAAAACAGAATCATCCATTGATATTCTTACACGCGTAGAATTAGAACATCTAAATTTTGACTTGATATTTCTTATTATTATCTTTGCTAGACTTTTAGGAGTTCTAAGATGTATAATACCATTGTGTACTAAACAACCACTCGTGTGAACAACCTCAGCACCTCTTCCTCTTCCTTCTTCTTCTCCTTCTTCTTCTCCTTCTCCTTCTCCTCCTTCTCCTCTTCCTTTTCCTCCTCCTCTTCTCCTCATAGGGAACGTAGGATAAACACCAGTGCAAATCTACACCCGGCAGGTTTATCACCGTAAGAGACACTGGGAGACACTCGCTGCTGTATATTCTGGTTGCAGATCCCAGCTGAGAATTACGGTGACAGAAACCCGTATCCACACACACACACACACACACACACACATGAACGTGAGAGATGCTTTTAGTTTTACATACGCATACAAAATACACACACGCATACAAAATACACACACACACACATACTGAAGCCTACATAAATACTCAAGAAAAGTCAGTGAAATAAATTTGCACTCGATATGTAGAGCGACGGCCCCTTTTGCATTACGGAAAATGTGTGTAGCCCAATAGAATCGGGTTCGCTGAATAAGCAAAGGCATTTTCCTTTTCAACAGGTCGTCTGCAGCTCGGAATGCCAGATTAGGTCTTCCTGTCACATTTCAGAGACGCGGGAAAAATATCTGCCGAAGACCCTGGAGTTGGTGATGCCTCGGCTGACAGGAAGAGCGCTAATTTGGAGGTCGACGAGGAGTGAAAACATTGACTTAGACAGGTGAAGGACGACGGCTCATCAGGAGAAAGTCTGAAGTCTGAACTGTGGAAATTACTCTATAGCTGTGCCTGTCGCTGTGGTCTTACCTCATAGGTAAATATAACTTGGCTGAATTTGGTTTGATAAACAAAATAATGATAACAAGACACTTAGACTTTAAGGAAATGTATTCTTAAAAGTGACATACTGATAAAAGATAATATGAATAGGGAATTAGACGAATAAAAAACAAATAATCTTAACATAACACTGATAATAAATGTAATCTCGAGAGACTTGACTGATAAAAATATAATCTTACGATAGACAGATACAAATGTAATCGTATCAAGATATTTAGGCTGATATGAGCTGAGAAATATCAAGAAAGACACAATTATTCTAATGACCGATATACACATACCATATATTGATATCTATATAACATAAATAAATGGACGTCAGACTATAGGTAACACTCGTATATCAAGACTAACGTCAGTGATGTAATCAAGAGAATGAAATAACTGATAAAAGATGTGATTGGGAGAATGAAAGAGGACTGAAGACACAATGAGAAGCTGATGCAATTAAAGCGAGATCTAAAGAGAGAGAGAGAGAGAGACACTGACATCAAGAGACACCGAAATAGAAATGAGGTCTAGAAAAATAATTATTCTGATATATGCAGACAGATATCGAGAAAGGGTGAATAACACGGAGCGCGATATCTAGAGGCGAGGTGATCTAGAGACAGTTTCATAGTGTTATCAAGATAGAAGAATAGTACAGTAGACAAATGCGTTATCAAGATAGGGCCAGAGGGAGGGATGATACGTACCGGCACAGTACCGGCAGTAGGAGAGTGAGAGTTGTGTTGGAAGTATAGAGACGTCATCGCTCACACAAGTCTCGTCATAATATTTTCTTTGTTTTACTGATGACACCAAAAATATCCAAATTTCTCACCATTAGTATGTATATAGCATCAGAGAGTATGTTTCAGCTGAAGGTTGTAAGTTGTTTATGGTCTTTGAAAATATATTCTAGGAAAGATAATTAAGGAAAATATATATGTATTCTGCATATTACGAGATTTCTACACAACTCGGTATCAAAAGTTTGCACTCAGGTGAACACACAGGATTACAATTTGTGTTTCCAGGCTGAAATACATTAATATAGGACACTTAATACTTACACGTACAGCCAGGATCTTGCTGTCCTGACCGCCAACGTCATCTGAATTTGTTAATGGAACAAAAGGCAAAACTTTCAAATGCGATTACAAGAACGTGTATCCCTGTCGCTCCAACACTGCAGCATATCAGGAAGAGTATGTGAAATAGACGTAGCGACAACCACAGCTTTAAGGGGAATTGTATCACCACGACACAAACTATTTCCCACAGATTCTCTTTTTCGATCAAGATAAAACCAGAACTTGTGTTAATCTATAATCGTTATAGAATATCAATAATTATGATACTACACTAAGCACCCATATTCAAAGTCGATATTCCTAAAGAAATTATTTGATCTGAATGATACAATGGTTTTTCATACAAGTTTTTAGTTCTGTTAAAGAAACACAAAAGTCAGTAACTCATTCCCCAGTGTATGCAAGTCATGAGCATAAACCTTCCAGCCAGCAGTCACTTTCATTAAACCAACAATAACAACAACAACAACAACAACAATAACACCAGCAACAACAACAACAACAACAACAACAACAACAACAACAACATTAACAACAACAACAACAACAACAACAACAACAATAACACCAACAACAACAACACTAACACCAACAACATTAATAACAACAACAATAACATCAACAACAACAACACTAACACCAACAACATTAATAACAACAACAACAACAACATCAACAAGAGCACCACCACCACCAATAATAATAATAATAATAATAATAATAATAATAATAATAATAATAATAATAATAACAATAAAGACGATAAATTCCAAGCAATAAGTGATAAAACAAATAGATAAAGGGTAAAACAAAGAAGAGAAGAAGGAAGAAACCTGGATAAAGACAGATCAAATAAGAAAGATAAGAGATAGAAACATAGAGAGAGAGAGAGAGAGAGAGAGAGATTAAAGCGGAACACGTTAAGAGTGAGAGAGAACAATGAGACGGTAAACACAGGCAAGGACAAAGAAAGAGGACAGACAAAGACACAAACACCACAGCAGACAGACAGACAAACAGACAGACAGACAGACAAACAGATAGACAGACACAATCAAGCTGGCAGATGAATAGACAGACAGAGACACAAACAAGCTGGCATATAAATAGACAAGCAAACAGACAGACAGACAGACAGAGGCACAGGCAGATAGACAAATAGTCAGAGAGACAGAGACAAACGAACATATAGACAGATGAAAATAAAACAGACAAATAAGAAACCGGTAAAAGACAGATACGCATACAAAAGATAAACAGACAGATAAAGAAACAAACAGATACTTAGAAAGACAGACAGACAGACAGACAGACAAAAATAGTCAAACAAACAAGTAGACAAACAAAAAAAACCCACGCCAATTGGCAAACAAAGCAAACAAAGAGACACATAAGCTAAACACATAGACAGAAGGAAAAAAAAACAAGCAAATAGACAGACAGATAGACAGATAAACAAACACCTAGACAGAAGGAAATAAATCAAACACTCAGACAGACAAATATAATAATACATACTGTACAAAAACAAAGAAAAAAAAATATCCCACGAAGATGAATGCTTTTTGAGACATCGTTTTCTATGATAATTAATTAACGTAGGAAAAACTAATGAACTGAGAAAGAAAATAAAGAAAGAAAAATGAAGTAGAATGTGTTTTTTGACCCAAATTTCCCTCCTATGTGTTTTCACTTGTTAGGAAATTACTGACAGATTTCCCATACGATAAAAATTAAATAAATGTCACTTGAAACTTGACCATTTATTTTGACTTGTTAGAATCCAAATTAAAAACAAAAATATCTATATAAATTTTGGGTTAAGATGCAGGAGAAAACAGACACAACTTTTCACAATAAAATTCGTGATGTTATTGTTATTCTGGAGAGATACAGGTCATTTATTCACTTATTTTGGCGCGTTATAATCTAGTTCATTTCCTTATAATTAATGCATAGTCTTTCTCATTATATAAGGTGTATACTCCAGGCCTATAGTCTTGACGTGTATTTTGATGCACCACTAAGCAACCAAATCCAAGAATATCTTTTTTTTTTTTTTCATTGACCTATCCAACGTGTACCTTGCATAGTCGAAACACACACACACACACACATACACACACACACACACACACACACACACACACACACACACACACACACACACATACATACACATACACACACAAACGCACATACACACACACGCACATACACACACACACACGCACATACACACACACACGCACATACACACACACACGCACATACACACACACACACACACACATTCTCCCCTAACACTCCACATTTTAGAGAAGTTTGCTCTCGGTGGCCTGAGGAAAGGGAGGACAGAGGGAGAATATTTAATTGACCATGAACCCTCGCCCAGGAATGATATTATCTCAGTAATGTTTTCTTATCGTTTGCGACTTTCTGTTTGGTAAAGAGAATTCATCAAAAGAAAGTGTGAGAGAGAGAGAGAGAGAGAGAGAGAGAGAGAGAGAGAGAGAGAGGCTACTGTACATACATTCAGACTCTCTCCTTGTATCCACACTATAACTTCATAATGTTCCTCTCTAGTATGTATTAAAATTTTTGTTTACCACTGACGCGCCTTCGAAATCCAGCAGTCATTAAATATTTTTCTCTTAGTTGTGAATTTAAGAATATTTACATGACAACTTTTCTTTAGTGTTAACCATTATTTGTTAGATGAAGAAATTATATGAATGGATTGTCTTAATGGTACAATAGTGTCGCCTTGCCTTAATGAATACTGATAACGACTGAGTATCACGGGTCGCTGCTTCCCTTATGAATGTTGGACGGTGATTAATTGAACAGTTTCTGACCCTTGCATTGTGTGGATAGGAATTACTGGTCGACGGAAATTCTTACAAGGGAGAAGCCATGTTCAGTACCAGGTGTTATCTGTGTTATACTGAATCACAGAAGCTAATATGTCTGTCTCTCTGTCTGTCTGTCTGTCTCTTTATCTGTCACTGCCTTTGTTTACTTTATACGGACGGCTATACACAGAGACGCTCTTGCTGCTCTTCCCCAAAATACAATGATCGACTCTACAGATACACAGAGGGGTCACTTATATACACGATGAACTCAATAACATGGACACACACACACACACATACACCCACCAGGCTGTAACGTAAGTGAAATTAACAAAGAGTAACAATGCCCCTTGCAGGATTACCACCCACACCACACTCAGATGGCGAGGGAGTGAGTTAGCTCGCTACTATGTGCACCACAAATGGTTGAAAGTCGTTTGAAAGTGACCTGCCACAGCTGGCCTCAGGTTATGTTCCAGGGCCAGCTGTGACAGGTTAGGTTAAATTAAGTCTTAGCCATTTGTGGTACAGTAGATAGAGCCTTCACTTGCTATCTGTAGTGGAGTGGGTGCAGAGCCTGTATGGAGAGAGGTGGTGTTTGTACAGGTATAGTGTATTCCCCCTGATTATATGTGGTATGTGAGCTTTGATATTTGTCTTCGATAGTTGAACAGTAAGACTCAGGCAAAGAAGAGTATCACTTTATCTAGTTGATGAGACGAAGATGATTATCGTTTAAGGTGAAGACTTCAGTTCATCCTGAAATTAATCCAATATACATTGAACTTCAGGTGTTTCGAGTAATTATGACTCTCTCTCTCTCTCTCTCTCTCTCTCTCTCTCTCTCTCTCTCTCTCTCTCTCTCTCTCTCTCTCTCTCTCTCTCTCTCTCTCTCTGTCTCTCTCTCTCTCTCTCTCTCAACTACCGTGACTTAGTTATGGAAATGCTTTGGTTCCTCTAAATAATTCGATGCATGTGTTTGGCCTTTTTAGCATGTAAGTACTCAATGATTTATATGAACTACTGTCTGCTAAGAGTAGGCTGTCAGCCACTCACTTGATGGATCTCTTTATACCAAACTGTTTCATTTTACTAATAAAAGGTTCAAAATAATATTCCGTGGTTTTTGGAGATATTAATAGCTCTTTTATCTATGTGTAAGTCACCTAAGCAGCAAACATCTCGCACTATTCACTAACGACCACTGATCAAGACCCAGCAGTGCTTCACTACTAACTCCAGGCCTCAACTCACCTCACCCTCAGGCGGGAGCAATCAGGGCTTCAGTCTGAGGTTCAGTTCTCCCACAACTTGTCAAAGGCACCACATTAATCTTCAGCTCATCCCAGTGTTAAAGTCTTAAGATTAAGTACGCTTCACACACTTTATATATATATATATATATATATATATATATATATATATATATATATATATATATATATATATATATATATATATATATATATATATATATATATGTGTGTGTGTGTGTGTGTGTGTTTGTGTGTTTCGTAATTAAAGAGGTAAAGAGGTAATCAATAGGATTAATTAATATGGTGCAAATATTGTTTTTGCTAACCCTATATAAGTAAGGCAATGTTGTAGCAATTTTCTTTAATGACGAGGGACTGAGGTTATGTAATTATAAAGAAAGTAAGCATCTCAAGGTCTTTCTTTATAACCACGTGTTCTTCTCAAGCGTTCACTGACGTCACACTACTGACGATGTGGGACATGATGCCAGAATTATTAAACTTAAAACCTAGCTGCACGTTTCGTGATGTATTAGGGTGGTCATTAATAAGGAAAAATGATGTGAAGGCAAGACGTGTAAGCTCTGGATATCACTTAGAAGGGTTACTATCCTGTAGAGTCACCACTTAGGGTTTAGATCACTGAACACTAAAGACATTATATAAAAAAAACTACAATTATATCACCTATGGTAAAATTAGTGTATCGAGTCATCAGGAATTACAACAATTAAGGCAAGATATTTATAGTCATCGTTCACGACATGCAAAAGGAAAAACTAAATTAAAGCTTAAGGGCTCCAGGTAATAAGACTCAAGACTAAATAATTATGAACTAAGACACTAGAGGCCGTCAAGGACTTAATATTCAATCTCCAAGAATCCCAGTGAGACTTGACTTGACTTGAGGCTAGATTGACCTCAAAAGTAATAAGGGAAAATATATAGAGCTTCAGAACTCCAAGTAATCAAGACTCAAGACTAAAGACAATGCTTCACGACGCCCGCAGGTAAAGAAATTGTTGACCCGAGCACTCACCTGGAATGGCGTACCACTCTCATTTCAAAACACAAAGAGATTTTTAATTGGATGTTTGCCTAGTCGATAGGGAAGACCTCGAGGTTCACGACCACCACCAGACTTCCAGGAATGATCGTATTGCTTATTATGATGTCTGGACTGACATCCATTTAAAATTAATAGAAGCTTTGGCTGTGATGTTATTAATTGTCGGTCGGTCTAGCTGGTAATAGATAAGTTGTGATGTATTAGTTGTAAATCTGCCACGTTATGAGATTTAATAAACGATTTTTCCGTTATGGTAATACAGTATGTAGATATAACCTAGTTTAGTTGTGAATTATATAACTCTACAGTCTGTTGGCTCTACATTACGCTGTAGTATTTGAAAAATCAATAAATGTTATGTATTTTTATGCCATTAAAAATATGTTTTGTGAGGATTAGATCGTATGTTCTTTCTCAAAAATTAGCTTCTGTGAGACACTCTTGTAGTGGACGTACCCCTACACTCTCTTCCCCATACAGAATTATTTATTATAGTGTATGGATAAAGTAAACACACGTGGGGAGATATACGTTACCAGAAATATATATACAATGTTTATAAAATTTTAGCTAATAACTCCATGTAATACGATTGAATTATATTGAGTGGGAAGATCGACTCCTGCCTTCCATTAGGGTGAAGGTACCGAGTGATGAATAATCAACCGTAATAGGATTATACCGGCGAGTAACTGAATAATTTAGAGGCGGGTGACAAACAAGATTTTGGTGGTGGCGAATGGGGGGAAAAAAAGTGTATTTGTCTCGGATCTAATTTAGTCTATACGAGACACGATGGGCTCTGAGGGTCGTCGGAATTGCTGAGAGGTGCGGGGTGATGAAGAGGCGGCGGAGACAAACAGACAGAAAAAATTATTTGGTGTTATAAATTTGATTAGAAATGATGATATAATGTTATACCCGGAATAACAAAGAAACTAAATATATTTTGGTATTGTCTTACTCAAAATGTAAACATACATACATACATACATACATACATAGAGACGACACCGACCTCAATACTCACACGACTTGGGTAATGAAATGTAGATTCATATTGGTATGAGAGAAACGTATATATTATTGTTGTGTTTTAACTGTGTGCTCTCTCTCGCTCTCTCTTTCTCTCTCTCTCTCTCTCTCTCTCTCTCTCTCTCTCTCTCTCTCTCTCTCTCTCTCTCTCTCTCTCTCTCTCTCTCTCTCTCTCTCTTTGCAAGGAAGAAAGCGAGCACTCTGGTCCCTAACATAATTACTAAGGTAAATGTGTGTGTGTGTGTGTGTGTGTGTGTGTGTGTGAGTGTGTGTGTGTGTGTGTGTGTGTGTGTGTGTGTGTGTGTGTGTGTGTGTGGGTGTGTGTTTGTGTGTGTGGGTGTGTGTGTGTGGGTGTCTGTGTGTGTGTGTGGGTGTGTGTGTGTGTGTGTGTGTGCATCTTTCAAGCCCCAGTATAACACGCACATTTGTCGATTTTTAGATCAAAAGAGGAAAGGGTTAGTTTAATATTCATGTACGGACACTCAGCTGCGGCACGTTGATAAGTTGCAACATAATTTAATCGACTACATATACCTGGGATAATAAAGATATAAGCATAATAAGGAAGAAATTAATCAATAAGAATAAACTATTAACACGGCATCATCTGCTTAAACACGGAACATAAACTCACGCTGAACGAAATCATCTGGATCCTTGAAGCATAACATGTGAAAAAAATTACAGCGCGATCCATGATAGACGAGGGGATAAATTAAATATTTTTCCTGAAATTTTCTCTCGCATTCACAAATCTGTTGCTCTTAAATCTCAATTAGTTGCATTTAAGATCTAGTTGTCTTTTCATTTTTTTTTTTCATTCTGATTTAATATTTTTTAAGGTTCATCACATTTGTCTTCTTTGACTTTATTTGTTTAACTTTCATGACGTATTCTGGCTACACTGACACCTGCGTAGTATTCTGGCGACACTGAAAACGTAACCCAGCTCCACCGAGTTTAGCTGTTCTGTAATTCTAATGCTCTGTAACTAACTGTACTGTAATGATCTGCTCTGTAACCACATGTCCTGTAATAGCCATGCACTCTACAACTACCCACACAGTGCTGTGTTAAATGACTTACACTGTGCGTGTTTACAGTGTATCTACCTCGTTATAGTGCATTTACCGACACTGTACCCCGTTATAGTGCATCTACCTACACTTTGCGGTTGTTATATTGCAATTAACACTATCCTTGGTTACAGTGCAATTATCAACAATGAATTGCAACACGGGAGCTGTTTACAATGCATCTTTTTACAGATTTAATGTTCACACAAGACCCGATACCATTTTAATTAACTATATCATAATTGGCTGTAATACAAACGGTTAAACTGAAACTGTACTGTAGAGGTGGACACTGACATGGCAACAGAGAGAGAGAGAGAGAGAGAGGGGGAAGAAAACATACAGAAAATAATCGAATCAAGAGAAAGAGATAAAACAGAAATAAGGAAAGAAAATATAGAGAGGGGGAGAAAGAGATAAAAGAGAAAGAAGACGAATGAAAGAGAAATATAGAGAGAACAGAGAGAAAGAGATAGAAGAGAGAGAGAGAGAGAGAGAGAGAGAGAGAGAGAGAGAGAGAGAGAGAGAGAGAGAGAGAGAGAGAGAGAGAACTAAGAAACATACACAGAAAAAGAAAGATAGAGCAAACAAAAAAATTGAGGAACAGGGGAAAAAAAGAGAGAAAGAGAAAAACTGAGAGATATACAGATTAACGACGAAACTACGATATAGACAGAACCAAACGAACCAGTAATAAATATTTGTCCCCAGGGAATGTGCATTAGACGGCGTGTGAACCAAATGACGATACTACTTCAAATTTTTATCTTCATTTTTTCTTCCTTTGTCAATTTCTAGGTACTTTTATTTTTATTCTTATTTATTTTATTTTTTTTTTGGGGGGGGGGAGGGGAGGGGGAGGTATATTTATGTGTATTGAATTGTGATAGTTTGTGCATTTTGGTTAGATTTGTTTTCGTGGTGTGTACGTGTGTGTGTGTGTGTGTGTATGTGTGTATGTGTGTGTGTGTAATGAAGTAAACAAACATCAAGCATACCTTTTCAGTTTCTCACCTTTACCATTAATAAATTAGGTCAACAGAATCTAGGTCTCTCAATCCAGACTTCACACAGGAACTATTTACAATGTTAGCATATTTCCTACATTATAATTGGCTATTACCATGACAAAGGGTGAAAAATGAACCAATTAAATTGCCCCTCCAAAAAACGAGTTATCGATCGCCTAGGAAATAATAAAAACACCCAAAAAGTTAAGCACTTTAAAATGACGTAAGAATTGGGATAGTTCACAAGACAAAGATATCAGTTATTTATTAAAGTAAAGACTAGAAACCTTGCCAGGCCATCAGAATATAAATGGTTACTAGTGACGCGGGCAATCGGTCTTGTGTTAATCTAGATCAGTGAAAACAGATCAAGAACACTGTACTACAAGAACACTGTACCATAAGAACACTGTACCATAAGAACACTGAACCATAAGAACATTGTACCCTAAGAACACTGAACCATAAGAACACTGTACCACAAGAACGCTGTACCACAAGAGCACTGTACCACAAGAACACGGTACCACAATGACTGTACCACAATGACTGTATCACAAGAACACTGTACCACAAGAACACGGTACCACACGAACACTGTACCCCAATGACTGCACAACAAGAACACTGTACCACAAGAACACTGTACTACAAGAACACCGTACCACAAGAACACTGTACCACAATGACTGTACCACAATGACTGTACCACAAGAACACTGTACCACAAGAACACGGTACCACAAGAACACCGTACCACAAGAGCACTGTACCACAAGAACACGGTACCACAAGAACACTGTACCACAATGACTGTACCACAAGAACACTGTACCACAAGAACACTGTACCACAATGACTGCACAACAAGAACACTGTACCACAAGAACACTGTACTACAAGAACACCGTACCACAAGAACACTGTACCCCAATGACTGTACCACAACACATCTTTGGCTTCAAAAAATTCCAAGCCAGCGTTCACCCACATGTCCGCCGCCTGGGCAAATGCTGTTCCATTTGCATATAAACTCGATAAAATGCTCTGGGATACACGCGCGAAAAAATGCCCGAAAATGCGAGAGAAAAGTTGGCTAAAAAAAAAAAGGTGTGACAGCGAGGAAAAGGAAATCGTCTGAGCTCTGTCAACAGTATGAGGGCGGGACTGACTATTAGGATGTGTTACTTAACATGATGAGTATTACCAGGATGTGTTACTTAACATGATGAGTATTACCAGGATGTGTTACTTATTATGTTGAGTATTACCAGGATGTGTTACTTATCATGTTGAGTATGACTAGGATGTGTTACTCATAATTGATTTCTCCTGTCAACACTGTTTTATGTGTGGTCAGGTTATGTTAGGTTAGGTTAGGTCTACCACCACACTATGATGTTGCAGTAAGAAAAGGTGAAGCTTACTTGCTGTACCCCATTACAGAGAGTGGAAAGAGACAGCTTGACCTAAGGCTTATCACTGTTATGTGTAGCAGTGACTGGTACTGAGGTGATATATAACATTATCCCTGGAGGTATAATTTGAGTCTGTTATGTTTCTGTGTTCGGTTAGGTTAGGTTAGGTTATTTGTATAGCATCTATGACACTAATTCTGTAGTGACTATTTAATTATACAGTATTACTATATTTTCATGTGGATGCATCATGTACTGAGTACTGTACTTGCATCGAGGCAGATATGAATATTAATAAGTAACAGCTATAGCAAACATGAGTTCATTGAAGTTTGAACACTGTTTGAGTACCAATGATTTTTAATGGAAAATATAATAAGTTACCTTTTCACATTACATAACTGTATATTAAAAAAAAAAAGTACTTTGAAGTTTTCTCCCATGAATTGTACTCTATTAATAGGGAATAAATGACAAGCGTTGCCAAGTAGATTTAAAAAAAATGTAGCTATATTTAAGCTAAGACTTCATTTTTATCATTGTCACCATATCAGGTTTTCTGAAAATGATACATAAATTAGTTGTTGTACTTTATACATACAGAGAAAAAATTTGTACCTATAATTTGTATATTTTTAGGAACCTGTGCCGGTATTTCTGAATGAACCTTCTAATTCAGGTTCTGTGTTGGTGGTAGCCTTCACTTTTGGTATTATTGTTCTCAGCACATAATTGGTTGCAACTTTAATGAATGAAGATGAGCCACTTTACCATATACCATGACGTGCTAGCGGTGTTTCCTGTAGGGCTGAAGTTGTAGTGTTTTGCCTAGATTTAAATAGCAATTTTGTTAAGATTTTTCTGTGGTGGAGCGACGTGAGTCAATATATGTTTCTTATCTTTGTGACGTTAACTGAATAGGTAAAAACTCTTAAATGATAATGATGAAAGAAAAGTGGATAACGAAGTAAAGAGTGGCATATGGGATGTGAATATTTAACCACACACACACGCACACACACACACAAATTCTATAACCACGTGTTCTAAGAGAGTAAATACACTAGTAATAAAAAGTTAATGATTAAAAGTAAAAATTCTAGCATGAGGGAAACCACAGGTATTATCTTTCCCTCCCTAGTGAGGTCAACAGCAAAACATTGACAAAACGGGTTATTTCCTCTTCTAAATAATTACACTAAATCTGATTATAAGCAGTTTATGGTGTCAGTGAAAAATCTCTTTCTAGTTCTTGTTTGTCCGGTCATTACAGCTGAGGCAACTTCTTCTATGACATTGACACATACTCCTTGCCTTTCATCCCACACACTTCGCTTAGGAGAGGGTGTTATTTTTAGTTGTTGTTGCCTAGTGTTTTGACCTCCTTAAGATGTGGACCGTACTTGATGAAACACAAATACATGTTTTCCAATTTTCTATTATTTGTGGTCTATTTAGAGTGCGTGCTTCCAGACCTTAGTATTGTTGAAATACAGAAATTTATAAACATCAATAACATGAACGAGAGAGAGTGTAAATAACAATGACTAAAAAATATAATTTTTTTTAACGTATTGTAGATTCATTGTCATCTGATTCGAGATGTTTGAAAAGAAACTTGAAAAAATTATCTAAAAACTAGACTAAATTTATTCTTATATTATTCAGGTATAAAACTTGATTTATTCGTGTAATACCTATTAAATAAAACACAATTAAACTAACCTCGTCTGACCTTCAGAGGGTTTGAGGCACTATAAAAACAACAACTTTCCCCACTAGTTCATTCAGTAACTACTCAATTACTGCTATAGAGAATTCAGAATCGCCGAATTATGATACAATGATAGCTCTATTTAACTGACTATATAGGAGCATGGTTCGTTATACCGAAATTCGTTATATGTCTGAAACCAACATATAACAAACTACCGAGTCTGTTAAATATAAAATCCTCCATATAGCGGACTATACCCGTCAAATTGATGCCCGTTAAATGGAGGTTTTACTGTATACACATTATAGATATACCCGAATGTATAATACAGACTTGGTAATACAGTATACACTCAATCATGGACAGGATATTGTATGAAAGAGTAATACAGTACAAAAGGGAAATATTGATGAAAGGATAAATACATTGGAAGCACAACCTGTCACATCAACAACACCAATAACCCGGATATAAAGCTACTATCAGTGAGCCAGATATATATAGATATTATCCATGAGCCAGATATATAAAACTACTATCAATGAGCCAAATATATAAAAGTATTATCCGTGAGCAATATTAATTATGAAGTATAATCAAATACATGAAAGGGAGGAAAAAATCAGACCATTACAAAAATTAAAAAAAAATACATAGAAACTCAATGAAAAAATAAATTGAATTACAAAATAAAAATAAAAATATATACAACATAGCGTTGAATAAAAATGAAGGATTTTTAGACAGAGACAGACAGACAGACAGACAGACAGACAGACAGACAGCTAAAATAATATCATTTGAAAAGAGCAGAAGCATCTGTTACAACTCGTCTGTAAATGTAAACACCTGAAAACAATAAGGAAAAAGAGTACTATCGTGCACCAAAGTCGTGTCCACTACCCAGCCACAGTGAGGGTTCGAATTGCCTTGAGTCTGAAGTTTCGAAACAGCTGGGGGAAATGCTATGGTCAGCCAACAGATGTCGCCCACTGTAGTATGTGGAGGGGGGAGGGGAGTAGAGGAGGTCGGGGTTAGTCAAGTAACAGGCTGTGTGCAGGTGGAGCATAACATCGTGAATTCCGCAATCACTGATAACAATAAGAATGTCATGAAGATAGTTAATATTATTTAGCATGGTGATAGATGTGTAACTGGTAAATAAAAGCTCTACAACGACCATATCTCTGCCGTTCATGGCTACGACGGTGAGACTGATGGGAACACCAGTAATTATTCTCCGTGACTACCATCACTGGGAGTCACGGAGAATACACAAGTTGTTACCAGGGTTGACGCCACCCACACCAGGGGAAGGAGGTGCTGGCGAACACTGAAACATGCCGAGGTCTCATTCCTACCATCGTCGTCACCACCAGGTAAGTCACATTAATTTGTCACCATAGCCCATGTCGTCCTTATACTATTGCAGGGTGTCCCATGAGTGACAGCAGATATTTGTAGAGGTGAAACAATATGTGATATTGAGTTGAAAATCTTCTATACACATAAGCATTTTTCGGTTTACTTTAGGCGTGAGGTGGGTTGTAAAAATTATGCAGGGCAAAAATTTGGCCATGTTATATTTTATTTTTCTTACCTATTGCAGCCATACTGTGTGCTGTTGTAATCCTTATTGGTGGATTACATAAGGCCTATTAATAGCGTGAAAACCCATTTGAAGATACTGTAATGTTCCATAACTTGCATTAAACAACATCATACGTTCACGAGTTCTAACTCCGCGCCTCCCCCCTACCCCGCCTCTACCCACCCAACTATTAAACCTCATAATTTGAGCATCGTGGGTTACCACACCTAAACACTGATCGACTACTTATTCTCTCCCCACATTCCCCCCTCCACCATCCCCCACACTTCACTCCTCCCTCCCCCACCTCTTCCCTTCATCCCTCCCCCAAGACTAACGTCAATCGAACAATCCATTCCATCACATTACCTTCCCCTGCATTCCCAACCCCCCCTCCCCCTATTCTACCCATGGCGACGAATTGGACTACTGTAATGAACACTCACAGAACCGACGACATGGCTCCTCCCCCTTGTATTTAGAGTTAAAATCTTTACAACAAAGGTCAATCCCACTTAACTTGAGCCGGGTTAAGTTATGTGGAAAAAAACAAGCAACACCCATGGCCACCTCCCCTACCCCAACCTAAAATCATAGCCACCACGTCTCTATCTCCATCCTTTTCCCTCTATCTATAATAAAAAGTGTAACACTACTCAGAAAAAATAATGAATGGGCCCTCCAAACAAATTAAAGATGAGGTGCACCCCACCCAAATAGGGATGGACCCTCCATTCCCTTTCACCTTCTTTTCTCCACATCCTTTCCTCCCTCCCATCGCCCCAGTCACCCCAACCTACCACCCATTACCATTGGGAGACCACCACTTTCTCTCCTTCTGAAAGTTTGTTCAGTTTAACCCACATTCTTTCACTACTAAACCTTCTTCCCCTTTCCCATATTTCTCTATCACTATCGCTATCTCCCCGCCTCGACTCCGCCATTTGTAATGGTTGCCTTGTAATTTAGAAAATCCACCTCACGGCTAAACGTAAACCGAAAATCCATGTATAGAAGTTTTATACTCAGAATCACATATTCTTTCCTCTACAAATATCTGCTGTTATTAGTAAGACACCCTATTATAATTATATGACAGTTTTATAGAGCTCCTTAGTTAAATTCACCATAAAATATGGTGATTCATGTACTATGCGTTTGGTGGTCATATTTCAGTACTGTCTGTGAGGATCTGTTTGAGTGAGGTTCTTGTGTGAACATTACCTCTTAATATTGACCATTCACCTCAGCCAACAAGCATTCACAGCCAGCCAAGCTGTTCACTTCAGCTAGTCGGCGTAAACCTCAAGCCAGCCTCGAATAAACCATCTAAAAGAAATAACAAACCTTCCACATCCCTCCATCAACCACCCTTCCTCCCACCCACCTCCTCCCATCCACACCTACCTCCTCCCCTCTCCATACCTCAAATCCCACCCCTTCCTCCCATCTACACACCTAGAAAAGCAATTAATATTTGTGCAATCACTGAAACCTTAAGAAGCAGAGTCATCAGTCAGACAGTAACTCGTCTCGGCCTAAAACCCCAAATAATAATAATAATAATAATAATAATAATAATAATATATATCGCCTCAGCGTATGTATAAATATAAGCGGTATTACGCTTATGCTAACCGTGGAAACCAACTTCTTGTTTGGTTGTGGACTAGTTTAACGACGTAGAGCGGATCGTTGACGAAGCTTCGAAACTCACGGCTATCTTTCGTTAGTAATTATCAGACTTTTTATGATAATGGTGGATAGAAGTGAAGACTAAGAAATTAATGAGATTATAGATGACGGATAATCCAGTCGATTATTTTCCTTATGAATCAATCAAGCGAACCAATGAATTAAGGAATCGATATCAGTTCTTTTCCCTCCATTAAATGTTAAAGTGCAACGGTAATTGGCAGCAACATCATATTGTGTGTGTGTCTGTGGTCATTCATTCGTCTTCCATGTTTACGTTTGCTGTGCGTTCTCGTGTTTGTGGCGTCAACAGAACTTCAGGACTCTACGTTGTGGTTAATATTAGCAGTTGAGTGAAGGTAAGGTGATAACAAGTTGTGTTTGTGTTTTCATGAGTCCAAAGGAAAGAAGACAGTAAATTGTCTCTTCGTGTGTACAGGGTTGTGGATACCGTAAACCGGACAGAAAATACTGCTATTAGTAACAGCTGTTAACCAAAGTTAGCATGTGGTATAGACAGATAATACTGCTAATAAGATATTATTATTATCGCATTGCTTTGTGGATGATAGATAATACTACTATTAAGATGGCTATTAACCAGAAGCTAATATGTGAATTGGTTGAATAAAATCCTAAATTAGTATCGGTACATTGTTTGATGCAGGCCTTCCACCTATGCTGGGACCTTGATTTTGTATATGAACATGAGTAAATCATACGTACATATATGAGGTTCCTCGGCTGGATTATCATATTAAACACCTTCATTCAGTTGAAGTTTTTGTTAGGAGTAAGAGTGAGTAAATTATCGTCACCGAAGACATATCTCTGCTATTGCACAGAGTAAATTATGTAATGGGATCACTATGCTAACTTCAAATATAATTGTTGCCCTTCGGCAGTGTAGCAAATACCTAGCGCGTCACTTGGATCAATTCAATTCAATTTCAATTGTTTATTTATGATAGAAGCAGGGATCCTAATGCTGTCACTGTTGCCTTGGCCTGTAACATAAAGCATCTGGCAAGAATTATGCAAGTATATACAGTATAAATATTATAAAGGGGCTTACTAAAGAAGCCCCTAAGGAAGAGGATATTCTTACACATCAATATTTATTTATATCTGGCCAGTTTGGGAGAGATCATCGTGTCTCCGTCAGGGGGTCGTGGGTGGTGGTCCAGCAGGCGTCTGGAAGCGTTTCTGCTGGGACATCTCAGGGACATCAGCTAGAGTGGGCAGGGGGTCAGGATGGCTGCTTCAACTCTCTTTGCGGCAATTTGGATCTAAGCTGCCAAAGTGTTCGAGAACAATATAGTCAGAGTGTGGCGCTTGTACATGTAATCTGCGCGTATCTACTTGCCTCATTCCCCAAAAAGACTCTACGACATATTTCGTTAATCACCGGGATGACACCATCAAGTATCATGGATGTTAACCCTCGTATTCGGAGGTCAGGTCCTTATTTTCCCCCTGATCCGTGCGATCCCCGTCGAGGAGCAGACCTGGAATCGCAGCAGACAAACGGGGCCAGAAACCATCTGGCCTTTCTCGCTGAGAAACAACAGGGCTATTGGTGCAGCCTGAGTGGAAGTGCTTAAATCAAAACTCCGGGCAATTTATTGAAATCAGGGCATCAGGACCCAGGAAGATGGAAGACACCAGCCTGACCCCGACCTGCCTTGGCAGGGTCAACAGGTATCACGGTGTAGAGGAACTGACCTACACAAGGGACAATGGGCGATCTTGGAGAGGTGGTATTTTCAGAATAACAGGGTTCGTGGGGATTTCTAAGGAGCGGTCCACCGAGGGCAATCTTGCTGGGTTTGAAAATCCATCAGGAAAAGGGGCGGGTAACCTTCATTACTTGGTCTTTGGATAACGTGCGTATTCTCTCTGATCTCCAGGGGTTCCAATATCTTTCGTTTAAATAATATCTTCGGTTTCAGCAACAGATGGCTGTCCCGATATCGGTGTTCTTATGCCATTAACAAAATACCAACCTTTAACGCTAGGCCTTCTGCCACTAACAACCCGCACTAGCCGCTACGCGCAGCTGCTATCATTATATTTGGCACTTTCTATCGGTTTCTTGCCAGAGATTCAGCACGACTCAGCGACCAAGCGTAAATGAGAACTTAAGTGATTCCAATATTGCATAAGGATGGGCACTCATCTATGAGATTAGTAAATATTCTTCCTTCTCCCCTGAAATCTAACAAATTGTAATGCTGCGTGGTAATTATCTTATAACTTGAGTTCAATGGCAACATAATAATATCATTATTCATCATCACTATAGTATCATCATCATTTATTATTTATGTCATTTGTCATCATCGTCGTCATCACACTTATCATCATTGTCATCATTCTTCATAATATCATCATCATCATCACCCTGTTACTACGCCACGCTTGCAGGCCCTCTCATGGCGCAGGCTACCAGCATTGTGGTTGTTCAAATTAGTGTTTTCGGTTCGTTTACACTGTTTTGATTTTTCTCATAAAAATAAATATATCGTAATACAAATAAAAATCTTTGTTTGCCTCATCGATTCAGTCCTCTACGTGTAATTTATTCAGAATGGCTTCATCATGAAACCTCACCTATGGGAATAACCTCAACCTATCGTTTGTATATCACTTGGGTTCTGGGTATTTCTGGTCACCCACGAAGTGCTGAATCAGGAGTCGAGCTTGGAGCCACATTTTCTCTGAACCTATCCAGTCAGCTGAATAAAACCTTTTTATTATTTCAAACTAATAGTTTTCTTTAGTGAGCATTTACATATAATATCGGTGCCTCATTGAAGCATCGGTTAGACGGGGAATTTTAGTCGTTAGATAAGTGTTAAGTCAGCTCCTAGATTTCTTACTTTGGAAGAATTTCATTTTTTATATGGTTGTCCAAATTAAGCAAAAGCCGTATAGCCATAACCATCAATTCCAGTATTTCCTTCTAGGACACAATGGCCTTGCTTCTTTACAGGCATGTTCGTTCCAGGAGATAGTTCTAAGTGGTGGAGATGTGGATGAACTTTTAGATATGGGACATCTGGGCCTTGAAGAGCATGGGAATTGAGACGTTCAGGAATTTAATTGGATGTGTGAGTTAACAGCACAAATGTCCTAAATTCAAAACACCAGTTGTCAGGATTACTGAAATGCAGACCTTATCATGTGTGTGTGTTGGTATGAAAAGCCTATAAGATATGTTGCTGTGTATCTTCCCTTTGCTTCTTTCCCTCTCCAATCTACATTAATTCAATGCGTTCTTGCAGAAATGTTGATATTCAGGACTTAATTATACTAGACTAGTCTTGATAAAACTGCTGGGGTAGAAATTTATTTTAATGAACCTCTTTGTGAACCAGTTCCTATCTCCCTCTAAACCTAAACTTATCCAATTTAAATCCATTGCTACGAGTCCTATCCTGCTCAGATATTATAAGAACATCTCTCTCTATTGGTTCTTTTACCCACTTAAATACTTAAGTACTTCTACAAATACTTTACCTGTAATGTTTACCACAATCATTTTACAATCACTTCACCATCACCGTGCTTCACAATCATACAATCACCACAAATGTACCTATTCGCTACCTGATCTCTTCTTCCCTGCAAATCTGCACAATCCTTCCCATACCCAATCATTTTCACAATCACCAGTTTTCTGTCCTTCAAATCACACAATCCCACTTCATTTGTATGTATAAAAGTGTTAAATATTGCCCAGGCGTTTAGTATCTTAACCGCGGCTCATAGGCTAGTTACCGTGGGTGATGTAATTATATAAACATAATGTTTGTAGCCCACATTAATACAAGTATTACGGTCTGTTTGACGGGCTGATGCATTATTATAATGTACCATCCATTTCTATATTTATCATTTTTTTAAGTTGTTGTTCAGGTTTTAATCACCAGTAATTAGATATTTATAATAACGTAGATATGAGGATAAATATTGAAAAATACGAGGGTGGAAATCACATTTACTTTTAATATTTACCAACACAGGTCATACAGAATATCAATAGCCTGTCCAATGGCCTCCCTTTTATATAGCCCCCTGGAGCCTTCTTGGGACTGAGACACAAGGTTATATAGGTGGTTGGTTCCTCACAAACTGCTCACACTCGTCCTGGGTGTGTAGGAGGAGTCGGGACCAGTGTTTAGCTTGTCTTCAGGTTCCCACGCGTTCACTATCTGGGTCCAAATGGTCTCTATAGGGTTGAGGTCTGGGTAGCACTCACTAACAGTCATAGTAATCTCTTCACACAAGCAATGGCCCTATACAATATTATATTTGTGATATTAAATGTTTCAATAAAATACAACATTATTATTCTATTGGGTAAAGGAAAAGTTGTATTGTTTAACTGAAAGAAACTTATTGAATATGGACCTGGAGATTTAGATGGCCAGTCCAAAAGGTCAATTTCATTCGACCTTTCCTCTGACCAGCGCTTCATCTCTCGTGCCGTGTGAACAGGGCAGTTATCAAAGAAGTGAACATTATTCATCAAACATAATTTGTTAACACTTATATCATGAATTGGCGCCTTCATATAGGTGAAAATGCGCGACTTGGAAAAATAAAATAGGCGAGTGTGGAGGCACGGATGGTGGGCAGCCTCCAGCAGCTCGAGGCAAACGTCAGAGATGATGATGGGTAATGTAAACTGTTGTACACTGAAGAGGAAAAATAAGAGATAATTGTATTATATACTGATGGAAAAAAGAACAAAATATTGGTATTGAGGGAAAGGTGTTTGTTGATCAAGTAACCCAAATTAAGGAGCACATTTCAGTATTAACAGTATGGATAGATCTACGTAGTATTAGTTAAGGGCTGCAAATTGGTGCCATCTTTTACTGTAATAATACAAGACTAATACCGTATGTTGGAGTTTGATAAACTTTATATAGGAGCAACTTTTCTAGACTATTACAAATTCTAAATTGCAATTTAAAATATGTATGCCCTTTTTGACCCGATCTAATGTTGACACTGGTGTATATACTATTCAACACAGTATGGTGGCTCACTGGCAAGGTACCTGTTGTGGATGATGGAGGCCTCGGCTTCGACTGCCAGATGGACTGAAGTCGTGTTGAACTGGACGAGGCAGAGACAGGATTTTGAATGGTTCGTAAGTAAAATTTATGTTTTACCAGTGATGTTGGGGCTGGTGCAATGGAATTACTCTACTATAGAGAAAGAAGCTGTGGCTCTGCTTATGGCACTGGAAAAGTTTAACATATATCTTGGCAACACCTACCAGAGAATTGTATGTGTAGGGTGAGGATGGACTTGAGTATTAATAGAGTGGGGAAGGACTTAGTATATGTAGCAGTGGAAGGACATAGTATTGTGTAGGAGTGAGGAAGGACTTGTATATTGTGTAGGAGTGAGGGATGGACTTGGTATGTTGTGTGGGGAGTGATGGGGTAGGGGACGTGGTATATTGTTTAGGTGAGAGAAAAAGACTTGTAGTATAGGGTTAGATGATGGACTTGTATTTTCTGTGTTAGTGAGGGAAGGATGGTATATAGGAGTGAGGACGGACTTGGTATGTTGTGTGGGGAATGATGGGTGAGGATGGACGTGGTATTTTGTGTAGGAGTGAGGGATGGACTTGGTATGTTGTGTAGGAGTGATGGGGTAGGGATGGACGTGGTATTTTTGTTGAGGGTGGGGAAGGACTTGGTATGTTATGTGAGAGTGATGGGGAATGAGGGATGGACGTGGTATTTTGTGTAGGGTGGGGAAGGACATTATTTTGTGTAAGTGAGGATGGACTTGGTATGTTGTGTGGAAGTGATGGGAGTGAGGGACGGACTTGGTATGTTTTTATAGGGTGAAATTACTTGGTATGTTGTGTGAGTGAGGATGAATTTGGTTTGTTGTGTTAGAATGAGAAATGTTGTATTATTGTGTAGGAGTGGGAACGGACTTGGTATGTTGTGTATCGTGAGGGATTGTCTTGGTATGTTGTAGATGAGAGAATTGTGCAAATCTCTATCAAGGCACTGAATATATTTGATTGAGAGGTAATTACACTGCTTCTCAGTAGGTAGGACTATTTTATATATGTTCCTGTAAACATTGTCTAGTATGTTATATATATTAATTTATAATAAGTATGTAATAAGTAAAACAACGTTGTCATTTAGTTATGTAAAATAGCATGGTAATCTGGGCATAAATATCCATTTGTCGGTCACGGCAAATGGAGGAGGTAGACGAGCTGGCTGGTGATTGTCTGTGATTAATGGTGGTACAATTGGTCTGGACTCAGGATATATTATATGAGAAAAGTGTTTTCTTTATTCTAGTGTGAGGCTGAGGTTCTAGTTTTAATTTAAATAACAGTCATCTGTACTGACACTAATTGTTCCTTTACTTGACCTTTGTTTGTGGTCTCTAACATAATGCTAAATTATACATTTCATGATTTATCTTCAACATGATACTATATTTTGAGTTAAATCCAGGGGTTATTATTGAGAACCTGGAGATAATATAAGAACATTATAGTGTTTACCCTGCTTGTTGTTGTGACCACTCGTGTGACATCATTGATAAATTCTTGATAAAGGAGTGCTCAGTATGAAGAAAAGTAATTTATCTGCACCTGCACATATATACAAAAAACTATTTTTGGTTATAAAAATTTTATTCACCGGTATTAACAGAAAATACTACTACAGGAGTTAGGACAAGCATTGTTACAGATGACAGAACAACTCAAGATGGACGAAAACGATCAAGAGTAGAAGTAAAGGATGAACATTCTAAATAACTCAGTCTACCAAACACGACGAAATTGTTTGTATATATAAAAGTGTTGGTTGTCCATCCTAAATACTAAAACAGATTATAACAGTAATAATTCGAAATCTACCACTACTGTAGAGATACAATGTGAGTGAGGAAAGAACAGCAATATTATAAGACTGAGGGAAGACATGCGGTGAAAGTGTGGAGGGTGGGGAATAGGTTATGCAGTGTTGAAGGTGAGGGAAGGACATGAAGTGTTTGTGTAAGGTGGGAAAGGACAGGAAGTGATGTGTGGGGTAGGGGAAGGACAAGTGATGTGTAAGTGAGAAGCACTTCTAGTATTAGTGTAGGAGTGAGTTAAGGACTTGCAGTGTTGTTTAGAAATGAGAAAGGACTTCTGGTATTGTGTAGGAGTGGGGAAGGACTTGCAGTGTTGTGTAGGAGTGAAAGAAGGGTGCAGGGTGGTAAGATAGAGGAAGGACTTCTAGTATTGCGTAGAGTGGAAAGAAGGTTTTGTAGTTAATATGTAGGACTGAAGTGCTTCTAGTATTGTAATAGGAGTGAGGAAGGACTTACAATATGTGTGAGGAGTGAGGAAGGGCTAATAGTATTGTGTGGGAGTGAGGAAGGATTTGAGAAGTGTTGTGTAGGAGTGAGGAAAGACTTGGTCATATGTAGGTGTGAGGGATGGACATGGTATGTTGAGTCAGGTGAGAAGGACTTGTAGTAATGTGTACGAGTTAGGGAAGGACTTGAAGTTTTGTGTAGAATTGAGGAAGGACTTGAAGTTTTGTGTGAGGAGTGAGGGATGGACTTAGTATTATGTAGGAATAAGAAGTAGAACTTGAGTTTGTGTAGATTGAAGGGTTGGACTTGTAGTTTGTGTGAGTGAGGAAGGACTTGTAGTATTGTGTAGGGTGAGGGATGGACATGGTCATGTTGTGTGGGAGTGGAGGACTTGGTATGTTGTGTATAGTGAGGTGAACTTGTAGTATTGTGTGAGTGAGGGATTGTCTTGGTATGTTGTGTAGGGTGAAATTTCGTAGCAAATGCTCTATCTCGTTACAGACTGAAAATAAAACCCAAGTGTTTTATCTTTGGGAGGAGTTTTATAAGGCTAGATATATTTGATTGAGAGTAGGACTATATTCCTGTATATATATATTAATTATAAAGTATGTCAAATCAAGCAACGTTGTGCAATTATTGGTAAAATAAGTATGTGATTGGCATGGTATCCTCATTATGTCGGTCACGGCAGTCGGAGGTAGACAAGGCCTGGCTGGTGATAGTCTGTGTACAAGTGTGGGTTTGGTCTGGACTCAGGATATATTTATATGGAGAAAAGTGTTGTATACTTTTAGAATTTATAATGTATGGTGAGGCTGAGGTTCGGGTTTGGGTTAAGGCTGTGAGTCATCCTTACTGTACTTAAATTGTTCTTTACTTGACCTTTGTTTGTGGTCTCTTAACTTTATAATGCTAAGTTATGCATTTCATGATTCATCTTCAACATGATCCTATATTTTGAAGTTAATCTGAGGTTATTATTGAGAACCTGTTGGAGATAATATAAGAGTCATTATAGTGTTTACCCTACTTGTTGTTGTGACCACTCGTGTGACTTTGACTTGACTAGTGGTAATTCTTGATAAAGAGAAGTGCTGGCATTATAATGAAGAAAGAGTGATTTTAATTCTTGTCCTTGCAATATATATATAAAATACACATTTTGGTTAATAAAATTTAATTTCACAGGTATTAACAGAAAATACTACTCAGGAGGATGAGGACCATAACTGGTGGACAGATGACGAGCAACATCAAAATGGACAAGAGAAACAATCAAGAGTGCAATAAGGATGAACATTCTCTAAATAACTCAGTCTCCAAACGAGCAGAAGTTGTATTGTATATAGAAGTGTTGGTTAAATACGTCCCATAAATACTAAAACAGATTATAACAGTCTGTTGAAATCTTGTCTACTGACATACTGTGAGGTACTGTAGCACTGAGGAAGAAGCAATGTATGTAAGGTGAGGAAGGACATGCGGTGATGTGTGAGAGTGAGAAAGGTTATGCGTGTTGTTGTGAAGAGTGAGGGAAGGACATGAAGTGATGTGTAGGAGTGAGGAAGGACTTGCAGGTTGTGTAGACAGAAGACTTCTAGTATTGTGTAGGATTAGAAAGGACTTACAGTGTTGTGTAGAAATGAGGAAGGACTACAGTGTTGTGTAGAAGTGAGGGAAGGACTTGAAAGGTTGTGGGTAGGGAAAGGACTTGCAGTGTTAATGTAGAAATGAGGGAAGACACTAGTATTGTAGAGGTGTGAGGGAAGGACATGCAGTGTTGTGTAGGAGTGAGGAAAGACGTGAAGTGATGTGTAGGGTGAGGAAGGACAGGTTTGGTAGAAGTGAGAGCACTTCTAGTGTTGTGTAGAGTGAAAGAAGGTTTTATTATTGTGTGAGGAAAGGAAGTGCTTCTAGTATTGTGTGTAGGAGTGAGAAGGACTTGCAGTGTTGTGTAGGAGTGAAGGAAGGACTGCAGTGCTGTGTAGGTGTGAAGGAAGGAAGGACGCAGGGTTGTGTGGAAGATGGGGAAGGACACAGGGTTGTGTAGGGTGAAAAAAAGACTACCAGGTTTGTGTGGGAGTGGAGGGAAGGACTTCAGGGGTTATGTATAGTGAGGGAAGGACTTGCAGGGTTATGTAGGAGTTAAGGAAGGACATACAGGGTTGTGTAGAATGGGGAAGGTCTTGCAGGTTGTGTAGGAGTAGAACACTCAGGTTTGTGTAGAGGTTGGAAGGACTTGCAGGGTTGTGTAAGAAGTGCTGTAGTAATGTGTAGGATTGAGGAAGGACTTGCAGGGTTGTGTAGGAGTGAAGGAAGGACTTGCAGGGTTAGTGTAGGAGTTAAGGAAGGACATGCAGGGGTTTTAGAAGATAAAGGGAAGGACTTGCAGGGTTGTGTAAGAGTGCTTATGTGTGTGAGGACTCAGGGAGGTTGCAGGGTTGTGTAGAATTGAAGGTATTGCAGGGGTGTGTATGAGTTAGAAGGACATGCAGGTTGTGTAGGAGTTAGGGAAGGACATATAGGGTTCTGTAGAGATGGGGAAGGACTTGCAGGGTTGTGTAGGAGTGAAGGAAAGACTTGCAGGGTTGTTTAGGAGTTAAGGAAGGACATGTAGGGTTGTTAGAGATGGAAGGACTTACAGGGGTTGTGTAGGAGTGGAAGGAAAGACTTGCAGGGTTGTTTAAAGATTGGAAAAGGACATATAGGGTTGTGTAGGAGTAAAGGAAGGACTTGACAGGTTTTGTAGGAGGAAGGAAAGACTTACAGGGTTGTGTAAAGGAATGAAGGAAGGACTTACAGGGTTGGGTAGAAGGAAAAACTGCAGGTTGTGTGGAGGTGGGGAAGGACTTGAGGTTGTGTGGGGTGGGGAAGGACTGCAGGATATGTGAAGGAGTATGGGAAGGACCTTGTGTGTGTGTAGGGGTGAGGGGAGGACCTGCAGTGTTGTGTAGGTGTGAGGGAGGACTTGCAGGGGTTGTGTGAAGTGAATGAAGGACTAGCAGGTTTGTGTGGAGTGAGAGGAAGGACTGCACTGTGCGTAGAGGTGAGGGGAAGGACACTTATTGTGAAAGGTGGGGAAGAGCACTGTGTGTAAGATGATGGAAGGACTTGCTATTTTGTAGGGTGAAAAAGGACTTGCAAGGGTTGGTTAGGGAAAAGAACATGCAGGGTTGTGTGTAGGGTGAGGGGAGGTCATGTGGGTTGTGTAAGGTAAAGAGATGACTTGGGATTGTGTAGTAGTGAGGAACGATTTGTGGTGTAGGAGTGGTGGGACTTGTCGTGTTGTGTAAAGTGATGGAGGACTTGTTTGTATTCGTGAGGAAAGGACTTGTCGTGTGGTGTAGGAGTGAGGAAAGAACTTGCAGTTTGTGTAGGAGTGGGAGTGGGACTTGTAGTGTTGTATAGGGTGGGGAAGGGACATACAGGGTTTGTGGGTAGTGAGGGAAGGACTGCAGGTTTGTGTGGAGTGGAGTGGGACTTGTAAGTATATTGTATGGAGGGGGAAGGACTTGTAGTGTGGTGTAGGGTGAGGAAGGACTTGCAGTGTAGTGTATAGTGATGGAAGGACTTGTAGTGTTTGTAGATGAGAGGAAGGACTTGTTGTGTTGTATATCAGTGAGGAAGGACTTGCAGGGGTTTGTGTAGGAGTAAGGGAATGCCTCAAGGTTGTGAAGGAGTGAAAGGACTGTAGTATATTGTATGGAGTGAGGAAGGACTTGTAGTGTGGTGTAGGAGTGAGAAGGACTTTTAGTGTGGTAGTGTTGGAGTGAGGAGAGGACTTTTAGTGTGAGTGTAGGGTGAGGGAAGGTCTTGTGGTGTAAGGTGAGAGAGAAGGACTTGTAGTGTGGTGTAAGGTGAGGAAGGACTTATAGTGTTTGTGAGGAGGGAGGAAGGACTTGTAGTGTTTGTATAGTGAGGAAGGACTTGTAGTGTGGTGTAGGGTGAGGAAGGACTTGTAGTGTGGTGTAGGTGTGAGAGCACTTGCAGTGTTGTGTATGAGTAATGGAAGGACTTGTAGTGTGGTGTGGTGGGGAAGGACTTGTTGTGTTGTATATCAGTGAAGGGAAGGACTTGCAGGGTTGTGTAGGGAGGGAGACTTGTGTTGTATATCAGTAGAGGAAGGACTCAGGGTTATGAGGGAGTAGAAACTTTGCAGGTTGTGTAGGGAGAGAGACGGATTTGTAGTGTGGTGTAGGGAGTAAGTGAAGGACTTGCAGGGTTGTGAAGATGGGGAAGAAGGACAGCAGGGCTGTTTAAGTGAGAGGACTTGGGGGTGGTATGGGAGAGGAAGGACTTGTAGTGTGGTGTGAGGTGTGAGACTTGCAGTGTTGTTTGGGGTGAAAAAGGACTGTAGTATTATTGTATGAGTGAGGGAAGGACTTGTAGTGTATATGAGTGAGGGAAGGACTTGTAGTGTGGTGCATGAGTGATGGAAGGATTTGTAGTGTGGTGTAGGAGTGAGGGAAGGACTTGTAGTGTGGTGTAGGAGTGAGAGAAGGACTTGTAGTGCTGTGTAGGAGTGAGGGAAGGACTTGTAGTGTTGTGTAGGAGTGAGGGAAGGACTTGTAGTGTGGTGTAGGAGTGAGGGAAGGACTTGTAGTGTGGTGTAGGAGTGAGGGAAGGACTTGTAGTGTGGTGAAGGAGTGTGGGAAGGACTTGTAGTGTGGTGTATGAGTGAGGGAAGGACTTTAAGTGTGGCATAGGAGTGAGGGAAGGACTTTATTGGAGTGACCATATAGACTTGTGGCGTTGCGAAGCTTGTAACTTCTAATACACTGTTGTAATCCTTTATGTGGATTTGTAACTAGACAGTGAGGATGTATTTTGTTCAACTTAATTATTTTGGACTTTAGTTTCATCTTCATTTGCAAAACAAAATATTTTATTCTTCCTGGCAGTAAAATACAAGATGTTAGTTTAAGATTTTACTGTTTAATTAAGTAATTGTTACAGCTTTACAACTTACTTGTAACCAATGAACATTTTCTGTGGGCAAACTTTTGAAATTGTAAAAAAAAAAAAGATTGTATTTGTTGTAAATGTTCTGAGGCAGTATGTCACTCCTAGGGGCTATGAGAGGCCCCTATGGCTTGTATGCCGCCGCCACGGACTGTTTGGCTAATTAGGGCTGTGTGATGATCATAGGTGGTTATATAATGGATTTAAGGACTATGTAAGGTTGTCAGGGGTAGTCTGATCCAACCAGAGGCTGTTTGTGGCTATATTGTGAATATCAACTTGGAGGTGTGTGAGGCTCTTAGAAAGCTACTGTACTTGTGACTGAGGGGGTTAATTGATGCTCCTAATATCTGTGTACAGAAAAAGATGAATATATCCTAAATACGTCATTGTATCCGACATAACAGGAAGTTGTATTGTGTATAATATTTACTGTTGGTTCGACATGTTCTTATAAATACTAAAAGAGATTATAACGGTGGATTGAAAGTTTATCTACCGATTACTGTAGGATTGAGGGAAGGACATGCAGTATTGTGTAGGAATGAGGGAAGGACTTGTAATGTTGTGTAGGACCTAAGGAAGGACAAGTAGTGATGTTCGTAAATGAGAGAAGGACTTGCTGACGTCCTAATGAATGAGAGGAGGACTTACTGACCTGCTAATTAGTGAGAGGAGGACTTACTGACCTACTAAGGAGTGACAGGAGGATTTGCAGTGTTTTATAGGAGTGAGGGAAGGACATGCAATGTTGTGTAGTATGAGTGAAGGACTCAATGTGATGTATAGGAGTGAGAGAAGGACTCACTGTGATGTGTAGGAGTGAGGGAGGGTCTCGCTGTGATGTGCAGGAGTGAAGGAAGGTCTCGCTGTGATGTGTAGGAGTGAGGGAAGGACTCACTGTGATGTGTAGGAGTGAGGGAAGGACTGATTGTGAGGTGTAAAGTGAAGGGCTTCTGTCTCACCAATGAGGCAGACTACTGGTGATGACGTCATTGCTCTTGTGGTCTGTTCCATCATTGACGGAGACTACTAGTGGTGACGTCACTGCTGTGGTCCACCAATGGAATGCCCAAGGTGACTTCAGCTCACGTAAAATGCAGAGAACTTGTGACAAAATGTTACAAGCAAGTTGTAGTGATTTAATAAGAACTGAAAATTATAGTAAATTCTTGAAGTAGCAGCTTTTAATCCAGTGCCAGCAAGAGTAAAATAGTTCGTTATACAAGTGGAAATAAAACTGAAGTCAACACTGTCATAACATTGTTGAAGTTACGATATTTTGTACAGTAGTTTCATCTTCCTTTGTATAACACAATGTTTTACTCTAGCTGGCACAGCACTGAAATAAAAAATGCTAGTTTAAGAATTTACCTTAATTATCATTTAGTTGTTTATTACGTGTTCACAACTTACTTTGTAACCAATGAATTTTTTCTCTGCACAAGCTTTTGTAATTGTATTTTGTTTTTGTTTTTTAAATGTTATACATTTTAAAAATTAATTACAAGGCAGTGTATCTTCAAGGGGATAAGTGATGTTTGTGGCAACTTGGGGATGTGTGAGGCTGTTAAGAGCTATCTGTGTCTCTGAGGAGGCTGATTGATTCTCCCTTAAGATCTACATGATGCTTCTAGGGGACTTATAAGTAGCTAGTCGTATACAGCTAGTAAGGGCTATGTGATGACACTAAAGGCTGTCTGTCACTGCTAGGGACAGTGATGCTGCCAAGGGCTGGGTGCCAAGGCTTGTCTGAGCCTCCTACTATAGAGGTAGGCGAGACATGTCGACCAAGGCAAACTGGTAGCCTTTATGGGGCCCTGTGTACACAGGTTGTAGTACCATAAGGGCAACCTAACCTAGCAATAACCTGGTGTCAATCATTACAATAAATATTTGTATAGTAACTTAATGTGTCGTATAAATTAAAAAATATACTTTTCTTTCTTTATAATAATCCTAATAAAAAAATTGAAAACAATAGGGTTCCAAAGGCAAAAATGATAAGAGCCAATTTTATACTTTCCCGAAAAGTAGATACTCACGATCTTTTGAGAATTAGAGAAATCGTAAGTTATTTTGTTCTCTTAAGTTCGAACTTACGACAATTAAAAAGATCGTAAATTCGGATTCTCAAAAGATCGTAAGTATCTACTTTTAGGGAAAGTAGATTATCGACTTTTTGGGGAAGTAGAATATCGACTTTTGGGAAAATATTACCTAATTTTCTGAATTAGATTATCATAGAAAATGGAAAATTTGTATCACAGAAAATGGGAAATATCTATTTCCTGGGAAAGTTGGTTATCTACTTATCATAGAAAACGGGAAATATATATAATAGAAAATGGGAAATATCTACTTTCTGGGAAAGTTGGTTATCTACTTTCCCGAAAAGTAGATTATCTACTTTTCGGGAAAGTAGATTATCGACTTTTTGGGGAAGTAGATTATCGACTTTTTCGGAAATATTACCTAATTTTCTGAAGTAGATTATCATAGAAAACGGGAAATTTGTATCATAAAAAATGGGAAATATCTACTTTCTGGGAAAGTTGGTTATCTACTTATCATATAAAACGGGAAATTTTTATCACAGAAAATGGGAAATATCTACTTTCCGGGAAAGTTGGTTATCTACTTTCCTGAAAAGTTGATTATCTACTTTTCAGGAAAGTAGATTATCGACTTTTTGGGGAAGTAGATTATCGACTCTTTGTGAAATATTATCTTTTTTTCTGTAGATTATCACAGAAAACGGGAAATTTGTATAAAAGAAAATTGGAAATATCTACTTTCTGGGAAAGCAGATATTTCCCATTTTCTAGGATATAAATTTCCCGTTTTCTATGATAAACTACTTCAGAAAATTAGCTAATATTTCCGAAAAAGTCGATAATCTACTTCCCCAAAAATTCGATAATCTACTCTTCCGAAAAGTATATAATCTACTTTCCCGAAAAGTAGATACTTACGATCTTTTGAGAATTAGAAAAATCGTAAGTTATTTTTTTCTCTTAAGTATCTACTTTTAAGTTATTTTTTTCTCAAGTTCGAACTTACGACAATTAGAAAGATCGTGTCATTTTATTTCTCTTAAGTTCGAGCTTACAACAATTAAAAAGATCGTAAATTCGGATTCTCAAAATATCGTAAGTATCTACTTTTCGGTGACGTAGATTTTCTACTTTTCGGGAAGTATAAAAATTGGTTCTTCTCATTTTTGCGTTTGGAACACTTGTTTTCAACTTTTTTATTAGGATTATTATAAACAAAGAAAAAACTATTTTTTTCATTTATACGACACATTGTTACTATACAAATATTTATTGTAATGATTGACACCAGGTTACTGCTAGGATAGGTTGCCCTTATGGTACTACAACCTGTGTACACAGGGTCCCATAAAGGCGACCCAACCTGGATCATGCAAGGCTACCAGTGTACCTTGGTCGACATGTCTCGCCTATCTCTACAGTATAGTAGGGGGGCTCAGACAAGCCTCGGCACCCAGCCCTTGGCAGCACCAGTCCCTAGCAGCGACAGACAGCCTTTAGTGTCATCACATAGCCCTTACTAGCTGTACACAACTACCTACTTATAAGCCCCCTAGAAGCATCATGTAGATCTTAAGGGAGAATCAATCAGCCTCCTCAGTGACACAGATAGCTCTTAAGAGCCTCACACATCCCCAAGTTGCCACAAACATCACTTATCCCCTTGAAGATACACTGCCTTGTATTTAATTTTTAATTTGTATAACATTTGAAAAACAAAAACAAAATACAATTACAAAATCTTGTCCAGAGGAAAAATTCATTGGTTACAAAGTAAGTTGTTAACACGTAATAAATAACTAAATGATAATTAAGGTAAATTCTTAAACTGGCATCTTTTATTACAGTGCTGTGCCAGCTAGAGTAAAACATTGTCTTATACAAATGAAGATGAAACTACGCTTCCGTGACTTCTGCTGGACCACCACTCCACGACCCCCTGACGGAGACACGTAGATCCTCCCCATACTGGCCAGATATTATGTAAACAACATTGATTGTGTGTTTAACGAATATCCTTCCTTCCTTCCTTAG
Source organism: Homarus americanus (assembly GCF_018991925.1). Lineage (NCBI taxonomy): Eukaryota > Metazoa > Arthropoda > Malacostraca > Decapoda > Nephropidae > Homarus > Homarus americanus. The sequence goes on along the minus strand of NW_024739542.1, from coordinate 2,839,613 downwards.
GCTTTAGTAAGCCTCTTTATAATATTTATACTGTATATACTTGTGACACTTGCCAGATGCTTCTGGTGTTATTGTACAGGGGTACCTAGTGACAGCACAAGGATCCCGCACCCTCTATCAAGGAATAAACAGTTGAGAATGAATTTAATTGAATTGATGAAATTACAGTACTAAATACCGTAACTTCAACAATGTTATGACATTTTTGACATATTTTGTACTTCAGTTTTATTTCCAATTGTATAACGAACTATTTTACTCTTGCTGGCACTGGATTAAAAGATGCTAGTTTAAGAATTTACTCGCATGTTAAGTTCTTATTAATTCATTACAACTTGCTTGTAACATTATGTCACAAGTTCTCTACATTTGAAGTTTTTTAGTGAAGCTGAAGTCACTTTAGGCATTCCATTGGTGGACCACAGCAGTGACGTCACCACTAGTAGTCTACGTCAATGGTGGAACAGACCACAAAAGCAATGACGTCATTGCGAGTAGTCTCCCTCATTGGTGAGACATAAGCCCCTCACTTGACACCTCACAGTCAGTCCTTCCCCGACTCCTACACTTCAGTGATTCCATCCCTCACTCCTACACCTCACAGTGAGTCCTTCCCTCACCCCTACACCTCACAGGAAGTCCTTCCCTCACTCCTATACATCACAGTGAGTCCTTCCTTCACTAATACACATCATAGCTAGTCCTTCCCTCACTCTTACACCTCAGTGAGTCCTTCACTCACTCCTACACCTCACAGCGAGTCCTTCCCTCACCCCTATACCTCAGTGAGTCCTTCCCTCACTCCTATACTTCACAGCGAGTCCTTCCCTCACTCCTACACATCACACCGAGTCCCTCCCTCACTCCTACACCTCACAGCGAGTCCTTCCTCACCCCTATACCTCAGTGAGTCCTTCCCTCACTCCGACACATCACAGCGAGTCCCTTTCTCACTCCCACACTCACAGCGAGTCCTTCACAGTGAGTCCTTCCCACACTCCTACACATCACAGCGAGTCCTTCCCTCACTCCTACACATCACAGCGAGTCCTTCCCTCACTCCTACACATCACAGTGAGTGTGAGTCCTTCCCTCACACACCTCCTACTCCTTACACACACTCCTACACATCACAGTGAGTCCTTCCTCACAGTGAGTCCTTCCCACACTCCTACACATCACAGTGAGTCCTTCCCTCACTCCTACACGTCACAGTGAGTCCTTCACTCACTACTACACATCACAGTGAGTTCTTCCCACACTCCTACACATCACAGTGAGTCCTTCCCTCACTCCTACACATCACAGCGAGTCCTTCCCTCACTCCTACACGTCAGAGTGAGTCCTTCCCTCACTACTACACATCACAGTGAGTCCTTCCCTCACTCCTACACATCACAGCGAGTCCTTAACTCACTCCTACACATCACAGAGAGTCCTTCCCTCACTACTACACATCACAGTGAGTTCTCCCCACACTTCTACACATCACAGTGAATCCTTCCCTCACTCCTACACATCACAGCGAGTCCTTCCCTCACTCCTACACGTCACAGTGAGTCCTTCCCTCACTACTACATATCACAGTGAGTCCTTCCCTCACCCCTACACCTCAGTGAGTTCTTCCCTCACTCCTGCACATCACAGTGAGTCCTTTCCTCATACTACACAACGCTGCATGAATTTCCTTCTCTCCTACAAAACACAGCAAGTCATACCCTCAATCCTACACAACAGATTGCATCCTACCCTCACACCCACACAAAGCAAGTCCTTCCCTTATCCTACACAACTTTGCATGTCCTTCCCTCACCCCTATAAAACACTGTAAATCCTCCTCTCACTCCTTAGTAGGTCAGTAAGCCCTCCTCTCACTAATTAGCAGGTCAGTAAGTCCTTCCCTCATTTACGAACATCACTACATGTCCTTCCCTAGTTCCTACACAACACTACAAGTCCTTCACTCATTCCTACACAATACTGAAGTCCTTCCCTCACTCCTACACATCACAGCGAGACCTTCACTCACGCCTACACAACAGTGCAAGCCCTTCCCTCATTTCTACACAACACTGCAAGTCCTTCCCTCACTCCTACACAATACTAGAAGTGCTTCCCTCAATGTTCCACAACCCTGCAAGTGCTTTCCTCACTCCTACACAACACTTCATGTCCTTCCCTCACTCCTACACAACACCGCATAACCTTTCCTCACTCCTCCACATCACCGCATGTCCCTACACATCACAATGAGTCCTTCCCTGATTTCACACAACGCTGCATGTCTTCCCTTCACTCCTACAAACTCAGTGTTATTCTCTAATCCTAAGCACAACACACAGATCCCCACCTCACCCCACACACACAGCAATCCTTCCTGTCCCACACAACATTGCATGACCTTCCCTCACCCTATAAACAGTGCAATTCTCCTCACTCCTTAGGGTCAGGCCTCTCACTCACCAGCAGGTCAGTCAGCAAGTCTCATTTCACGAACATCACTACATGTCCTTCCCAGGTCCCACAACACTACAAGTCCTCACTGCATGTCCTATAATTGTTAGAATATCGTGTTATAATCAAACAGAGCATCACTAATCCCTTCTTTAGTGCATTGCAGTTTCTAAGAGCCACATTCTGACATTCACATACACAAACAGCTTTCCTAGTTGGATCAGACTAGGAGTGATATACTGCCTCAGAATATTTACAAGAAATACAATCATTCTTTTACAATTTCAAAAAGTTTGCCCACAGGAAATGCCTATTGGTTACAAGTGTTGTGTTGTAATAACTACTTAATTTATGTGCAACGAACTAACATCTTGTATTTCACTGCCAGGAAGAATGAAATATTTGTTTTGCAAATGA